>NW_022436956.1:11823784-11910655 GCF_009761245.1 Sapajus apella
CTACTCGGGAGGCTGAGGCAGGAGAATCTCTTGAACCTGGGAGGCAGCGGTTGTAGTGAGCCAAGATCATGCCACTGCATTCCAGCCTGGGCAACAAGAGCAAAACTCTATCTTTAAAAAAAAAAAAAACCATAGGACTGGTTGCAATGGCTCACACTTGTAATCCCAGCACTTTGGGAAGCCGAGGTGGGCAGACCACAAGGTCAGGAGATCAAGACCATCCTGGCTAACATGGTGAAACCCCACCTCTACTAAAAACACAAAAAGTTCGCCAGGCGTGGTGGAACCCCACCTCTACCAAAAATAAAAAAAATTTGCCAGGCATGGTCTGGCTCCCATTACTTGGGAGGCTGAGGCAGGAGAATCGCTTGAACCTGGGAGGTGGAGGTTGCAGTGGGCTGAGGTCGTGCCACTGCACTCCAGGCTGGGCAACAGAGTGAAATTCTGTCTCAAAAATAAATAAATAAGGCCGGGCGTGGTGGTTCATGCCTGTAATCCCAGCACTTTGGGAGGCCGAGGCGGATGGATCATGAGGTCAATTGATAGAGACCATCCTGGTCAACAAGGAGAAACCCCGTCTCTACTAAAAATACAAAAATTAGCTGGGCATGGTGGCGCATGCCTGTAGTCCCAGCTACTCGGGAGGCTGAGGGAGGAGAATTGCTTGAATCAGGGAGGCGGAGGTTGCAGTGAGCCGAGATCGCGCCATTGCACTCCAGCCTGGGTAACAAGAGCAAAACTCCGTCTCAAAAAAAAATAATAAAATAAATAAATAAATAAATAAAATAAAATAAAGTAAATAAATAAATATATCTGTATATACGTATATACTTATATTTAATATATATTTATGTGTATTAGATATATACATATATTTATTAGAAAACATTTATGTGTCTGCATGTATATATTCTCCTGCATTTGTCCGTTTAAACTGGATTAGGGGTTTGGAGTTATTTGCATACTGCCAATTGTTTCTTCTAAGGATACTTGAACTGATCAAGACCATGAATATGAATCATTTCCAAACTAGCCACCCAAGGAGACCTTAAACTAGTTGTCAATTAGGGTAAAATGCTCTAGGCCTCTAGATTCTCCATGACTATGGGGAATGAGGTCAGAAAAATACACTGATAGTAACTCAAAAAATATCTAAATATTGAATTATTTACTTCAATGGTACCTGTGAAACACAAGACTGAGCCTTCACTTCCCCACCCATTCTTCGAAAGGGAAGTCTGATGGTTCTACATCTAGCAAAAAGGGAGAGGAGAAGCAAAAAGCCACGGCCAGAATTCCCCAGTCAACAAAGCCCCCGGCGTCTGTGCCTATTCTGTGAAATGAATGAAGTAGTCCCCATACTGAGAGTAAATTGCTTCTGTTTTCCTAAGACAAAATGCCCATCCAACTCCATTTATTAAGGAAGGTCTTCTTTTTTTTTTTTTTGAGACAGAGTTTTGCTGTTGTTACCCAGACTGGAGTGCAATGAAACGATCTCGGCTCACCGCAACCTCCTCCTCCTGGGTTCAAGCAGTTCTCCTGCCTCAGCCTCCCGAGTAGCTGGGACTACAGGCGTGTGCCACCATGCCCAGCTAATTTTTGTGTTTTTAGTAGAGACAGGGTTTCACCTTGTTGACCAGGATGGTCTCGATCTCTTAACCTCGTGATCCACCCACCTCGGCCTCCCAAAGTGCTGGGATTATAGGAGTGGGCCACTGCGCCCGCCCGTCTTTTTTTTTTTTTATTGAGACAGAGTCTCACTCTGTCACCCAAGCTGGAGTGCAATGGAGCCATCTCGACTCACTGCAACCTCCACCTCCTGGATTCAAGCAATTCTCCTGCCTCAGCCTCCCAAGTAGCTGGAATTGCAGTTACCTACCATCATGCCCGGCTAATTTTTGTATTTTTAGTAGAGATAGGCTTTCACCATGTTGGCCAGGCTGGTCTCAAACTCATGACCTCAGGTGATCCACCCACCTCGGCTTCCCAAAGTGCTGAGATTACAGGCGTGAGAGCCACAATACCCAGCCAAGGAAGATCTTCTACTAGAAAAGATGTCCTTCACAAGATCTGGCTAATTGCCAAGATTACCAAATGTAACAGTTTACTGCTGTCCTCTCCTTAGATGCACTTGTCTTATTTTTATTATGTTTCTTCTTTAAGCTCTGTTGGACTTGATCGTCACATTTTAAAATTTTACATTTGTTCACAATAATTTGCACTGACTGCCTCACAGATGGCCAATAAAAATCAGCTGTTGGACTGGGTGCAGTGGCTCACACCTATAATCCAACATTTTACGAGGCCAAGGAAGGAGGACTGCTTGAGGCCAAGCGTTCAAGGCTAGCCTGGAAACCATGGTGAGACCCTGTCTCTATAAAAATCTAAAAAATTAACTAGGCATGGTGACACATGCCTGTAGTCCCAGCTACCCAGAAGGTCAAGGCAAAAGGATCACTTGAGCCCAGAAGTTAGAGGCTGCAATGAGCTACGACCAGGCCACTGCACTCCAGCCTGGGTGACAGAACAACATCCTGTCTTAAAAAAAAAAAAAATCTGGGCCAGGCGCGGTGGCTCACGCCTGTAATCCCAGCACTTTGGGAGGCCGAGGTGGGCGGATCACCACCAGGTCAGGAGTTCAAGACCAGCCTGACCAACATGGTGAAACCCTGTCTCTATTTTTAAAAAATAAAAATAAAAATAAAAAAAACTGCTGTAGAACAAATGAATGAACAATAAGTAACTAGACTAAATCCTTCAAGAGAAGAAGCCAGCCACACCTCATGGCCAGCACATAGCAGCCAAGCAACAAGTGCTGGTGGGATTTGGGCTCTCCTCTCTCTGGCAGCCTGAATGTGTAATGTGTCCCTCCAAATGGGAAGGGAGCAGGGGAGGTACAATCCAGTGAAAGCTTTTCACAGAAGCTGCTGCTTTCAAACAGTGGAGGCATGCCGAAACTGCTAGTTAAAATGTTTGGTCTTTATGTTTCATTTCCTGTGGATTTTAATTACCCACGCTGCCAGCATGTATCCCTAAGCCTCAGTATAATGTCAGATGCATACATGTATAGTACAACAAAGAAAGGGGCCTAAATTAAAAGTGACAATGACACAACCTCTTTTTGAGTCTGGTTTCTAGCATTACTTAGCTGTATGGATGTGGGCGTATTTCAGAGTCCCCATTTCCTTAAGTGCCAGTTCGGCATACTCATTACATCTGCCCCATAGGTTGCAGGAACAAATGAGGTAATAGATTGTCATGCCAGAAGCTTGTCACTGGACAGCCTGGTGTGTGCCAGGCATTGTGGTAAGTGCTACAGCAATTACAATGAATAATTATACTCCGTCCCTTCCTTGGGAGAGCCCATGGCCTGGTAAATTGCTTTGAAAAGGTAAAGTGCTACCCAAATTAATTAAAGTGCTACCCAGAGTTAGATTGTGATAAATTGCTATTCTCTGCATCATTTCATTTGTGTCCATGTGAGTGCCATTCTCTGCCACTCTGATGGAAGTCTCCCAACAGTACGTATCAGTATCCCCTTTCCTCTCTTCCTTCTTAAAGCCCAGTTCACAGTTCCACACTCTATGGTAGCTCAATAAATGACATTCCCTGCCTGCTTTCCGGCTGTCATTGCACTGGATAGCAAAGAGCCATTTCTGGCAGCTCTTTGGCTCTTGGCTTCTGTTAGTGTCAAGAGAGTCCCACAAACACCAGGAGAACAACAGCTTTGGCATCTGACAGCTGCAGAGAGACCCAGCTTAATCCTGCCATCTCCCAAGGTCTTACATGATGTCAGAGCAACAAATGCATCTGCATTCCAAAGTGTCCACACCAACTCCAGTGAAGCTCCACTGTCAATGAGAAGACAGCTTCCCACATTCAGCCACCAGCTCCTCCCCTCTCTCATATCGCTCTTCAAAGCAGGGTAGAAGACACTTCTTTTACAACTCTTGATTTCCAAATTTTGGAAAACAAACCAATTCCCTTTCAGTCATGTGGCCAAATAATTTGCTTTTAAACAAATAGGGAATGATACTGCACTGATAATTTGCGGACAATCTCTCTATCCCACTAGATAAGCCTTTGTAGGGCAGACACTATTTTGTTCACTATTGTTTCTGGTGTTAGGAACAGTATCTGGCATGTAGTACGTGTTCAATAAATGTTTGTTGGATTAGTTGATGGTGGGGGGGGGTGGAAAAATGCATATATTCCAAAATCACCATCTCCTGCATAAGTAACAATTGTTGCCCTGACCTGGAATCAGAAGATGAGAAAAAGTATTGTGTTACCATGGCAACTACAGTTCCAAAAATAAATGCTCTTCAAAACTGTTATGGGTCTTTGGTGGGGGAAAATACCTAAATGCTGTTTGCAGACTATACCAGGGCCCAGGATCCACCATCAGACAAAATATTGTTCCCAATACGCTCCTGCTCTCTGAAGCCTCATTTTGGGAAAGACTGATCCCTCTCCACCTACCAACGTCAAGTTTGACTACCCTGAATAGACTACCTTTAGAAAAACGGCAGTCTCTGGGTCAGGTATGGTGGCTCATGCTTGTAATCCAACACATTGGGAGGCTCAGGCAGAAGGATCCCTTGAGTCTAGGAGTTCAGGACCAGCCTGGGCAACATATTAGGATCCTGTATCTACAAAAGGTAGAAAAAATTAGCTGAGCATAGTGGCCCATGCCTGTAAGTCCCAGCTACTCAGAAGGCTGAGGCAGGAGGATCACTTGAGCCTGGGAGGTTGAGGCTTCAGTAAGCCACGATTATACCCCTGTGTTCCAGCTTGGGTGACAGAGTTAGACCCTGTCTCAAAAAAAAAAAAAAAAAAATTAACCAGGCATGGTGGCATGCATCTGTAGATCCAGATATTCAGGAGATCAAGATGTTAAGACAGCAGTGAGTCAAGATCTCAGCAGCAATCTCCAGCCTGGGTCACAAAGTGAGACCCTGTCTCAAAAAAAAAGAAAAAAAAAAAAGCAGTGTCTGCTCTCTGGGCACTTACTAAAGACACAGAACACAATTAAACCAGAACAGAAATCAACAAACCTAAGACAAAGACACAAGCCAATACATAATAGTACAAATTTACATAAGTGGCATACGAAAGGGTAATCATTCAGCTTCAAGAGGACTTCTTGCTTTGCAAAATGATTTATTATAGAATTCCATGAAAAATGAATTTCCTTAGAAGCTTTCATCTTTTGATTATTTATTCATTCCCTAAATACATGTTTACTGAGCTCCTACTACGTTCCATGCAGAGAGCTTAGCAGGCACTAAAAAAACAAACACTGAATAAAATAAACTCTACCTTCACTGGTAGGATCTAATAAAGGATACAATGTGAGCACATAATCACACTTCAGTGCAGGATGCTTCAGAAACACAGACATAATGAAGATGTGAGTCAAGAAATATTCCCTAGAGGAAGGCTAACTAAACAAAGGAGAAGGCTTTACGGTGGCAAAGTAGGTCAATGTTATAAAAAAGGAATTCTGTCTGACGGAACAATGTCAATGAAACCTGGAAATGAGAGAGCATCCCATTCAAGCAACTAAAAGGTCAAACTGGCTGGGGCAGAGCGCACAGAAGCAGCAGGTGGATAAAGCAGGAGAGGAACAGAAGTGAGGTCATGAAGACCCTTCTGGCTGCAGAGTGAAGACCCAAGGATGAGGGCTGTGATGAAGTCAGGATGCTTGTGTCACACACGTGAGAGTTGACTATGGTGGTGGAGCTGAGAAGGCAGGCTTGAGGAATGTTTGGTTTGGAAGGAGAGAAGCTTTGCGAAATCAAAAAGTACCAAGCCCCAGTTTAAGAAACAAAATGAAGAGAACTGGTTTGAAGGGGAAAATAATGAATTCAATTACAAAAAGACAAGCTGAGTTTTGAAGAATATCCCAGTGGAAACGTCCATTAGTCAGTTGTAGATATAAGCCTCAGGCTCAGGAAAAATATGAGGTCTCAGACAGGAATAATTAAAGCCAAGAGAATGGATGAAATCGCCCAAGGACAGCATATGGATTTGTAAGTAGAAAGGGGAAGCCAGGCATAGTGGCTCACGCCTGTAATCCCAGCACTTGAGAAGCCACGGGGGCAGATCACTTGAGACCAAGAATATGAAACCAGCCTGGCCGACATGGCAAAACGCCATCTCTACCAAAAATACAAAAATTAGCTGGGTGTGTGGTGCACACACGAGAATTGCTTGCACCCAGGAGGCGAAGGTTGCAGTGACCCGAGATTGAGCCACTGAACTCCAGCCTGGGCAACAGAGCAACACTGCCTTAAAAGTAAAGAAGAAGAAGGAGAAAGGAGAGGCTGTGAGAGAGAGCAAGGGGGAGGGCAAAAGGAGGAAAAGGAGAAGAAGGAGAAGCAAGAAGAAACCCGGGGCCATGCTTTGTGGATCACACCTGGAAGACCAGCACTTTGGGAGGCCAAGGCAGGAGGACTGCTTGAGTCCAGCAGTTGGAGACCAGCCTGGGCATCATAACAAGACCCTGTCTTTATTTTTTTTTTTTAATTAAATATAAAAGAGGCCTGGAGTCAGAATCTTAAGCAGGCCAACACTGAAGGGACACACAGATGAGAGCAGCCCTTAAACTATAAACACTAGGTTAAGATAACTATTGTGGAAGGTTAAAAAATACCAAACTAGGTTTACAGGCAGCTTTTCAGCACCCATCAATAGATCAGAACAGCAACATCTCATAAATAACCAAAGATGCAATAAACCACCGTTCCAGCTTCCACTAACCGGAGAAGCAGACTCAGAAGCCTTATGGATGGGCAAAAATGGCTTTGCTTTTACAAACTAATCAATGCATCAGCTTTAGACACTTACACTTAATTTTTCCCAACAAGATGAAACAGAAATGTATACTCTCCATTTTATAATCTCACTGAGGCCCAGAGAGAGTGAGTAGCCTGCCGAGGATTACAGAGCGAGAAAATTGGCAGAACAGTCTGTCTCTAGGACTGGTGCTGGGTCAGTCGTCCTAGGAAAAACTACTACCCAGTCCCCAGAGAATGAGGGGGCCAGCCTGAGCGTCATGATGCACTGCCTGAAGACACGGCTCCTTCCTGGACAAAGATGGGCTCCCTGAGAAACACCGTAGACTGAACACTTGGTCTGGTTGCAGGAGACCTGTATTCTAGGTGCATCTCTGTCACTGACCAGCGTCATGGCCCTGGACTTCTCAGTTTTCTCAAGGTTGAAATTTCACAAATCCCACCCACCGGGATGACTGGATTCTCCAAGAGACCTGTCTGTCTGAGAAAAACAGGTGCTGACAGGTGGTAGCTGGGTGTGTGTGAAATAAGGTGAATATTTGGTAAAATCAAGGCCCTAAGCCCCTCTTCTCCTCTCCCACCCAGCAGATCCTGTCCGCAGGCCGATTGTTTTCATGCTTTAGTCTGAAAGGCATATTCCACTGAAATAAACTTTTACATATCGATCTCACGCACACTCAATTGGGAGCTCCCCAATGGAAAGATATTTGTATGCTTCTTTTCTTATTTTCTTCTCTTCCCTTCCCTTCCCTTCCTTCCTTCCCTCCCTCCCTCCCTCCTTCCCTCCTTCCTATTTTTTTTTTTTTTTTTGAGACAGGGTCTTCCTCTGTCACCCAAGCTGGTCTCAAACTCCCTGGGCTCAAGTTATCCTCCCACCTCAGCCTCCGGAGTAGCTGGGACTACAGGCGCACGCCACCACACTTGGCTAATTTTTATATTTTGTGGTAGAGATGGGGTTTCGCCATGTTGGCCAGGCTGGTTTCAAACTCCTGACCTAAAGTGATCTGCCAGCCTCGGCCTCCCAAAGTTCTGGGATTACAGGCATGAGCCACTGCATCCGGCCCCAGGGTCTTTCTTTTTTAAAGTGAGATTTTCAGGTCAGAAAGATGTGGTTCATCCTAGACACTGGTAGAGAAAACACATGTTGTCACCCAAGTTAAGGGCAAACTCTTCCAGGAGAAGCTCTATCCAGGACAGAGTAACCTTTACGATGCATTCCATCCAACCCTGATAATCAACAAAAAGGTCAGAAAGAGCTCCAAAGTGTAATGACCCGGGCAGAAAATGAATGCTCTCTAGATTAAGGCAGATTGCTCTAAGGGATCAGCCTGGCACTCACTGATTCCTGGGGGCGAAAGAACAGCACAAGGTTAAGTGGTAGAAACACCTGATGGTACGCTACCTGCCTTGCAGAAGCATCTCGGCCTGATCCTTCTCTAGAAATAGTGCTTCAGAAATTTATCTTCCTCCTTATTTCACAGGCTTCCTGTAATATGACATGAAATATATTTGGTCTTTTTCTGGTTCTTGTCCCAGAACTCCTAAAACACTTGTACTTTCCTGACAGAAGTGTCTCTTGTTATTCATAATGAGCTCCATGGATAACACCTGAGTTTATGCTAAGGAAATGACTTAGGATACAGCCCGTGGGGAGCCTCAAGATGGGGCCAGAAGAACCAAGAAAGACCAAGTGACCAGAGGGTTAGAAGGGAAGGTTGGATCTCTCAGCTCCACCCACAAACTTCCAGGAAAAGATAAGGGGAGGCGTGGCTGGAGATAAGCACTATAAATACTCTTAGACACGGAGCTTTGCTGAGTTTCTGGGTTGCTGAACTCTGGGTTGCAGGTGTTGGGAGGATGACGTGTCCAGGGCGAGCATGGGAGATCCATGCCCCATCTAACCCCCTGCAATACCTTACCCTATGTAAACCAAAACTAAAATTCTAAACCCCCCAACTGACTGGGTGGACCCTGCTTTAGGAGACCCAACGAGACCCAAATAAACCAAAAAAACTAATTCAGGCCATGAAAAGACGTGGGGGCTCAAATATGCCTCATGATCCTCTCCTCCCTGTGCAGTTCAGACACAACTGACCAGCTTTAACATGAAAATGTAATTTTTTTTTTTTTTAGACAGAGTCTCGCTCTATCACCCAAGCTAGAGTGCAGTGTGGCGCCATCACAGCTCACTGTAGCCTTCACCTACCAGGCTCAAGTGATCCTCCCACTTCAGCCTCCCAAAGTGCTGGGATTATAGGTATAAGCCACCATGCCTGGCCAAAACAGAGATCTTAAGGGCGACAAAACAGACTCTGTAGCGATAAGATACACATTCCAACCTGACTCTAGCATAGTATCATGATAGATAAAGAAGGAAATTGAAATATTTTACCTCAAAATATGTTTCTTTGCTATATTTTGAAATGGCCCTGCAAAGCCATCTTTTGTGGGGGAAAACTTGCATCTGTAAAGAATCTCTATAAACATAACTAGATTTTTGCTCTTCCAGACCTTCCTAATCCCGAAGAGGTTAACTGAAAGTCTAGCACCTTTTAAAGGTCTGAATACAAAACACTGACCATCTATTGTCTCTAAGGGCAGCCAGGTAGGAGACTTCATTTACATAGTAAGAACTTTGGTCTCCACAACTCTTTATCTTAACCCAGACTCTCTTTTCTATTGATTCCAGGTTTTAGATAATAACTTAACTCTTCTGAGTTGCCAATCAGAAAATCTTTGCATCCACCTATGACCTGTAACGCTACCTAACCCTCCCCCACCCCCGCCACCCCATCCTGCAGCTTCAAATTGTCCCACCTTTCTGGACTAAACCAATGTATTCCTCACATGTGTCGATTGCTGTCTTATGTCTCCCTAAAATGTGTAAAACCAGTAACCCAACCACTTTGCACACATGTTCTCAGAACCTCTTGGTGCCTTAGACTATGCCTTGGGTCACTTGTATTTGACTCAGCATAAAACTCTTTAAATATTTTACAGAGTTTAGCTTCTTTCATCTACACCTACGTACCTCTGCATCTCATTATTGATCTGCATCCTTGATAATATCTTTTATTATGAGCCGATAAACATAAGTATTTCCCTGAATTCTGTGAGCAGCTCTATCAGAGGCGTTTAAGCCCTCAAGAGCAACTCCATCTTAAATAGGGGCTTGGTAAAATAAGGTTAAGACCTGCTGGGCTACATTCCCAGGAAGTCAAGGCATTCTTAGTCACAGAGTGAGATAGGAGGTTGGCACAAGATACAGGTCATGAAGACCTTGCTGATAAAACAGGCTGCAACAAAGAAGCTGACTAAAGCCCACCAAAACCAAGATGGCAATGAGAAGTGACCTCTAGTCATCCTCACTGCTGTACTCCCACCAGCCCCATGACAGTTTACAAATGCCATGGCAATGTCAGGAAATCACCCTATATGGTCTAAAAAGAAAAGGCATGAATAATCCATCCCTTGTTTAGCATATACTCAAAAAATAACTGAGCCGGGTGCAGTGGCTCACACCTGTAATCCCAGCACTTTAGGAGGTCAAGGCGGGCGGATCACTAGGCCAGGAGTTCGAGACCAGTGTAGCCAACATGGTGAAATGCCGTCCTTACTCAAAATACAAAAATTAGCTGGCTGTGGTGGCAGGTGCCTGTAATCTTGCCATGTTTGAGCTACACAGGAGGCTGAGGCAGGAGAATTGCTTAAAACTGGAAGGTGGAGGTTGCAGTGAGCTGAGATCGTGCCACTGCACTCCAGCCTGGATAAGAGCGAAATTCCGTCTCAAAAAAAAAAAGAAAAGAAAAAGAAAAAAAAGAAATAACCATAAAAAGAGCAGCCCTTCTTTCATTCCTTTATGTTCTTTTTTTTTTTTCTTTTTTGAGACAGAGTCTCACTTTGTCACTCAGCTGGAGTGCAGTGGCACAATCTCAGCTCACTGCAACTTCCGCTTCCTGGGTTCAAGCAATTCTCCCACCTCAGTCTCCTGAATAGTGAGACTGCAGGTGCCTGCCACCACACCTGGCTAATTTTTGTATTTTTAATACAGACGAGGTTTCACCATGTTAGCCAGGCTGGTCTCGAACTCTAGGCCTCAGGTGATACACCCACCTTAGCCTCCCAAAGTGCTAGGATTACAGGCATGAGACACCGCACCCAGCCTTCCTTTACTTTCTTAATAAACTTGCTTTCACTTTGCACTGTGTACTCGCCCTGAATTCCTTCTCGTTTGAGATCCAAGAACACTATTTTCGGGCCTGGATTGGGACCCCCTTTCCAGTAATGGCTCGAGTAAATTACTTGAACCCTAAAAAGAAGTTAGGAACTCTGGTTTATAGTTGGTTGGTCAGAAGTATAGGTCTCAGATGCGACATACCGGAAGAGAAAAAAATAAAAAGTAAAAAAAAAATAAATAAATAAAAATAAAAAGTAGAGACAGCTATAACTTGTGATTGGCATCTGAAGTGGGGGCAGTCTTGTGGAACTGAGCCCTGAACCTGTGGAATCTGACACTATCTCCAGGTGGAAAGCGTCAGAATTAAATTGAGTTATAAGACACTCAGTTTGTGTCCACTGGAGAACTGCTTGATGTGTGAGGAGAAAACCCCCATATTTGGTCGCAGTCATGTTCTGTGTTGAGTGTGCGAGAAAGAAAAAACAGTTTGGTCTTTCCTTTAAAATTCTCTATCCTCAATGCATGGACTAACGCTCTCCCTTACCTTCTGGAAGTGCAAGGTACAGAAGAAAAAAGAAGTCTCTCAAATAAAAGGAAAATCTAAATGAGAAAAAATACCAGGAGATAACACACCAAATCTGCCCTTGATATAGCTGGGATATTTCTCCCCTCCAAGTATCATGTTGACTTTTTTTCTCTCTCTCTTTTCAGATAGGGTCTCACTCTGTTGCCCAGGCTGGAGTGCGGTGGCATGATCACGGCTCACTGCAGCCTCAACCTCCCAGGCTCAAATGATCTTCCCACCTCAGCCTCTCAAGTAGCTGGGACTTCAGGTATGTACCACCATGCCTGGCTGGTTTCTTTTTCTCTTTTTTTTCTTATTTATTTATTTATTTTTAAAGATGGGGTTTCACCATGATGGCCAGGCTGGTCTTGAACTCCTGACCTCAGGTGATCCACCCACCTTGGCCTCCCAAAGTACTAGGATTACAGGCGTAAGCCACTGCGCTCGGCCTCTTTTTTTTCTTTTATAATAGTGATGGAGGTCTCACTATGTTGCCCAGACTGGTCTCAAACTCCTGGGCTCAAGCAATCTTCCTTTCTTGGCTTCCCAAAGTGCTGGGATTACAGGTGTGAGCCACCATGCCTGGTCCTGGTTAATTTTTTAAATTTTTTGTAGAGAAGGGGTCATTACGTTGCCCAGGCTGGCCTCCAACTCCTCAACTCAAGTGGCAATCCTCCTGCCTTGGCCTCCCAAATTGCTAGGATTACAAGTGTGAAACACCACTCCTGGCCCACATGCTAAAATTTTGTCCCCAGTATTGGAGGAGCACCTAGTGGGAGGTGTTTGGGTTGTGGGAGTGGATCTCTCATGAAAGACTTGGTGCCATTCTTTCAAGAGTGAGTGAGTTCTCATTCTTAGTTCTTGCAAGATCTGGTTGTTAGAAAGAGCCTGGCACCCTCACCTTTCTTCCTTGCTACTTCTCACCATGTGACAAGCCTGCTCCCCCATATTAGCTCACTTTCACACTGCTGATAAAGACATTCCTGAGACTGCGAAATTTACAAAAGAAAGAGGTTTATTGGACTTACAGTTTCACATGGCTGGGAAGGTCTCACAATCATGGTGGAAGGTGAAAGGCACATCTCACGTGGTGGCAGACAAGAGAATAGAGCTCGTGCAAGTAAACTCCCATTTTGTTTGTTTGTTTGTTTGTTTGTTTGTTTGTTTGTTTTGGAAACCCCCATTTTTAAAACCATCAGATTTCAGGAGACTTACTCACTATCCTGAGAACAGCATGGGAAACACTTGCCCTTATCATTCAATTACCTCCCGCCAGGTCCCTCCTACAGCATGTGGGAATTCAAGATGAGATTGAATTGGGTGGGGACACAACCAAACCATATCGTTCCTCATTTGCTTTCCACCATGAATGGAAGCTTCCTGAAGTCAGAAGCAGATACTGCACCATGCTTCTCATGCAGCCAGCAGAACCCTGAGCCAAATAAACCTCTTTTGTTTGTAAGTTACCTAGTCTCAGGTGTTACTTTATAGCCACACAAACAGACCAATATACCCCCTAATAATTGGGTTAACATGATAAAATTATACTTTCCTCTTTCCTGCTATCCAAAACTTTACGATTTACTAGCTATTTTATTAGATACAATATGCTGACTTTTTTTTTTCTTTTGAGATGGAGTCTTGATCAGCCATCCAGGTTGGAGTGCAGTGGCATGATCTTGGCTCACAGCAACCACTGTCTCCCGGGTTCAAGCAATTCCCTGTCTCAGCCTGCTGAGTAGCTGGGATTACAGCCATCTGCCATCATGCCCAGCTAGCTTTTGTATTTTAGTAGAGACAGGGTTTCAGCATGTTGGCCAGGCTGGTCTTGAACTGCTGACCTCAGGTAATCTGCCTACCTAGGCCTTCCAAAGTACTAGGATTATAGGTGTGTGCCACTGCACCCAGCCGCATTGACTTTTACAGCATAAAAAATGATTTTTTGTGTTTACTTCGGCAGTACATGCACTAAATTTTCTTTTAATTTGTTTTTTAAGACAACAAGCTTGAAGACTCTTGGAGAGTCTCAAAAATGTGTCACTAAACTATCCATTACCTTTCCTAATTGCTGGGGCAAATATTGTAAGGGTTACCATCCCCAAACTGGGCCCCCACTTCTAAGAAAATCATTTTTCTATGGCTGCAAAAAGAAGGGCAAAAACCAAATAGGTTGTTTATTGTTTTTCTAGTCCTCCCCTTCAGCTCCATCATTTCCTGGATAAACTCGCCAACCAAAAGTAGCAAGACTGAAAAATCTCTGTGGTCAGATGGTGGAGGGAAGAGGCACCAGGCTGGGTGGGGGAACAGGCTTGACCACAGTGATGTGCTGAGAGGGAGAATGAGGCTGCTGCTGCAGAGATATGACAGGTCTGTTAGAAATTGGTGGAGGTTTCAGGTCAGAGGTCTGAGTTTCAGCTCTGACCCCGCACTGCCTCTGTGACGTGCCTGGTCATCTCATTTCTCCATCTCATGTACAGATCAGGGCTGGAGAACTGGAGTCTCATCTCAGCTCGAGTATGTGCAGAGGACACAGAAGGGCTTCACACCCTTTGACTAACTTGATGTGCCAGGGCCTTAAAGGAAAAATCTATGGTTTTCCTTTTTCCTCCCTTTTTCCACAAAGGGACTAAAAGCACGACCACATTTTCCTAGTAAGGATTTTGAGCTACAGTATAATACATGAATTGAAAATCCAGACATGTGGTCTGAAAACAAAAAGGATATTTTAAAAAAGGAGTATCTTTAGGAGTTTGCCGCCTGTGGTGGCGTGGGGTGGCCAGCTACTGCCTGACATCTCCTCACCAGCTGAGGCATCACCACCCTGCTTCTCTTCTCCCGCTGGAAAACCCACATTTGATTTTCTGTTCTGAATCCCTGAGAGAAGCTTTACCTCTCCTCTGGGAGGGCACTTCCTTCCAGGCTCCAGTCACAGAGGAGGAACCCATAGACTCCTGACCCTGGTGAGAAGCTGTGTCCCTCTTCACACCAGGCACAACAGCCCTTGGCAAGTCACCACACTGATATGTGCTATGGAGAAAAGAATCTCAAGGGGGTAAAGGCCCCAGGAACAATCCTCAGGCTTTATCAAGCTCTTGTACACACAACAGGCAATGCAGCAACCACCTCCAGGCTCTCGGGCCAGCCTTGGCTCCAGCTAAACACCTGCTTCAGGGCCAGCAGTGTGTCCACTGGGGTCAGGAAGAAAATTCCCCACTGGCAGCTTAGCCATTCAGACTCCTTAACTTCTGCGTTACCCTAGAAGCAATTATCAGTGACCAGCATAGCAACTGGAGGATACATAATACCTGGGAGAAACGCACCAACTAGGGCAAAATGATCACCTGCGCATCTGCCCCATGTTCATACCAGCCCCTTGCCTGATATGTAACTGGCACCCTCTGAGTGCATAACCACCGTGGAAGTTTTCAAAATACCAACTCCCACAGGAAGCTGGCCGGTATGAAATCGGCCCACAGGGTTCCATCTCCACCATCTCAGTTTCCACAAATTGTTTTAATCTAGAAACCACATCTACAACTGAGGGCTAGCTGCTTCTCACGGAGGAGGCCACCTAGACCATCAGCAGCAGCATCCTCACACCGCTCTGCTTCACAACCCTCACACACATCTCCTTGATGGCCACCCGACAGTCCACATTCCTACCTTCCTCCAGAACCTCCCCCTCCACATCTACACATTCTCAAGCATGGGAGGGCCGACTGCTTCCAGCCCCTGCAGGGTTAAGACAGTGGAGCTGTAATAAGCTGAGGCTTTGGAATCAGGACAGGGTTCAAATCCCAATCTTGCTTCTGTTTGACCAGGAGAGTGTTAATCTCTGAACTTCGGGATCCTCAGCTGTAAAACCTGCCTGGAGGGACCGAGGCATTGTTGTGAAGATTAAATGTGAAAATGTATTTAAGGCTGCTTAGCAGAAAACTTGGCACAAAGTAAGACCAGTCACTGCCCTCAAGGAATTATAAATCTGGTGGAAGTGTTTACCAGTTAACCCTATCCAGCACTGATTACTTACTTAATCCACTGACCAATCACAGGTCTCTTTTGCATCTGTTGTTCGCTTTGTGTTAAGAAGGGTGTGAGTTTTCTCTCTCCCACACTTCCTGTGCTTCTCATACATAGCAGGGCACACACAGAGCAGAGGAACTACACCAATAGTGACAGGCTGAGGGGGAGAGCATTCAGATGCACGAAATCACCCTGCTTTCCTGGAAATGGAGCTGAAACCCGAAGCAAGTCTCCCTCCAAAGGTCAAAGGAAGGAGATGAAGAATCAAGATAAATATACCAACGCTGTATATTCATTACTGGCAGACCACATGCCAGCTAGCCTGGCACCAGAGAGATGACCTAGCCTAGCAGGCGGGGTACAATCAGTGAGCAGCACTACAAGTGGTCAGACATGGAGCTAAGTGGAAACCCTGAGGCCCTCTACTCTCTAGCCGCTGGCCTGCTGGACTGTGAGCAATCATGATGGGGTAGGCATGTTATGTGGAAGAAGGGACATAATAGCCAGGAAAAAGACGATGCAAAAGATAATAACAGTGAGGGTGCCCTGGGCAGACACACAGAGAGGTGCTTCTGCATCCCCTAGAAAAAGACTGTAATTAGCCACCACCCAACTCACTCACTAGTCGTCAGCTTTCCCTTCCCCCTCCAGAGAATGATGACAAGAAGACATCCTGGGAGATGTGGCTCCATCCAATTTCTGACTTTTCTGAACCTAGTAATTCAGAGAGGGGTTCCAATCCTCAGTTTGAGTTCTGAACAATCACCACAATCAGTTTTGGCCAAGGGAGTCAGAAAGACAAGTGAGTGTTAATACTAAGAGCCTTTCTCATCAGCTTCAGACTACACTATTCCCTGAGCTCAGAGAGCAACATGGCCAACAAAAAAATTGTGCTGTCTTACGCTCAATGGTAGTTAGGAGGATGCTTTGCAGTTAGACCACTGAAAGAAAACAGCAAGACTCCAGGCCTTCACCTCCTCCCCACTGTACAGAACAGCAGAAACTAGTTGCTTTAGGTCCCACTCTGAGAGTGTCTCTCCCAAGCTCCAGAATCTACAATAGCTTTCCATTGAATTGACCCCTCTTTGCCTACGAAGCACTCTGTATATTGGATCTCAATACCTGTTTGATGACTGAGTGATTCATTGAAATTCAAACTCTTTGGCATCAATCACCTTTGATCTGTCAGACTCATCACCTTTATTTTTCCATATTCCTCAACAAGATCACTTTTGGTCATCCATATCCATCTTGAAGCCAGTATATCCAAACTGCTTTCACCTGTAGTCATTTGTTACCCCTTCAAAACTCAGCTCTCTATAGATCAGTGGTTGTCTAGGGCTGGGGAAATGGAACGGAGAGGGCAAAGGTGCTAGCTAAAAACTAAGAGTTTCTTTGTGGGGCGACAGAAGTTTTTTAAAACTGACTGTGGTGATGGTTGTACACAACTGAGAATATACTAAAAACTGTTGAATCGCATACTTTAAATAAGTGAATTATATATTGTATAAATTATGTCTCGATAAACCTGTTTTTAAAAATTCAGCTCTGTACTCATCTCCTTTTGGAAATTTTCCTACACTCATGAATAAAAAGAATTCCCCTTTAAACAATAGAGAAAAAGGAATCATTTATTTATTCATTAATCATCAACAAACATCTATAGATCTATAGATCACGGTAAGAAGTCAGGTACAGTGCTATGAAGATACAAAGATGAACACGATTGGTCTTGGAACATTCAGTGAATATTGGAAAGTTAGTAAGCCATGCTATCTCTACCATTTTTTCCACTTCTTTCTTCCTAGGGTTTAAGAAGAAAGGAGCCTCCTGATTCTCTTTATATTTTCAACTTTGTTCAGTGAAAATCTGCAAGCTTGAGCTTCAAGTCAGTGACAAGTAAAAAAAACTAAATACATAGGCCGGGCGCATTGACTTGTGCCCATAATCCAAGCACTTTGGAAGGCCAAGGCAGGTGGATCATCTGAGGCCGGGAGTTCGAGACCAGCCTGACCAATATGGAGAAACCCTGTCTCTACTAAAATTACAAAATTAGCCAGGCAAGGTGGCACAAGCCTGTAATTCTAGCTACTCAGGAGGCTGAGGCAGGAGAATCGCTTGAACCCAGGAAGTGGTTGTACTGAGCTGAGATCACACCATTGCACTCTAGCCTGGGCAAAGAGCGAGATTCTGTCTCAAAAATAAATAAATAAATAAATAAATAAACAAACAAAAATTGAAATAAATTCACAACCTATGGCCCACTCATCTGCTTAACCTCTACCACATCAGACTGAATTCCATAGCAAGCCTGAAAGGTGTTTTCTCTGTTTTGGAGGGGTAGACTTGGGGTGGGGAATGTGGAGACATCATGCTGGACCTGGTATGCTAATACTCCCTAATCCAGCCCAGAGCAGAGCCATTTTCCAATCATCATTTCCAAATCCTGAACTGTGTGAGGAGGCTCAGGTGCTGCTCCAGGACACGTGAGTATGTAACCTCATACTCTTAAGCAAACATCCATTCCATGTGAGAGACTAACAGAGTAATGACATAAGCCTTCACCCTTGAACAGCAAGAGGAAGTTTGCAAAACATTTTCACATGCAGTACTCTTGAGACTTCCCATTAACCCACAGATATCCTCTTCTGAAAATGAAGAAGGTGAAACTCATGGAGGTAAAGTGAAATGCTCAAGCTAATTTCCATAGCTAATCGATGATAGAACTTAAATGTAAAGCTGTCTGCTGACATTAAGTCCAACGTTCCCTGAACTGAGTTCAGGCAATTCTCGCGCCTCAGCCTTCTGAGTAGCTGGAACTACAGGTGTGCACTACCACGCTCAGCTAATTTTTGTATTTTTAGTAGCAACAGGGTTTCGCCATGTTGGCCAGGCTGGTCCCAAGCTCCTGGCCTCAAATGATCTGCCTCCTCGGCCTCCCAAAGTACTGGGATTACAGGTGTGAGCTACCACACCCCACCACCAATTCCTTCGTAGGCCACTTGGTATCTACAAGCACCTATTCGCTTGATTGCTTCTTTTCTTGGAAAGAAGTCTTTCAACTTCAAGGCCTAAAAATGATGGGACTTTGTTTTATACACAATCCAAATAGAGTCCAACAGGAGGCAGTATAACAGTGGTTAAGAGTAGATGTGAGTCACACAAATTTGGATTTGAATTCAGAATCTGCCTTTTCAGATACATATGTTCTCTCTTTTTTTTTTTTTTTTTTTTTTTGAAGATGGAGTCTTGCTCTGTTGCCCAGGCTGGAGTGCAGTGGCACGATCTCAGATCACTGCTACGTCGCCTCCTGGGTTCAAAAAATTCTCCTGTCTCAGCCTCCCAAGTAGCTGGGACTATAGGCGCATCCCACCACACCTGGCTAGTTTTTTGTATTTTTAGTAGAGACAGGGTTTCACTGTGTTGCCCAGGCTGGTCGCAAACTTCTGAGCTCAGGCAATCTGCCCACCTTGGCCTCCCAAAGTGCTGGGATTACAGGCATGAGCCACTGTGCCCAACCAATACATATGTTTTTCCTATCCAAAAGCCAATATTTAAAATACCAGCCTGTAGTACACCTAGGTGAAAATCCTGCCAAATTTTAAGGGTATGTCCCCAACTCCAACAGAAATTAAGGTTCCACTACACACTTAGATAACTCTCAAAACCAGGAATACCTTCCCAAATCTAACCAAGTCTACTGTCATCGACATCCTAGCCAGGATGCAAGACTTTTTTTCTCCATACATACACACATCCACACACCCACCCCCACACAAACACATACACAACATATATACCCTTTTTTTTAAAGAGTTGGGCGGATCTCTGGAAAAACCATGTTTTCCAGGCTGGAGTGCAGTGGCTATTCACAGGCACCATCATAGCTCACTAAAGCCTTGAACTCTTGGACTCAAGTGATCCTCACACCACAACCTTGCCAGTAGCTGGAGTACAGGTCATATCATTGCACCTGGCTCTTCTTACCACATTTTGTCCTCAGTATATACCAGAGAATCTCAAGGTCAAAAGAAGATCTGTTTTAGGTTCTTTTACATTTGAGGGGAAAGCCAATAAGCTGTGACAAACTACTTTAATTAATTAATTAATAATTTGAGACGAAGTTTCACTCTTGTTCCCCAAGCTGGAGTATATGGCATAGTCTTGGCTCACTGCATCTCTGCCTCCCGGGTTCAAGCAATTCTCATGCCTCGGCCTCCTGAGTAGCTGGGATTACAGCCACCCACCACCACGTCAGGCTAATTTTTTGTATTTTTAGTAGAGACAGGGTTTCACCATGTTAGCCAAGCTGATCTCAAACTCCTGACCTCAGGTGATCCTCCCGCCTCAGCACCCCCAAGTACTGGAATTACAGGCATGAGCCACCGTGCCCAGCCTACTAACTACTTTAGTTTAAGGTTAGCTCCCACCAAGCTTGCCCCATTTCCCTCTACTCTGTGAAAAGGGTAGCAGGATGAAGAACCAAAGAGAAAGAACTGCTATCCCCAGGGTCCACAAAAATCCCTAGAACAAAGCTTAATATCTGCACCTGCAGATAGAACCATGCTCAGTTGTTGCAAAGAAAAGAGAAACTCTGGACGGCCCAGAGGGCCCATCTTCTGCACAGCCGATCCCACTCCTCAGTCTCCCCACGGAAAGACACACAGCTCTTCCTGTTTCTCCTGCCACTCTTTACATTGTTGCCTTCAGCCAGTCTTATGCGCCCAACCTCATTCCTTTCCTGCTGTTTTCTACTACCCATCTGTATTTGTCATGGCGTCAGCCTCTTCTTTCAAGAAGTCTTCCTCTACTTCTCCAGAACTCTCTTTTCTGGCACAATCAGTACCACACAGCACAGTATGTTTTCCAGTGGCTCCCGCAGGACTTCATTTTTTTTCTTTTTTGAGACAGAGTCTCACTCTGTTGCCCAAGCTGAAGTGCATTGGCTTGATCTCAGCTCACTGCAGCCCCCACCTCCCGGGTTCAAGTGATTCTCCTGCCTCAGCTTCCCAAGTAGCTGGCATTACAGGAGCTGGCCACCACGAGCAGCTACTTTTTGTACTTAGAGACGGTTTCACCATGTTGGCCAGAGTGGTCTCAATCGCCTGACCTCAAGTGATCCACATGTCTCAGCCTCCCAAAGTTCTGGGATTACAGGCATGAGCCACTGTGCCCGGGTGTTCATTTCTTATGCAAGCGTCCTCTCATCTTCCTTCTCAAACTCTTACTCTACCTATCCTTCCCTCACACCCTTGTCAACACCACCACCATTAGCTGTTACTAGACCGAGCTCACAGAAATATTCGGTAAGTACTTACTGAATTGAGATTAATGTAATTGAACACACTGGGAGAAGGAATTCCAGGGAAGGTGATCACTGACTCAGTGGCTCCGCACAAGAACACAAATCCATTAAGAGACAGGGCCCTAGAGTCTCACAGTAAATGTGAAGGATTTGTGGTACCAATGAACCAGTGAGGACTCCCTGCGCTCCACCAGGCAAGAGGCTTGGCTCAGACACAACTCCCTGAAGCGCCAGTCCTGACCAAGGCTGTGTAGAGCTGCTCTATGGGGCCCTGCACCAATTCTCCACGTGAGGGAAGCTCACGCTTCTCCCACTACCAAGATGCCACATTAACCTAGGCAAAAAAATAGCTGGTACAAACCACAGTGTTGCAGGCCAGGTATCGATGTCTAAAGACTCTGATGTGGTAGGAAATGTGACTCACTCGATGTAAATCTTCACTTCCACACGTGAGCCAGTTCAAGCAATCCAATGTGATCGAACATAAAATAAGATTGAAACCGAGTTCAGAAACATAAGCCACTTAACCGTTCTCTGGCCTTTTGCTATCTGCGCCTGCAGAAAGGGAGCCATAGTAATACCTACCTCAGAGAGTTTGCGTAGGGATGAAATCTGGAAGTACACGAAATGCTCAACACAGTGGCCTGCACACGGTAAGGGCTTGATAACTATTAGTTGCTGTTATTGTTATTATGTATTTCGCTGTGAGAATCAAGGGAGAGGGAATGTAGCATGAAGTCCCACGCAAACGTGTCGTGCAACATGAAGCCCCCCACCCTGGGTTGGATGGCACGTGTGGAAGTTGAATGCCACCATCCCTGGGACCAGGCGCAGCGCCCGGCCGAAGCAACTCTAGTGACGGGCTCCTGCTCTCCCCCGGGACGTTTCCTCCAGGATGCCCCGGAGCCCTGGACGGCTCTGCAGAGGACTGAACCGGGGAAGGGGAAGAGACGGGCGGAACCGGGACGTACCTGCTTTCACTGCACTCCTTCCGCTCCCTCACCCTCAGCCACTTGCGGAGGAGGAAGCGTTTTCGGCGCGGCGACGCGCTGGGTGTGGAGCAGTTGGACCACGGGGTGTCCTCGTCGCTGGAGGGCGTGATCTCGATGGACGGCAGCTGCAGGAACTCCTTGCCGGGGGCCAAGACGCCGGGCAGGTCCCGGGACAGCCCGGCCTCCAGGCTCTGCTCCTGCACGTTCTTCATGCGGCGCATCTTGAAGCGCCGGCGGCGAAGCGTAGGGGTCGACGAGCTGGACCAGACCGGGCTGCCCTCGGGCGCGCACTCGGGCACCTGCAGGGCGGGCAGCGGCCGGTTCTCCATCATGTTGGCCGCCGGCATGGGGCCCGTGGCCTCCGCGCTCGCCCTTCGCCCTCCGCCAGCGGCTTCGTTCCCGTCTCGCGCTGGCCGCTCCCCACCCCCGGCCCGCGGCGGCACGCTGCCCTCTCCAGGGGTTGGAGGAGCAAGTTCTTTTCCCGGAGCGCAGCGAGGAAGGGACGCGAGGGGACGCGGCGTGGCGCGCCGCGGCCAGGAGTCTAACTTTTCGGAGCGCGAGTCCTCCCGGCCGTCAGCCGCCGCCGAGGCCACCGGGCGGAGCGGGAGCCGCCTGGCAGCCACCCGGCCGCCCTCCTGGGGCTCCCCTCGCGCGCCCGCTTGTTTTTCTTCCGCTGCTGGCGTCTTTGCCTTAGCGGGACTCGGCAGCCCCGGGCCCCAAGGAGCGGCGCAGCAAACTCTCAGCGGTTTGCGTTCAGCAGACCAGGTTGGGGAGCCGGCTTGGCGCTGCAGGGAGGTAGAGAGCGGGAGGAAGAGGCAGTGGTAGGAGGGAAAGAGAGAGAGAGAGAGAGAGAGAGAGAGGAGAGAGAAAGCGAGACACTGGATAAAAACAAAAAAGGAGAAGGAGGAGCGGGGGCTGGGGGCGGGGTGGGGGTTATCCTGAATGGGCTCGCCCTGGCAGCAACCGCTAGTGTAACTGTAAATGGAATCCCTCGGGGAGGGACTCTACCTCCGAATAAAGGCTGCTCCAATCAGCCTAGTGCAATAGGATCACCAACCAAACTTTCTTAGGGCAACGATTGGCTGGGTAGCTCCCATTAGTCGAACTCTGCTATTTCTTTGGGGGCGGGGGTGCAGAGAAAGAGGAGTCAATGAATTCAGTCCTCACTCTCTCAGGCCACCCATGGTACAGGATTGAAGGAAAGTGAGGAGACTTTTCAACTAGATCTTTTCTCCTAAGAAAGGCACTTTGAATTATTTGGGGTGTGGGTGGTGGCACTGGAGGCCAGCAGTCACAGGAGGAAAGCAAGGTTGCTGGAGGTTGCTTCCAAAATGACAAGCTGAGAAGAGAGAACAGTTCTCCTGTGGCGGCATGAGCTGAGGACACCAGACATGACATACCAAGTAAAGACAGACAATAGGGTCTGAGAGACAACAGACACAGGACCAGTAAGGAAAATGGGGCTGAGCCCTGCACCTGAGCCAGCTGCCAGGACCATACCCGGGTCCTGAGCAAAGAATGAAATGAGAGGGGTCGGTGAGCACCCGCAAAACAATGCATCCAACAGAGTCCCAGGGAGCTGAGTGTAGCCCTCCTTACATTCCTGAAGGCTTATTCAATTGTGCTTCAGTCTGCCATGGACTGGGTCACAGAGTCCAGTATGTCCCCATGTTATGGCACCTAGGAAGTCTGGGTCAGTCCTGGTAGCATCCCAAGATGAGCTGAACCACACTCATGCTCTAGACCCAGGCCCTAAGAGATCAACCCTAGAACTGATCCACCCTATTTAGGTGCTCTCTGTGGTGACTGAGTCTAACCCAGCCTAGCTCCCAGAGCAAGGCTGTAGCACCCATTCTTCTCCTTCATCCCCAGCCCAATGCGTTTATCTCTTGGGTCAGTAACTGTTTTGTTTTGTTTTTAAGAGACAAAGTCTTACTCTATTGCCCAGACTGTAGTGCAGCAGTACAGTCATGGCTCACTTTAACCTCAAATCCCTGGGCTCAAGCTGTTCTCCTACCTGAGCCTCCTGAGCAGCTGGAAGTACAGGTGCACACCACCACACCCAGCTAAGTTTTATTTATTTTTGTAGGTATGAGGTCTTGCTATGTTACCCAGGGTGGTCTCAAGCAATAAGCTCACCTCGGCCTCCCAAAGTGCTGAGATTATAGGCATGAGTCACCATACCCAGTCTGGTCAGTAACTTTCAAAGAGATCCTGAGAAGCACCCAAGAATATATTGTAAGTCCACAGTCTGATCCACCCCTCTTTTCTGCCTCTCTCAGAGGCTAGTTTCCATTTGGGAGCCAATGCCCAGCTTCAGGCCAGGACAAAAGTCACTTTCACAAGTGTCCTAAAGCTGAAAAAATTAACATCCGTAAAGATCACAAGAATTCACTGCAAGTAGATACATCCCTGCAGTTCAGCAAGACATCAAGGGTGACAGCTGGCTATGGGTCTACCAAGTCCTGCAATGATACATGTCAAGTGTGGAAAAGCTCAAGGCATCATGACATTACACAACCTTTGAGAGGCCGGGAAACCGAGGGAAGTATGTTTTCCTCAGGGAGAGAGATACTGCGGCTGAAAAGCCAAGGCCAGGCCCTCCCATAAGTGACTCCCTGGCATGTCAGCCCCTGTTTCTGACATCCAGCCACTGGCTGTCTCGGGAGTGATTTGGTATCACTCTATTTTAACTCCCGGACATAGCACAGAAAGCAGAAACCCCTTTCCATCAGGTGTCAGGCCTGGCAAGGAACAGATTACCTCTTCCGGCTCCAGGGATGCTAAGGAGGCTGTGGTGTAACTCCAAACTTACAGGATCCGGAGCTAAGTTCCACAGTGTGTTCACTGCCTTGGACTTCCTCCAAGGATGAGTGCTTTGCTGGGTAGCTGATAACTTCCCTGTGTTGGGCTGGCTCTTGACATAGGAGATGAGGGTCTCAGGAGCTTATGGGAAGAAAGGAAGCCAGGACACTACCATTCGCTTGGAGGCCATAAAAACAAAAGGAAAGTCCACAAGACGGGCCAGAAGATTGGATGGGCAGCTGAATTTAAGTTTGTTCTGGGTACTCTGAATTTAAGTGTATGCCTCTTACAGGGAAGAAAAGCCACCAGCTTCCTCTTCCCACACACTTCAGCCACTTTTCCCGCCTACAGTAGATTCTGGATCTGAAATCCTATGAGATTTAATTTAAGGCTTGGGCACAGCAGTGGCTAAGAGTGATCATTTACATTTCACCTGGCCTGAGGGAAAACCTCCAAACAGAAATCTAAAATGTCTCACTTGATTGGGAAGCAGGTACCCAGAGCTCCCTTAGCCTTGAACACTGTCCTTACTCATTTGCACCTTCAGTCCCTTCTTTTTTTCAACCCATAATCTTTTTAATCATTAAAACCCTGTTCACAACACATCCTCCAGCCAGTTCCAGCTGTTTCTGTTGCCTGTGGCTGTGGCAAGTAAGATAAATGAGGCACTGCTTTGAAATATGAAATGCCCTCCCGCCGCAAGCCATCATTACTGTTAAGACTATAAGCTCCTTGAGGTAAGAATCAAGTTTCTCCTTCCTCTAATTCTCTCCAGTATCCTGTGCTTTTTATGTGTATGGTGACCTTTACACTTTTGAAAAGAACTTCCATACATCACACTGTGTCTTCCCAGCGGCCTTTACAATTGATGAAAGTGAAACAGAGAGGTTCAGTAGTTTATCCAAGGTCACAGATAAATGATGATGGCTAATCAATGACAAGGCCAGAACTGGAACCATGCCTTCTGAAGCCAGATTAGAGGCCTCCAAAAGTGTAGAGAAACAATTTCTCAAAGTAGCTGGTGCCAACGTCAGAACCAAAGAGTTTCCGTGCCCTGCGTCAGAATTTCAGTGAGATTGCGTTTGCTCCCCAAGTCTCCCCACTCCCATATTTCTTCTCTCCAATATTTGGCTCTCAGCAACCCCACAGTTCTCTGTGAAACTGACCTCACCTTTGCCCCCATTCTCCTCTCCCCAAGACAGGTAGTAGCTAACCTCCCCTTCCTCACCCACAGCCAGGTCTCTGACTTTAAATGAAAGGAGGTCATATTACCAAGCAACTGTTATTTATTCTCAACTGCACAGGCTCCCTTTTCCTACAGACACAAGACACCCAACACCTGTCTACTACTTCTGGAGACTCATAAACTATTATTATTATTCAACTTCCAGGAGAAAACTTCAGTGAAACATAGTAGCTTCCAGGCTAGGTTTCTCCTGGGTGCACATCCTAGTAAATGTGAACTGGAAGGCACAGGCACCCCAGACACATCTTTGCACCTGCTCCAGGATGCCTAGGCAGGGAACTCCCAAGGACACAAGAATGTCTCCCCACAACACTGTGATTGCAAGACAGACAGTCCCCACCCTCAATGCTGGGGCACAGAGTCTCTCTCCCACACAACATTCAGAATGGTCAATCCCAACGGTTGGCCCATTATGAGGGAAAGAAGCAGGCAGTGGGCATAGAGGAATTGGAATTTGTGGCTGGCAGGGAAGCTGGAAATACGGACAGAAATGTGGCCAATGCTGACAACAATATTAACTGTCTTCAAACATAAAACAAACGATGGCCAGATTTCACTCTGCAGCTTTCATTTTGTTGCTGAGCAAGAGGAAATGCGTTTGTGTAGAGTGCAGCATGGGGGATTAGGGATAGATGATAAACATTTACTGAGGGTAAGGCTGGTTAAGGACTGGCATCATGACTAAGACTGGGGAGAGAATGGCTTTCTCCATAGATCTTTTAAAGGTAACTGGAGCCTCGTTCGAGGTAGTAGCAGGAAAGAGATGATCTCTTAAAGGCCCCGCCCATCGGACTACTGTGGACCTCTCTTTAAAGTAGCAGCAATTTAAGATTGCTTTCTCTTCAAAGCAGAAGCAATTCACTTACACCTAAAACAAAGTCTGTTTGAGCTGACCTGTTGCTGGCTCAGGCATTTTGATCACCTGAGACCCACAAACAGCTTTAATATCTTGCACTGGTGAGCTAGAAATACAGGAATCAATTACCAGGATGGTACTGAAGCAAGGAATTGAGGGTTCAGGCCATAAAGACTGGAGAAAGAATTGGAGAGAATAACTTAAACCCCTCCCCATGGTATCTCCTTCTGTTTCTTTCACAAGTCCTCCCTTCATTTCCCCAGGGAGGGGCTCGCTGCTTTAGGAAGGAGAGGACGCTGCACTGAATTGGTGTGGTTAGAGAAAGAGTGTGGAGGAGGAGGCTGGTGCTGGCTAAACACAATCTAAATCAAACCACAGTGGACCAACCACCACGTTCAGCTTCTCCTTCTAAAGAACAAGGGAGAAAATGCTTCAGGACTTTGATGGAGACTCAGTTATTGAGAACAGAGCCCGGGGGAGTGCTCTCAACCTTGGGGAGTGCACAGGGTCAGCTGTTTGCTTCCAACAGCCTTCGCAGGGGCCAGGGAGAGCAATGACGTCACCTCGGGAGAAGGACTGTCACCAGATAAGCCCCCCTGGTTTAATTCCTCATCAAAAGGCTTAGATATCAAAGAAGAATGTTTTGCACAACATTTGACTGCCCTTGTTCTTGACACCAAGGATACCAAGACACAGAAGGACATCGTTTCTTGTCCTCTAAATCTTGCAAGGACTTTACGTGCAAATCAGGGCTGAAAAACATTTTCTGAGGTCACCCCATCCCAAGGGTGGCAGGTGGCATGTGTTGGAAATTCTGCTGTTGCTTTCCTCAGAAGCACTGCAAAATACCATCAGCTTATACTAACTACCAACTAATGATTGAGTGTGTAGACCCAAAGTCAAGCCATCTGAGCTTTGGACATTTTCCCATCACTTACTAGCAGTTTGATTGTGGCTAAGTTATTTAACTTCTCTGTAACTCAGTTTCCTCATTTGTAAAATCAAGATAATAAATAGCTTCTCCTTGCTGGAGTGATTGTGAGCATGAGTGCTGTGTAGGGCACTTAGAACAGAGTTTGGCATACAGTAACTGCTCAATAACTGTTAGCCTTTGTTATGTATAAGTTTCCTTTATAATACACTTCTTAGGAAACAGGACGATTCTTGTTGATTTTCAACTCAGTTTAATTCTACAAGTGGTTGTTACGCTAGAGCACTGTGTAAGGCTCCTTATTCAGGAAGTCCTTGGGATATAGCTAGATAAATAAGATACACTTTGGGCATTGGAGCACATGATCTCTCAAAGAAGAATTAATTAAGTGCAAAATACAAGTGCACAAAAGGTGTAAGTGGAAAGACTGATAAATTTTACTTAGAGGAAAAGAGGTTGTCTAGGCAGGTCCTATGGAGGAATTGGTATTCAAGTTAATACTTCAACTATGAATTTCAATAGAAAAGAATAGGGCATTAAAAATAGGGCTTTTGAGTAAAAGCACTGAGGAGTGAAAACTCACAGAGAGTTTTTGAAAATACGAAAAGGTAAGTCAGAGCATAGGGTAGGACATACAGGATTAGGTGATGAGGCTAGGCAAACAAGGGGTCAGATTGCAGTGAATGTAGAGGGTTTTGGTTTTTTTTGTTTTTGTTTTTAATTAGAGGCAGGGTCTTGTTATGTTGCCCAGGCTTGTCTTGAAGTTCTGGTCCAAAGGGATCCTTCTATCTCAGCCTTCCAAAGTGCTGGGATTACAGGTGTGAGCCACCACACTCAGCCAAGTGTTGAAGTACAGATTTTATTCTATAGGCAAAGGGATGCTATTCAGACTGGTTTGGGTTTGGTGGTTTTCTTTCTTTCTTTTTTTTTTTGGTGGGAGGAGCTACATACTAACCTGTATTTGAGAAGCATCAACTCTGGTGACAGCATGAAATGTGAACTGGAGTAAAAAGCAGATAGGGAGCATAAAAACCAATTAGGAGACTATCATTCAATCAGTCAATACTTTTGGAATATTGACCACATGAATGGCAAATTGTTCAGATAAGAGATGGAGAAAATCTGAAATAGGGCAGGGGAAAAATGAGGAATGAGAGGAGATAGGCAAGGAAAAGAAGAAGCCTCTAGAAGAAAACCAAGAAACAGCAATCATTGGGAAGGCAAGGGAAGAAAGAAGCCGATGTTTATTGCATGGTACACTAAGCCAGGCACTGTGCTGAGTGCTTCACACACAAAATCCCAGCCGACCCTTGCAACAACCCTGAGAAATAAATATCAAAAGCTCTCTTTCAAGATGATGAGAGACTTTACAAGGTGACTTGCCCAAGTTCACACAGCTAGTAGAAGATGAACACAAATTTAAACTAAAGTCTCTTTGCTTTAAAACTCACACTTTTTCAAATATACCACATTTCAAAGAGATAAATGATGCCACGTGCTATAATGAAGTCGGGCAGAAGGAAGACAGAGATAATTCCATTAAATTTTGTAATTAGGTCATTGATGACCTCTGAGACAACAATTTCAGTAGAGTGGTCAGAGAAGAAATGAAATTGCTATGGGTTAAAGAGTGGATAGGGAATGAATTAATGGAAGCTGCAAGATTAGACTGCCCTTTCCAGAAATTAGTCAGCAAAAACAATGAGGGGCATCTATTCTAAATAGCTTTTGAGCATCTAGTATGTATTAAACACTCTTCTAGGGCCTAGAGTTAGATTGTGAAAAGTTACTTGCGGTTGAAGTGGGAGCAAGAGAGAGAGAAGAGGAGAGGAGAGAGGAGGCGAATGGAAGGGAGGAGAAAGGAAAAGAGAGGGAACATTTGGGGGATGGGGATAAGGTTTTTTTGTCCTTTAATTTGTGTGTGTTTTATTGTTGGTAGATGTTATGTTTCAGAGGAACAAAATGTGACTATAATTATGCCATTTAAAATGGAGTTCTGCCTATATCTGCTAAGAAAATTGGAGCTTCCTGATGTACCTGGTAATCTAGCAAATCAATCAAAAAGTATTTAATCTTCCTAGACTCTAAGCATACCATAATAGTGAGTACTGTGAAGTTCCTGTAAAGTTTATGAAAAATGATTATTGCTTCCTACAAATATTTTTGAATGCTTATCAAACATGACTCTGGCCTCAGTTGCTTCAAATCTGGGGGAAGGGAGGATGGAGAAGAAAACCAGTCCCTGGGGGAAGGGAGGGAGGAGAAGAAAACCAATCCAAGAACTACAATTTGGTAAATTCACTTCAAGAGAAATGTGTACTGAATGCAGTGTGAACACAGGGGAGAAGGATCCTGATCCAGAGAGAATTTCACAGAGAAGACAGCACCTAGTCAAGGTTTGAAGGTGAGCAGAGGCATTTTTCCATGTAGAATAAGGGGGTCATGTTTCCAGCAGGAGACCCAGATGTGCAGAGGCATTGAGGCATTGCTTCTCAGCCTTTTGGCTAAGATCAAGTGTAGAAAGCATGGTGTGTTCTTGGAATTACAAAAAGAACAGATTGGAATATAATGAATGTAAGGAAAAAACTTTAAAAACCTAGAAAACCGCTGCCTGGCATGTTGCGATGGGACAGCACGTTTGCCAGGCACCATGGAGATATTAGCCTTTACATATTATGTCAGGCAAAAAATTGGAATTGCTTTGTTGTGACACAGGAAGGAGCTGAAGAAGACTGGGCTCCATGGAGGATTTTCATTGGTGGCTCCTGTAATTGGTGGCTCCTGTAATTGGTGGCTCCTGTAATTGGTGGCTCCTGTAATCCAGCTCTGGACAGCCATTCCTACTGTACCCTGAGAGGTTTATCTTTCTGCGAGCAATACATCTTGGTGGAGTAACTATAAACAATTCACCCCTGTGCAATTCCGCACTTGGCGCGAACTCTGGCCTCGATGAAATTCACACTGTGGGATGTTCCCACTTTTCAGGAATAGCCCATTTCCTCTACCCTGCTAAACTACGCCCCAGAGCCACCCCTAGTGGCAAGCACCCCTGCTTGTATTCCCCGCCCCACATCCTGCTCCTGGAAAGGGAGACTCAGGATCACCGTGCTCCCTCAATCCAGAGACTACATGGCATTTTAAATACTCTGAAATTGAGATGTAGGTATGGGTTATGCTAGGTAATTTACAAAGTCTTTGTTGTAGCTCTCAGGGTCTATGAACTGGAAAAGTCTGTTTTGCTTTAATCAATCCTTGTGTATGAAAATACAGATTTAAAACATATCTGAGTCTGTCATGATTCTTCATATAATTCAAATTATTTTTTTACAGAAAGGATTTATAAAAATACATTATTTCTTTACATGTATGAAATTTTAATTCAACGATAAACTTGAATAAGACACCCTCAGATGAGGAAGTCATCTGTTACATAACTTAGGGTGTCCAAATGGACATGAAACATGTCACCTTTATCAGGAAAAGAAATAGCGTCATTTAACCACTCCCTGGATGTAAGCAGTGCCCTTAACCACTCCCTGGATGTAAGCAGATACCTCTGGAAGATATATTAATTCTGCCTGACAGTTGGAAATTTTTAAAAGTAGCAAAACTATCACCTTCCTTAGGTGACAGAATTATAGGCCTGGAAGAACCATTAGCTATTTCATCCCATCCACATCTTTCTTCCACTCTATCTCACCCAGGTTCACGGACGAGAAACTGAGGCATGGGCAAGATAAATCTTAGACCAAGATCACAAAGCTGGAGCTGAAATTGTTTTATGTAAATCAAACATCTTTCAGTCAAGCTCTACCTTAATGACTTCTAGTATTGTTTTGGACATAATATTTTGACCTCTGAGAATAATTAAAAAACAAACTGCACAGAGGAGTCCTAACAGTCAGTCTGCATTTGTTGGCAAACATTCTGTGTGCATCTAATTCCCTCATAAGCCCACACAGAGCAAGAAGTTAATCAAACACAAATACCTCACTAGAACTAATCCCAACATGTGGTCATGTAGATTTGCATAAAAGGCATAGAATGGTTACTGGCATTTGAAAAGGCCTTTTTGCTTTACATAAGCAGGATTCCTGTATGTGGGAAATTCCCCTAATACATTTTACTTGATTGATACACAACTTTGCAAGAACATCACTACTTAGTAAAAATATACCTGTAAGTAATTAGCTTACATGGTCCTGCCCTTTCCCTTTAAAGCAAATATATGACACCTAGGACTTGAACCACATGAAAAATCTGCTTTAGTCAGATATAGATTAGCAATGTTTCAGTGTCCTAAAAATTTTCAGGTTCACCTAAGATTTCTTGAGCCAGGCACTATATTTAGTTATTTAAGCCTCATACTAATCCTGTGAGGTGTCATTTTTTTCTCATTGTAGTGATGAGGAAACTCAGGCTCAGAGAGATGAAGAAATGCAGAGATCAAGATTCAAACCCAGGTAGTCTGAATCCCACACCAGTGTTTCCTCCACTTCACAGCTGCTCTCTTTTGACTTTCTGTAAAATATGCTTTTAAACTGGTTCCCGCATCATTGTCTGTAGATATGTATTTGATTTGCAATCTGGCAAATAAATTAATTTGGAGTTGCAATTTGGCAAACCAATACCCTTTGTTTCCTTATGTAATTCAGTCAGTTTCTATTTGTTCCCTAAATTTCCTTGGGAGTTTGTGTTGGATTCTAAATATTAAAGAAAAAAAAACACACTATCCCAAATATTTAGTAGAACTGCCTTGCAATAAATTATATTAGCAATACATTCTTTTCATGACATGTTCAGGCTACATAATCAGTTTCTCATTTGTCATTAATAATGTAAGTGTACCTCTAATTTATAATTTTTACCCAAGTGTCTCTAATACCTCTTACCTATGAAAAAGTCTACTTGTAGATCTGAGATGAATCATCATCAGGGCTCGGTAAGTTCTGGTGCTTCCTGGCTCCTATTAAAGAGAACAGCAGACTCAAGGCTCCAAGCAGGCACGTCAGACCACGGAGAAGAAAACTGCAGGTCTGTTGCAAATGGATCGGCCCAAGCCTCCAGTATGTTCATTTGCTTAAAATGGGGTTTGCCATCCTCTGTTGAAATAGCAGCTTAGTAAACATTAAAAGACTTTTAAAAGTAGACTTCCCATGGTCTTAAGATTCTAATTTAGCTTCCACGGGTAGATCTAACTTGTTTCCAGGATGTAGTCAGGCAATGGTTTAAATCTTACTAGCCAGAGCAAAGTCTTCCTTTTTGAAGGCTTGTTCACATGATCTTATTCTGTGCAAGTTTACCACCTATGCAGGACCTTGGACCTTGGAACAAGGACACTGGATTCCATCCCCACCATAATAAAATCTCCCCAGCTTAACTCAAAGAACAACGAGTCAGCACTCATTGGTCCCATATGTCCTTCAGGCAGAGGCCCACTAGGGTCCTGATAAGGTAGGCTACTGCTTTGCCTCCTTTTTCTTGCTCTCTCTCTCCCTCTGTCTTGCTTTCTCTCATTTACACACACACACACACACACACACACACACACACACTTAGAAATTCCCCTACTCCCTTGTTGCACCAGACGCTGTTTGTTTGTTTGTTGTTGTTGCTGCTGTTTTAAGAGATAGGGTCTCTATCACCCAGCCTGGAATGCAGTGGCACAATCATAGTTTACCGCAGCCTCGAACTTCTGGACTCAAGCACTCCTCCTGCCTCAACCTCCAAAGTAGCTGGGACTACAGGTGTGTGCCACCATGCCTGGCTAATTTTTATTATTTTTTATAGAGTCAGGGTATGGATATGTTGCCCAGGCTGGTCTTGAACTCCTGGTCTCAAGCGATCCTTTAGCCATTGCCTCCCAAAGTGGTGGCAATACAGGCATGAGCTACCATGCCCAGCAGACGCTGTTAATTAAAAAAAAAAAATGATGAGTTCCCTTCTGTGGAGCTGGTAAAGCACAGAGTGAACCTGTTGGGGACAGGATCAGTATGAGTTTGAGACCAGACAACCTCTATGGTCACTTGCAAGTCTAAGACTCTAGAGCATTCCGCAGTTCCAAGGTTCTATATATAGCAAGTCCCTGTCTGCTCTTGCTCTTCAAGTTGTCCTTTTATGATGTTTTCTCTTTCTTTTCTCCTTTGAGAATGTCCTCAATATTCATTTATTAATCAGTCTTCACAAGCATAAAGACTTCTCAAAGCAGTTCACCCATACCTCTTTCCCACGCATCATTTCCCACCTTGTCTGACAATTAGTGACACACATTTTCCACTTGCCCCCAGACTATGGCTGCCATTCACACAGGAGTTATATCCCATTCGTCGTTGTTGTCTGTTAGCAAGCTCACTGCTCCAGACTGAGCACTTACATTTATCCTCAGTAAATGTCTATGAATGAAAAAATGATAGTGGAAGAACAGGGGAGGACAAGGAACAGTGCTGGGAGGTTTAAAGAGGCACCCAGTGCAATTATTTCCCAGCCTGGAATCTCCAGAAATTGCTCTTCTGCTGCAGTGCCCTTCTGGAGAGAAGAAAAGTGAAGACCATCATCTGCTTCAGCCCTGCCGTTTTCCTAGGGGCAGCTCTGACTGTGGACACAATGTCCCTTAGATTATCATGTCACACTAAGCCTACACCACAGAGGAGGTCTCAGGAGAAGTAACCTGAGACAATAATGCCCTTTACCCAGAACATTCACTCCTGATTAACTAAAGTTCAGGTTTTTAAGGTAAGGGTATTTGGACTATGAATCTTTGGGGAGCAATTAAGGAAAGGAAAAAGAATGTACTTGGAAAAAACCGCTTATCTGTCAACTCTTAAGAAAATACCCTGAATCAGTTTAGTCAAACCTCTTTCTCCTACTGATAAGGGCCCCAGCTTAACCATCCCTGAGAGAGGGGATTTTATCCGACTCTCTTTCAAAGATGTCTAGACAGGAAAATCTTCCAACTCCCCTTGGGAAACCCTGACAGATTTGTGTTGTGGTACTGGCCAGCCCTCCAGAAAATAACCATCCTCTTCCATGGTTTTCTGTTTGAAGGATGTCTGCCAGTCCTGATTAGAAGGCTGATATTAAGCCATTATTTAATTTCCCCAAAATATCTGTTTATTCTATTCGAGTTTCAAAGCAGAAAAGTACCTTAGAGAAAGAAAGCCAACTTTCACATTTTATATATAAAATAGGCAGGGCATGGTGGTTCACTCCCACAATCCCAGCACTTTAGAAGGCCAAGGTGGGAGGACTGCTAGAGGACAGGCGTTTGAGACCAGCCTGGACAACATAGCAAGACCTGATCTCTGAAAAGAATCATTTTAAAAATTAGCCAGGCGTAGAGGCATGCATGTGTAGCCCCAGCTACCAGTTGCTCACTGCAACCTCTACCTCCCACATTCAAGTGATCTTGTGACTCAGCCTCCCAAGTAGCTGGAATTACAGGCACATACTACCACACCTGGCTAATTTTTATATTTTGAGTACAGACAGCGTTTCCCATGTTGGCCAGGCTGGTCTCAAACTCCTGACCTCAGATGATCCACCCACCTCAGGCTCCCAAAGTGCTGGGATTACAGGTGTGAGCCACTGCACCCAGCCTGTTTGTTTGTTCTATTGATACATGATAGATGTGCATATTTGGGGATTATGTGTGATCATTTACTACATTCATATAATTTGTAAAGATCAGTTCTGATGCCAGAGCTTATGTTCTCACATGATTTACTTAGTTTCCTCCACGGTAGAGTGATTTCAGACCTTAATGTCAATATCTCAGTCCTAAGTTGGTACCTGATTTGATAAATCATGAATGCATTTTTGTTGTTGTTGTTGTTGTTTTAAGAGACTGGGTCTCTCTCGCCCAGGCTGGAGTGCACTGGCACAATCACAGTTTACTGCAGCCTCGAATTCCTGGACTCAAGCCACCCTTCTGCCTCAACCTCCCAAGTAGGTGGGACTAGAGGCATGTGCCACCACGATGGTCACTTGCAAGTCTAAGACTACATAATGATTGCATGTGCCTGTACAAAATACCATGACAAATTCTTAGCATCCGTCACATGATCTGTTTGAGATTAATGCAGCCCTTGCACTTCATTGATAGTTACCTTGTCTCCCATAAGTGAAGTACAAGAGTTCTAGATTTAGAAAATCTGAGTTCAGATCTTGGATTCACCACTTATTAGCAAGTTAATTCATCTCTCGGTGCCTCAGTTAACCTATGTAAAAAACAAGATTGATAATAGTGTCCATCTCAAGGGCTTATTGTGGGAGATAAACAGATAAAACACATAAACGCTTAGCTCAGTCGCTAGCACATAGCACATGCTAAAAAAAAGGCTGACAATTACTTCATTTTTATGTCTGCAGTCGTGTATGGTCATCACACTTTCATCACTAATGTAATGACACACATTCAGGCAACAAGTTGTGTCTGACTTCAGGGACACATCACACACCCACCATAGAGCACTCTAAAAATCTAACTTTTCTCAACAATGCCACACAGGCTGCACTTATGAAATACAATGATCATTTCGGTAGCTCCCTACTCATACGCACAGAAAAAGATGAATAAAGACTGAGGTCAAGTTAACAGCTTAAAATAGAGGTTTATTTATTTTAAGGCCTGTGGAGTAGCAGGGAGTAAAAAATGGTAAGAATTGGTACAATTATGATCATTATCTTTATCACATTATTATGATAATTAGTATGAATAGAACTCTTGGGCTGGTCAGCATCTCCGATTTCTGTACTTGCCTTCTCTCTTTTTTTTTTTGAGACAGAGTTTCGCTCTTTTTACCCAGGCTGGAGTGCAATGGCGCGATCTCGGCTCACCGCAACCTCCGCCTCCTGGGTTCAGGCAATTCTCCTGCCTCAGCCTCCTGAGTAGCTGGGATTACAGGAACGCGCCACCATGCCCAGCTGATTTTTTGTATTTTTAGTAGAGACGGTGTTTCACCATGTTGACCAGGATTGTCTCGATCTCTTGACCTCATGATCCACCCACTTCGGCCTCCCAAAGTGCTGGGATTACAGGCGTGAGCCACAGCGCCCGGCCAGTACTTGCCTTCTCTAAAGGATCTAGAGGATGCTTCATTGCTCCCTTACAATAGGAGTGGTTTTGCCATTTAACTGTCATCTCCATCACACTCAACAGAAGTTCTAAAACGGCATTTTGGTCTTCTATTCAAGCAGGAGATCTTTCTACACCTTTCATTACAGGAGAAGCAACTGGTATAGCTAATTCAATGTGCTGTAACTAATGCCTTGGAAATGCCCAAAGTATATCAACCCTAATCCACTTTGAAGACTAAATGTATTCAGCATGCTAGTTTTTGTATTAAGCTATACATTATAGTGAAATCAGCTCTAGGGGAAAATTCTCTTTCAACCCTAGCTAAAACCATTTTTATTTATTTCTAAAACTTACAAGAGCCTGATGCAATAGAAAAGAAAAAATAATAAACCTTGATAATAAGATACCCATTTAACTGTTGGCTGAGCTACCACAATGGCAGATATGTGGTTTTTGAACAAAGACTATGTGTATGTGTATAATATCTAGAACTCCCAAGATAGGTATCAGTCCAAAAAGTAATAGTGACTACATTTTCATAGAAAACACTAATAGCAAGCTTCAAAGTCACTGTTTTTCCTATGAGACATAATGGCAACAGTTAGTCCATTAAATGGTGACTAACAGATGAGCCACTATTAAATCTTTTTACACACAGAGAATTGTAGAAAGAAGAAATGAGTGGCTTGGAAAAGAGTGACTGAGAACCTACTGACATTTATTTACCCTGGCAGAAGAGTAAATGGTCAGAGAATTGCATCCCACCCGGATCAAAGACCTTAACAATGAAAATGAACTTCACCTGACCAAGACCTAAGGATCCCTGAAGGCCACCAAGAATACAGAGCTTCATCCCAAGACCAAGCAGCCCCTGGCTCTGCTATGCATTGACTGAAAAGAGAGTAATGTCGTCATGAGACCTAGAAAAGCCTTCGGAATTTCAGATAAGTGGGGCCCAAAGAAAAGGCAGCTTAGGGGGCCTTTCATACAAATCAGCTTCTCCAAGACACGAGTAGGCCATTCTGAATGCATTTTAACAAATATGAACTATCTTTTGAAGGGGATGCATGTGTAGGTGAGAATATCTTCTGAAAGAGAGTCAATGTTGTGGCATGGTGAAACCCTAAGACTCTAGAGTGAGGCTAAGTTCCAACCCTGCTCTACTATCCACTTACAGAAGGACTTTAAGAGATTTACTTATTATCTCAACCTTGGTTTATGCATCCATTCATTTATCCTTAGAATAAGTTTACTGAGTAGTTATATGACTCACACACTGTTCTGAACAAAACACACCAAAATCTTTCTCCTTGAGGAGCAAGCGTTCTCATGGGTTGGGGGTGGGAGCTAAGCAATGGACATAATGATTAAATAAATTTAAAAATAGGTTGGAAGGTGACGAGAGCTATGCAAAGACAAGGGGGATAAGGATGACATAGGGGAGTCAGAGTAAACCCCATAAGGAAAATTACATTTGAACAAAGCATATCAAGAAGTAAGGGAGCTAAGCATTCATCTATAAAAACATAATGCTGGTACTATCACAGAAGGTTGTTGGAAGAATTAAATGAGATGTGGTGCAGAGTATGTAACATTGTGCCTGCACACAGTAAGCGCTCAGTAAATACTAGTAAGAATAATAATAATTATTATTATTATGATGATGGGCCAGACACGGTGGCTCATGCCTGTAATCCCAGCACTTTGGGAGGCCAAGGCAGGTGGATCATCTGAGGTCAGGAGTTCGAGACCAGCCTGGTTAACATGGCAAAACCCCATCTCTACTAAAAACACAAAAATTAACCAGGCATGGTGGTACATGATTGTAGTCCCAGCTACTTGGGAAGCTGAGGCAGTAGAATCACTTGAATCTGGGAGGCAGAGGTTGCAGTGAACCAAGATCATACCACTGCACTCCAGCCTGGGCAACACAGCCAGACTCCGTCTCGAAAAAAAAAAAAAAGAGAGAGAGAGAGATGATAATGATGGATTTCTAAGATCACTAACAGTTTCTGCTAAGGCTTTCTGAGATCCCACTGCACAAATAATAGCCACTTGTTTTTATTAGACAACCTTGAATAAATGATGACTTAAGCTGCAACTTCTCAGAACAACCACTTTTTTTCTGACTTGGTTCTCCAAATACAGTCCTATCTGACTACTAAGCCACCCAAGGTCGTTCTTGTGTAAGGGCTACAGAAGACGCAATTGAAATGCATCATACTTTTCAATTGCGTCTTCTGTAGCCCTTGAGCAAGAAGGTCAGAGAACTGCCTCCCATCAGGAGATGCTTGTTCCCTCTTCTTGGAAGCTGGGGTGGGGTTGGGACTAGGGTCCTGGATGACTGTGAAGGTTTATCTCTGCAGGATCCACCTACTCTTCAGGTGAAAACCTGTGGGTTGAAGGATTTGAAGGAACCTCACTTATCCTGCAGCTCTTCAGAGAGGGAACAAATAGAAGTAAAACCCATGTATTTCCTCTGCTCCCTTCCCATGTGGAACATTAAATTCATCCTCCACTGAAACAAACAAAAAAAATGTATGGACAAATGGTCCCTGAATTTTTACGGAAATTCCCCAATGCCCCCTGATCCCATAATTATACTTCCTGATGTTTATCGATCAGTTGTCTATCCAAGACACGTTCACCCCAGCGCTGCCATTAATGCAATGAAGGAAACACAAAGAGGTCAAAGAAAGCAGAGGACCCCTAATCTCTCACATGGACAGAATATGCTTTGCTCCGTTTCTCAGGGAGATAAAGGGAATGATAAGAGGGAAGGCAGGGGTGGAAATTTCTCTTCGTTGCTATTTTGGAGAGCAGGAAATCCACTTTGAAAACGGGTGAGAGTCCAGGACCAGGTGAACTCAGGGCAGACTGCGATACAATCGAGGCTCCATTCAAGGGAGGTAATACTCAAGCTGAAGATGAATTTGGCTCTAACTGCAGCACTTATAAGGTAATATAGAAAGTGCAAATGCATATGGGTCTTTGGGGTTTCTTAGCTCAAAAAATAAAATCAGAAAAAATTATGGAGAAAATAGTATGTTCCCAGGGTTGGGCTTTCTATATCAGCCCCACATTTTTGGAAAGCAATGTGGAAAAATGTAGTTAGAACCATAAAGCTAGTAATATCTCTTAACCTTACAATCCTGCTCCTAAGAGTGTTGTAGTTTAGGGGAGCGGGGGCATTGGAGTTAGGCAGACCTGAGTACAAATCCTGGCTCTATATTTATTGGCTTGTGTGATGTAGCTGAACTAGTGACTTCTCTGGACTTCATCTCTTTCTGCACAAAAGTGGAAAAATCATATGCACTTCATGCATTGTGAACATTAACTGATACACCACAGTAAAGTGTCAAGTGCAGTGCCTTGCACATGATAGGCACTAAACGAATGGCTTTAGTTTTTCTTTAACAGCAGTAATTATTATTTATTCTGCAAGAGAAAATATTTATTTAAGAGAAAAACTGGCAAAAACCAAAACACCAAATAAAAAAATGACTAAAGAAATAATTATATTTCTACTCAAAAAAGAAATGCAACTATTAAAAAAACAAACATATATCCACTCTATATTAACTAGTCTATGATTACTTTTGCATACATTTGCTGGAAGTGGAATAAAATTACACATACACTTACCACATTGCGTATCTCTGTGTAGGTATATGTGTTACATATATGTTAACATATTTTGTTTATACGTAACATAATTTTCTATGTGTAATTAAGTAGGGCCAGTTAGATTTCATTTGTTCATAATAATTGTTTTCAAAATAATGAAATATTTTTAACCTAAAAATATCAAAATTGGAGGCTGAGGCAGGAGAATTGCTTGAGCCCAGGAGTCCAAGACCAGCCTGACAACATGGAAAACCCCATTGCTACAGAAAAAAAAAAAAATACAAAAATTAGCCAGGCATGGTGGTGCACACCTGTAGTCCCAGCTATCAGGGAGGCTGAGGTGGGAGGATTGCTGAAGCCACAAAAGTCAAGGCTGCAGTGAGCCATGATTGTGTCACCGCACTCCAGCCTGTGTGACAGAGCAAGATCCTGCCTCAAAAACTAATAATAATAAAATGGCAAAATTTAATTAATTCCTTAATTGAAAATGAAAAAATAGGGAAGTGCAAAGGGTCATTGGGTATTTCTAAATCTCTGGGAGACTGTAACTTAAACTAATAATACCAATCCCACAACTGCTACATCAAGCCTAAATAATAGCAGATTTGTTCCAGGGCTGACATTATGATTTCAAGAGCTCCTCCTACCAGGATTGCTAAAGCCATTATCTTCCTCATTTATTTAATTATTAGATATCTGTTGCAGATATTTATTATACCTGCTATATGCCAGGTGATAAATCTGTAAGTGTACTGCCCTCAATGAACACGTAACCTACTAAAGAAGATCAGTTACTCAACTATTTAAACATGAGGCAGTGAGCTGTGCTATCAGAGATACACAGGGCACTTTGGGGGTTTCATCCATTTTCTCAAACCATTAGGTAGGCATGAAGATAGTGATGTGTCTACAGGTAAACATAAATGAAATAAAATAAAATAGAGCTTGCCTAGAGGCCACTTGGTAATTAAGTGGCAGAGTACCGGCCTGATCTCATGTCTTCTAATGACACGCTCTCTGTTCTCTTCACTCTAGCACAGCCTCTCCCTACATAAAGTGATCTGGAAGTTCTCTTTGCCAGCATCTTCTTTCTAGATGTTCTTTGTCCTTCCTCGAACCCTAAGTAAGCATGTGCTGTTCCAGCTCTCTAGAAGAAGAGGAGATGGCTGCACTGTTCTTAGGGGATGTGGTCTGCAGGTGCTACTGGTGGGTGGAGCAGGGAGGAACAGCAGAGGACTGGTTCCAGGGTCTTGTGTAGGTGGAGAACCGTAATTCTGCAGGTGGGACTCCTTGGCAGTATCGGAGTTACCGATGGAGCATCTGAGGACATCCAGGCACAACTGATTTTGCTCAAAAATATTTGTTTTTCTTCTGTCTCAGAAGGAGTTTGGGGCAAGAAGTCTTTTGCTTCTCCCCAGATCCTATCTCCCTCCCTTCCACCCCATCCTGACACTTTCCCCTTTCCTCCTCCATGTCTTCCTCTCTCCTCTTCTCAGTAAGAGTCCCCAACACACACACTTTTTTTTTTCTTTTTTTTTTTTTTCTTCTATAAGCTCCTTTTTTCTTGTCCCCAAATCTTCTGTTTCATGAGTCCTGAGAGGCTGGTCCCTGACCTCATAACCATAACCCTCACAGTCTCAGCCGCCTGCAGGCCTCCCTGTGCTGATTAGAATCAGCCTGTCTGGTACAGGGGGTCAGAGAGGGAAAGGCACAATGCAGAGACGGAGAACACATTTCTAAAAGCTGATCTTGTGACTCAGTAAATCCAACTCCACCACAATTTGTACTAATTGGAACTCAGTAAGGCAGAGTTATGGAACTACTGTTCGCCAGTAAAGGAAAGCGTGAAGCAGGTACTCACCACACCTTTGGAGACAGAACACTGTAAATGTTCTAAAGCCTCTTGTTTTAGGCTGCTTGTTGTGGGTTTTGTTGTCGGTTTGTTTGAACTATACTTTCAGGCACCCAAATCACAGATTTTGAAAGCAGAAATAAAGCCCTTCCTTATTTCTCACAGGTCTTGTTTGCAGGAACCCATGCTGGATGCAGGCAAAAGTCCCAAAGTCTCAAGCATGTCTCATCCGTCTACAGGTAATTAGTCTGTGCTGTGGTAATGGGCACCCAAGGGCCTGGATGGTGGGCACATTTTAAAAACCAAAGACAAACAATTGACAATTGCAATCTCATTCTCAGAAACATCTGTCTGGTTGTCAAGACAGGGAAGGGCAGGCAACACAGATACCGGAAGTATCCCAACTGAGATATGCAAGTTCTCAGCAGTGTCAGGGGAGCAAGAATGGGGCATTCCAGAGATCAGATGAGATGGCTGAGGCACAGTTACCAACATAAATGCCAACATCTGTATGTGCACAGCCCTTTGAGACTGAAACACTGCTATACATATAACACTCCGGAAGAGAAGTAGGATAGTGGGATGCTACTTTACAGATGAGAAAAGAGGACCAGAGAAATTGTGCAATTTGCATAAGTCCCATAGTAAGAGGCAAAGTCAGGATTTCCAGCCGAGTATGCTCTTTCCAAATTACCATAATTATCAAAAGCACTGGCATAATAGTTAATGTGATAAAACAAAGAACTGTGTTGAAAACTTAAGTCTTCTTCTCCTTCTTCTCCTCCTTCTCCTTCTCCTTCTCCTTCTCCTTCTCTGTCTCCTTCTCCTTCTCCTTCTCCTTCTTCTTCCCCTTTTTTGAGACAGAGTCTCGCTTTGTTGCCCAGGCTGAAGTGCAGTGGCATGATCTCAGCAAACTGCAACCTCCACCTCCCAGGTTCAAGTGATTCTCCTGCCTCAGCCTCCCCAGTAGCTAGGACTACAGGTGTGCACCACCACGCCTGGCTAATTTTTGTATTTTTAATAAAGATGGAGTTTCACCATGTTGGCCAGGCTGGTCTCAAACACCTGACCTTGTGATCCACCCACCCTGGGCTCCCAAAGTGCTGGGATTACAGGCGTAAGCCCCCACGCCCGGCCCGAGAACCCGTCATCTTAATTCCAGGACAGTCTTTTTACTACTTAAAAAAACCAAACTAAGTAATCATATTTCTTTGCCTATTGTTATTGGAAGAGATTAATCAGCGTTATCTCTGGGTAAATAACAATAAATAAGAAAGCAAGTGTAACGCGCCAGCTCAATCTTCGTCCTATTGCATCTAGTCTTCTGAAACAATAGATATTACACTTTTTCCAAAGGAGAAGCAGCCTTCTGCTTTCAGCTGCAGTGGGCTTTTGTCTTCAAAGGTCTAGCTTAGAAAAACACAAAATGTAAATATTGACAGGCTGGGTCAGCATCAGTGTTAGGAGACAGAGTTATCCTGCATGAATGCATGCTTAGCACAATTTAGAGATAATCCAAATTGTCCTACCAGAGTCTCAGTACATCCTAGTGAATTCCACTTATGTCTAAATGCTCCCTACCCATGAGTTCCTTAGCACATAAGTAGTATTACCAAACATCTTCAGTCCGTCCTATGGACACCACCCTCTGGCTCAGGGGCTGTGGAGGAAAGGGAGGGAGTCTCAGAATTTTTGATCTATAACATGCCATCCGTTCACATCAACTCATCCAAGTTACTGTGAAAAGTCAAATAGAATTCTGATCCTTTGTTTGGGCATTTAGTCACTTCTGGTTTCTAATACTAGTTTTAATATAACCTAGACCATGGGTCTATACGAAATAAGAGCAGCGCAGGGTGAGGGGGGGTTATCAGCCATGCAAACAAACAAGTAGCTGTAAAAACATGACAAAGGGGGCAGAAAAATCCCAATGGGTTTTCTGCACCAGTGTAATGCCATATTAGAATTCCTTTCCATTTCACTTAGTTTTCTATTGTGTAACAGTCATAGAGTCCTGACCTTTTCTGAGAGTGGCTGGGGAAACCTGGGTCTACAAAAGCTGATTATTCCATCAAGTTTACACAGTGGGACGGTGACTCCTGGCTCAGGATTTGCCATCAGGCTATACAGTCAGCCCCACACTGGTGCTCTAACGTTTCACCACAATACTAAAGGCTTCAAAAGGCCACTTTCCTAATCCCATTCACAGACATCTACATTCTCTCATTTGAAAGTGTCAAGATGATGATCCTAACCCCTAGAGCCTTCACCTCACCATAAGAAAAAACCTCATCACTTTAGATTCAGGACCCTGTGAAGTTACCTTAGCGGACAATGATCCATTTGCCTATTATCTTTTGGAAAAACCTAGAACTGTGAGCCCTAGGGGGAGCCAAGGCTTTGCTTTTTAGAAGGTTGTATTCACAGAGCCTAGTTTAGAGGCAGTACATAAGCAGCACTCAATGGATACCTGTTAGATCAATGAATGCACCTGCGTTCACTTTTGGGAGATGAGAGAGATAAGCCTAAGCCCATCAATTGATTTTCTCTGGCATTCTGGGACTCTGATTTGCCCTCTCATGCTTTGAAAAGGTCATGAAACCAATCCTGTGTAAAACTGCCAAACTTTAACCCATACAGAAATGGCAGATCACCTTTTGGTGTGACCAACAGGTTCCTAATGCCCTCTGGTGGCCAGGATGATTCCAGATGTCCAAGTCCCCATGCTTTCCTAAGGCTTTCAATTTAAGCATCCCAGAAACCAAGAGCCTGCAGGTTTCATCTGATCTGTCCCCTCCTCCAAGCCAGAGTCCTGAGTCTGTGGGTCAGAAAGATGCCGCCCCCTTCCCAAAGTTCTCTGAGGAAGCGTCTCATCTGTTTCCTGAGAGTAGATAGATAGATCAAGAAGGTGAAACTGAATCTTTTAATGTGAATTGCCTTTCAGTGAATGAATTGTCTGTGGTTTCAAGAGTTCCTTCGGAAAAAAAAAAAAAAAAAAGAAAAGAAAAAAGAAAAAAAAGACCATTCAAGGGAAATAATAATTTCTAGTCAAGAATGTTTAGCTTTCCATTTACTTGGGATTTTCAGGTCACCTCACCCTTCTGAGCATTATAGACCTGCAGAAGGCTTCAAATTTTGTATTGCTAGCATTCCATGATTACATTTCCATTTTATGGAAAGACAAGCTGAGGATACAAATCAATTATTGAAAAAATGATAACTATTCTCTCAAGCCTACAGAAGGCTTTCATTTTTGTTTCATTTGAAATATGTGGTCAATGAAAAAGAAACCTAAACTGCCACAGGGAGTTTTAGACTAAATATCACAGGGGCAGGGATTTTTGTGTTTTATTCCACTGTTGACTTCCCAGCACCTGAAACAGTGTCTGGCACGTTAATATATATTTGATGCATGAACGAATGAATGAACTGAGCCTAAAGAGAAAGAGGTGTTTTTGATGAAAATTATTATTATTATTATTCTTTTTAAGTTCAAACTCATTTCCCTTTTATTAAAGTACAGGTTACCATTACATGGCTTCGTACTCAATAAAGGAAAACTTGTTCAAATAAGGTAATATGTTATCTTCAGCATTTCCAGGTGACTGTTTACACTCAAGTACTCAAGTAGCAATATCAATAAATCCTTGGGAAGCCCATCCATCGGGTTTACACTTTGTCAAGGCCCAGTTCCTTTGGAGTGGAGATTCCCAGTTCATTTAAAGTTGGTCTAAGTTCCTGGATGACATATGGGTAGATTTCCTTATGAGGTCCTGCTTCGTCCTTAACAGCCTCTAGGATGCGAACTGTACTAGCAAAATCATTTAACCGTCTGCATGCCCGCAAAGCAGCATCAATGATCTTGGGCTCCGGAACCAGATCATAGGTAACAAGTGTGTTTATCCCTTTACGCAATTCCCAGGCATCTATATCTGGCTTGTTGAAGTATGTTACCCAGCGAGCATCAAACTCCTCATCTGTCTCACTTGACCCATGGGAATAGCAGCGAACTGACTGGATAGCCGCGGCGGGGCCGGGGGTCGGGGCGGAGTGCAGGAGGCCTCGAGGGCCGGCCCGGGCGGTTGCGGCCACAGCGCAGCGGCGGAGAGCGGCGCCCAGCATGACGGCGATGGGGGCCTGCGAGCAGAGGATGGAGAGAGAAACCGGTGTGAGCTCGCGGGTGGCTCGCGAGCGGTGGGGGCCGGACTCACGCACAGGCGCACGGCGGGCCTTGATGAAAATTATTGTATGTTGGTACTAGTTAGTCCTTTTTTGCTTTTTTTCAGTCAAAGTCTCACTCTGTCACCCAGGCTGGAGTGTGATGGCGTTATCTCAGCTCAAGTAACTCCGCCTCCTGGATTCATCTCCTGCCCCAGAGTAGCTGGGATTACAGGCACCCGCCACCACACCTGGCTAATTTTTGTATTTTTAGTAGAGACAGGGTTTTGCCATGTTGGCCAGGCTGATCTCAAACTCCTGACCTCAGGTGATCCTCCTGCCTCAGCCTCCCAAAGTGTTGGGATCACAGGTGTGAGACACTGCGCCCAGCCAGTTAGTCCTCATTTGGAGAAAATGTCATCTCCTTCCTTGACAGCCTTTAAAAGAGAGTTGAATTCTCATTTGTCTTCAAAATTATAAAATGTGAGGGCTGGAAGGCTTTGCTGTCATTCATTTACTCCACAAATTAGTAAAATGAAGCTCAGAGAAGTTAACACTCCAGAGATCACACAGCTATATAGTGGCAGAGCCCAAGTGAATCCAAATCTTCACCCCTAACACTCTAAAAAAGCAACAGTGGGCCAGGCACAGTGGCTAATGACTATAATCCCCGCACTTTGGGAGGCCGAGGCAGGTAGATCACTTGAGGTCAGGAGCTCGAGACCCGTCTGGCCAACATGGTAAAACTCCGTCTCTACTCAAAATACAAAAATTAGCCAGAAATCATTTGAACCCGGAGGCGGAGGTTGCAGTGAGCCGAGATCGCACCACTGCACTGCAGCCTGGGCAACAGAGTAAGACTCTGTCCGCCCCTGCCCCCCCCCCCAAGAAAAGCGACAATATTCAGTTTTTGGCTGCCACCCACAGTAAGAACGACAATATAAAAAAGAATTTAAGAAACAACACTCACCTTCTCCATGTAATGCACCCTGGTTTGATGTACATCTATTCTATTTCATTTTTCATAGTATTCTGCTCATCACTCACTAAATTCATTTTACAACTTGAAATTTTAAAACACTTCACCATAGCATTTTGCCTACTATAGCTTCTCCCCTTGTAGAAGCCTAAAGTTCTCCAGAATCTTCTGCCCATAAAAAGAACGAGAGTGGTCAGCATTGGGGGACCTATTGATCCAAAGTCCCGAATTTTCTGACTTGGTACAGGCCGTATCTCCCACTGTCAAGTTTCATCTCTCTTGCAAGAGTCCAGTCCAAGCAACTCTCCTTCCCAGCCAGGGTAACCACAACAGTGCATCTCAAACACAACCCAATTTATCTGCAGCAGCCTTGTGCCTGTCCTTGACTGGCTCTCTAACCCACAAGTTAGTAGGGATTTGCATCTCTACATAAAATAGCAAGCCCTTATCTCCCGCTGGCCCCTCTCCACTGCTATCACTCTTCCCCTACCCTGGGAGCCTTCGAGGGGGGAGAATGGTGGCAGCCGGAAGAAGAGCAGAGAAGGGTCAGAGCAGGACAAGTGGTTGGATCTGAGAAGGTCACCAGCTACATAAGTAGATGTGAACAGATGGACTGCTGGACAGTCTTAAGGCTGTAGGCAGTCTCTCTCTCTCTCTCTCTCTTTCTCTCTCTCTCTCTCTCTCTCTCTCTCACACACACACACACACAATTGCAACATATTCTCTCTTTTCTTTTTATCTGATAAATTTCTCCCTCTTCTCTCTCCCTCTTTTCTCTCAAATATTCTCTCTCTCTCTCTCTCTCTCTCTCTCTCTCTCTCTCTCTCTCTCTAACATAGTTAATACGGTAGGAAGACAGTTTCTTGGCTATTTTCCTTCTGACTGACAGGTTGAAACTTTCTACTCTGATTTCCCATTTTCCTGCTGAAAATCAGCAAGACAGGATTTGGCAAGAGGGTGCTTTGTGGCAGCCAGGGCTGAAAACTTCCCCACAGCAAACTGGGCACATTCCCACGACCCCCTGACAACGGGCAGAATTTCCAAGGCTGGCAGCTGAGCCCCTCTCAGGAGCAGTGCAAACCCTGCAGGCTGCATTCGTCTCTTAACAATAGCATCAACTTGCCTGCGAGGCTGGGCAGTGAAGGCCAAGAGACAGCAAAGGAAGGGGAGTCTCTTGGGTAATGCTTTGAATTTTTGTCGCTCATTTCAGATTTTCTCATGAACTATTTTTGAGACTAGGCTTGCAGGTCTGGAGTTCTGCTCCAAAAGGAGAAGATCAGAATGAAGTGAGAAGGCAAGAGAGTACCACCCAACCCTAGCTCTGCCACCAAAGTGCTGTGTGATCTTAAGTCAGTTACTTAACCTCTCTGGCTCTCATTTATCTCAATTTTAAAATGTGAGATTAGATTTTAAAAACAACAATTAATCGGTTACCTTCAATGGTCTTTTCAATTGTTCAGAATCTAATTTATTCTCTTGAAAACAGTCAAATAAAGAAAATGAATGAAGCATTTTTTCTTGCTTTCCCATACCGACCGCAATAGTGAGGAATCAAATACTTGTTGAAGGGAGGCATCTCTTTGAAAGTCTTCCCACAAATTAATAAAAAAGAAATGATAGAAGATTACTGTTTTGCAACATCCAGTGAATTGATGAATCTAGACATGGAACGCTAATCACTACTCATACCACAAAAAGAGAGACAATCAGGCATTACGTGCTTCTCAATGAAAGAGTATAACATCATCCATCATCTTGCCAAAAAGAGCAAACCTAGGCAAATAAAACTTCTCAATTCGGCAACCAATTTGCAGGAAATAAAGGGGACAGAGAACATGTTGAACTGCACTCTGAGTATGTAATCAGTAAGCTCCAAACAGTGAGAAACTCTGCATGCCAAATGTCCTAGGTTCTTTCAAGTAAGTTTAACAAAAACAAAGGCATGTAAGGTGAACTTGTAGAGTTAAAGAAATTTACAAGAGACGTCCTTTTTTTTAATTTTTATTTTTTGAGACAGAGTCTTGCTCTGTCACCTGGCTGGAGTGCAGTGGCATGATCTCGGCTCACTGCAACCTCTGCATCCCAGGTTCAGAGGATTCTCCTGCCTTAGCCTCCCAAGTAGCTGAGACTACAGCTGTGTGCCCCACACCTGGCTAATTTTTGTATTTTTAGTAGAGACAGGGTTTCGCCATGTTTGTCAGGCTGGTCTTGAACTCCTGATGTCAAGTGATCCACCCACCTTGGCCTCCCAAAGTGCTGGGATTATGGGTGTGAGCCACCATGTCCCCAGCCCAGGAGATGATGTATTTGTCAGGGGAATAATTGTTTTGGGGAAGAAAGAGTCTGTGTTTGGATCAGGATCCACAGAGGGCTTCTGAAGCAGCTAGCAGTTCTGTGTCCTCTGTGATCTTTCCTGTATCTGTGTTTTATTTTACAGTGAGATTTGTTTTTTTGTTTTTTGTTTTTTTTTTTTTTTTTAAAGAGAAAGAGTATCAAAATCACCTTTAATTATTTACGGAGCTAGAACGTTGGGATTCTGGGATTCCAAATCTGGAAAGCTACAGGGGTTACAACTGTGAGGTTGCTCCTGAGGCAATGAGGAGGAAAGAGAGCAGAAAGGCTGAGGTAGGTTCCAGGTGCAGAGCTAGGTAGACCTGGCCTTGAGTCTTGACTCTGCCGCTTACCGTGATGCTGGGAAATTCAGCTAACCAGTCGAATCCCATTTTCCCCATCAACTACGTGGAGATAGTAAGAATGCCTGCCTTGCTGCTGTAACAATGAAATGAAACAGCTCCTCAGAGTTTTTAGCATAGACTCTGGCACACACCTAGTACTAAATACAGGTTGGCTAATAAAAATAACAGTGATGATGATTACCTGTGTTATTATTATCTCTCTGGCTATTTGGACACCCCTAATCAGACATAAATCAGAAAGCAGAGTGCAAGAACATGGTCCTTGGCTGGGAACAGTGGCTCATGCCTGTAATCCCAGCACTTTAGGAGGCCGAGGCGGGCGGGTCACCTGAGGTCAGGAATTCAAGACCAGCATGGTGAAACCCCGTCTCTACTAAAAATACAAAAATTAGCCAGGCATGGTGGCTTACACCTGTAAGCCCAGCTACTTGGGAGGCTGAGGCAGGAGAATCTCTAGAACCCAGGAAGCGGAGGTTGTAGTGAGCCCAAATCGAGCCATTGTACTCCAGCCTGGATGACAGAGCCAGCCAGACTCTGTCTCCAAAAAAAAAAAAAAACACAAAAGGGACACGGCCCTCTAGGGAGGACATTAGTGATGAAGGTGGTTGCAGAGGGGGTTGCTTCACAAGCCTTCTGGCTGGCGCATGCTCACCCCTGTGCAATATCCAATGGACATGCTGACTCCTCCATTCATTCATTCATTCCTTTTTTCTTTTCTTTTTTTCATTTTTTTTTTTAAGAGAGGGTCTTACTCTGTCACCTAAGTTGAAGTGCAGTGGTGGGATCATGGCTCACTGCTGCCTTGACCTCCCAGGCTCAAGCTATCATTTCATCTCAGCTTTCTGAGTATTTGGGACTGCAGGCACATGCCACCACACCTGGCTAATTTCCTTGTCTTAGTTTTTATTATTTTTTTGGTAGAGACAGGGTCTCGCTATGCTGTCCAGGCTTTCCATATAGTCTTCCTCCCCCCACCCCTGGCTTTCCCCGAAGCCATCCTCATCAAATCAGTCTGGCACCCTGCCTGTCCTTGGTTCTTCTGGTCTCCAGGTGCAGGAATTCTCAGGGCAACACTTGCTGTTTCCATCAGACACTGGGGCCACTTTGTGTGAGGGAGGCCATCGGGATAAGCAAATGCCCGTGGGAGGCAGGAGGGTCTAGAGGTTAAAAGCATGTGCTCTGCACAGGATCAACAGCCCACACCTGCCTGCTGAGTGACTGTGGGGATGAGGTCCAGCGTGGACACAACAGGCTGTGGCACCTGGGAGCACCACACATGCCAGGAGTCACCCGGATGCTTCTAGCAGAATGGCCAAATACCTTCTGCTCTTCTTACTTTAATTTTTTGGAAGGGAGGGAGGGAAGGAAGGAAGGAAGCAGAGAAGGAAGGAGAGAAGAAGGGGGGGGAAGTAGGAGAATCTTGTGCCATCTGGGGCTACAGCTGAATCCATCTTCCTTCATATTACTGTTGAAACAAGTTCATTACATCTGCATGACAGTGGGCAAGTTACCTAAACACACTGTGCCTTCATTTCTTCATCTAGAAAATGGAAATAAGAGAACTTACTTCTTATGGTTATTTGGGGGTTTAAATGAGCTTAAATTGCTTTCAATAATGACTGGCATATTGTTAAAAAAAAAGAGAGAGAGAGCATGCTGTTTTCAGATCTTCTGAGTTCAGGTACTAGCTTCTTCCCTTATTAGTTTGATAAACTTAGAGAAGTTGTTTCATCCCTCTATATTTTTGCCTTTTCGTCTATAAATTGAGGGTAGTAGTAACACCCAGCTCTCTGCTCAGCAAAGAAACTAATCAATAAAATACAAAAGTAATGTATGGAATGACAGAAAATATATACAAACCATATACTACAGACTGAATATTGTGTTTACCCATAATTCATATGTTGAAATCCTAACCCCCAATACAGTGGTATTAGGATGTGGGTCCTTAGGGAGGAGGTAAGTTCAAGAGGGTGGGACCCTCATGATTGGATTAGTGTCCTTATGAAAGAGACCCCAGAGAGCTCCCTGACCACTTCTGCCACATGAAGACACAGCAAGAAGATGGCCATCTATGAACCAGGAAGCAGGCCCCCACCAGACACCAAATCTGCCTACATCTTGCTTTTGGACTTCCAGCCTTCAAGACTATGGTAAATAAATTTCCTTTTTTTTTGAGACGGAATTTCACTCTTGTGACCCAGGCTGGAGTGCAATGGCGCGATCTCAGCTCACTGCAACCTCTGCCTCCTGAGTTCAAGAGATTCTCCTGTCTCAGCCTCCCAATTAGCTGAGATTACAAGCGCATGCCACTATGCCTGGCTAATTTTTGTATTTTTAGTAGAGACAGGGTTTCATCATATTGGTCACGCTGATCTCAAACTCCTGACCTCAGGTGATCCACCCACCACGTCCTCCAAAAGTGCTGGGATTACAGGCGCAAGCCACCGTGCCTGGCCAAAATTCTACTTTTTATAAGGCAGCCAGTCTATGTATTCTGTTATAGTACCCCAGTTGGACTCAGACACCACATATCTGATAAAAGGTTAATATACAAAATATATAAGGAACTCCTACAACTCAATAGCAAAAATAACCTAATTACAAAATTAACCAAAGACATTAATAGACATTGCTCTAAAGAAGAAACACAAACGGCTACTAGGTATGTGAAAAAGTGTTCAACATCGCTAATCATCAGAGAAATTCAAATCAAAACAGCAAGGAGATATTACCTCACACAAGTTGAGATGCTACTATAAAGCAAAAACAAATACAAGGGCCGGCGCAGTGACTCACACCTACAATCCCAGCTCTTTGGGAGGCTGAGGCAGACAGATCACTTGAGGTCAGAAGTTTGAGACCAGCCTGGCCAACATGGCAAAATCCCGTCTCTACTAAAAATACAAAAATTAGCCAGGAGTGGTGACATGGGGGTGGTGTACATTTAATTCCAGCTACTCGAGAGGTTGAAGCAGGAGAATCCTTGAACCCAGGAGATGGAGGTGGTAGTGAGCCGAGATCATGCCACTGCACTCCAGCCTGGGCAACAGAGTGAGACTCCATCTAATAAATAAATAGATAAATAAATAAATGGAAAAGTGTTGGTATGGTAAGGATGCGGAGAAAAGGGAACTCTTGCACACTGTTGGCGAGAATGTAAATTTGTGCAGCCACTACGGAAAATATTATGGAGGTCCATAAAAAAAAATAAAACTACTATATGATCCATCAATCCCACTTCTGGGTATTTATCCAAAGAAACTAAAATCAGGATCTCAAAGCGATACCTGCATTTCCATGTTCACTGGAGCACTATTCACCATAACCCAGACATGGAAGCAACCCAAACGTCTCTCAATGGATGAACGGATAAAGAAAATGTGCCAGCCTTAAATACAATGGGATATTCTTCAGCCTTTAAAAAGAAATCAGTCCTATCATTGGGGACAACAAGGATGAACCTGCAGGACCTTAGGCTAAGTGAAATAAGCCAGGCACAGAAAGACAAATAAATACTGCATGATCTCACTTACATGTGAAATCTAAAAAATTCAAAGTCATAGTAACAGAGAATAGAACGCTGGTTGCCAGGGGCTAGGGGAGAGGGAAATGAGGAGTACACGTCAAGGGGTACAAGGTTTCAGTTATACAAGATAAATAAGTCCTAGACATCTACTGGAAGCGTGGTGCCCACAGTTAACAATACTGTATTGCAGACTCAAAAATTTGCTAAGAAGGTAAACATTATGCTGTTTCCTTATCTCTCACGCACAAATCATAACAAAAGAGGATGGGAGGAAACTTTTGGAGACAATTGACAGATTTATGGCACAGGTTGTGGTGATGATTTCACAGTTGTATACTTATCCCTAAACTCACTGAGTTGTCTACATTACACCTGATCTTAACCAAAAGGCCGAGAAGTGATGAGTTGTATACATTAAATATGCACAGATTTTTGTATGTCAAGCACACCTCAATAAAGTTGTTTTTTTAACAAGTTATTCAAATAAAAAAAAGAAAATATATAAATGGCCAATAAATACATGAAAAGAAACTTAATGATTAGTCATCAGGGAAATGTAAATAAAACCACAATAGGAAACCACTACACACCTATTAAAATGGTTAAAACAAAAAAAATTGACAGGCCGGGCGCAGTGGCTCACACCTATAATCCCAGCACTTTGGGAGGACAAGGCAGGCGGATCACCTGAGGTCAGGAGTTCAAGACCAGCCTGACCAACATGGAGAATCCCCATCTCTACTAAAAATACAAAGTTAGCCAGTCATGGTGGCACATGCCTGTAATCCCAGCTACTCAGGAGGCTGAGGCAGGAGAATTGCTTGAACCTGGGAGGCAGAGGTTTCGGTGAGCAGAGACTGCGCCATTGCACTCCAGCCTGGTTACAGGAGTGAAACTCCATCTCAAAAAAAAAAAAAAAAAAAAAAAAAATGGCAATACTAGCAGTAACAAGGATGTGGAACAACTGGGATTCTCATACACTGCCAGTGGGAGTATAATTTGATAAAAGTATGCTGTGGTTTGAAAGTGTCCCCCAGATTTCATGTGTTCAAAAATCAATCCCGAAATTCATGTATCAGTCTATTGGAAGGTGGGCTTTTGTGAGGTATTTAGGATTAGATAAGGTTATTAGGGTGAGCTCTTATGATGCAATTGGCAGCTTTATAAGAAGAGAGACCTTATCCGGCACACTCTTGCTTTCTTGCCATGCAGTGCTCTCTGCCACATTATGAAGGGCCTTCTTGAACTTAACTTTCCAGCCTCCAGAACTGTAAGAAATACAGTTTTATACTTGTCTTTATAAATTATCCAGTCTGTGGTATTCTGTCATGGTAAGAGAAATGGACTAAGATAAAGCACTTTGGAAAAATCATAGTTTTTTAAACATACATTTACTATATGACTGAGTAATTTGACTCCTAAGTATTTTCTCTAGAGGAATTAACTCATGTCTATGCAAAGATTTGTACCTAAGTGTTTATAACATTTTAATTTGTAATAGCCCAGAATTGGAAAGAGTTCATCTACAGATGAAGAGATAAATTATGGTATATCCAGACAATGGAATACACCTCATTAATAAAAAGGAACAAGCTACTGTTATTTGCAGCAATGTAGATGAATCTCAAAACCATTATATATGCTGAGGGTAAGAGTCCAGATGGGAAAGTAAATATTCTATGTACATATATATAAAATTCTAGGCTGGGTGTGGTGGCTCACGCCTGTAATCCCAGCACTTTGGGAGGCCAAGGTGGGAGGATTGCCTGAGCCCAGGAGTTTGAGACCAGCCTGGGCAACATAGCAAGACTGTCTCTACAAAAAATAAAAAATAAAAAAATTAGCCGGGTGTGGTGGTGCTCTCTGGGGTCCTAGCTACTTGGGAGGCTGAGGCAGGAGGATCACTTAAGCCTGAGAGTTTGAGGCTGCAGTGAGCCATGACTGCACCTCTGCACTCCAGCCTGGGTGAGAACCTGTCTCAAAATAAATTTTTTTAATCTAGAGTAAGCAAAATTAATCTAGTGACAGCAAATCAATGTTGCCTGGGTCAAATATTTTTGTTTGTTTTTGCTTTTTTTGTTTTTTAATTGAATGAAGAGAAGCACAGGAAAAAATTTTAGGGTAATGGAAACATTCTGTATTTTTGTGTTAAAAAATATATACGTTTGTCAAACCTCATCAATCTGCATTTTGTTATATGTAAATTATACCCCAATAAAGTTGAGTTAAAAAATAGTACTCAGCTTGCTGGATTGGTATCAATATGAATTAAGACGATACAAGTAAAGATCTTGCCTCACACAAAATATTCAATTAATATTAGCTATCATTATCACCCTAATACCAGATAATTAGCAAAGTTTCTGTTTTTCCCTCTCTGCCTAATTGAGCAAAATGCACAAAATGTTTCAACAGGAAACCCCAGTCTGTAGCAAAGTCCTTGTCTCTAGGCACCAAGATATTCTTGCAGACTGCAGAGTAAAATCCCTGTCGTCAAAGATAGGCAGTACTCTCTGGATCCATCACACCTGGGGTGGGAGAGGCAGCAGAGCAGTGGTACACGTGGCACAGCACTTCTAAGTCATAAGGAAATAGAAGTGCATATGGGGAAGCAGCAAGAGGACTTTTCCATGGAGGAGACAGGTGAGTCAGGGATGCCAGAGGAGTAGCAAGGAGGGTGAAGAAAACTTTCCTCTGTAGCAGAGCTGCGTCCATTCATCAATCTTAGACTCAGTTTTTCAAAGAATGACCAAGCCATTACTACTAATAAATAGATAAGTCTTTTCAGTCTTTATCCTAGTTGCCTTTTATCTCTGATACCTCCTTTGAGTTTCCCAACAGTTCTGCAAGACAGAACATATTTAAAAAGGGTGATCCTATTTCACAGAAGAGAAAAAGAAACTTACCTGCGATCACTGAGCAACTTAGGTCTCTTCATTACCCAACCAGGGCTCCTTGGTGGAACACAGGGACTTTCATCCTTGGCTATTCTTTGGAATCACTTGAAGAGCTTTAAAATATACTGATGCCTGGGTCTCACTCACAAAGATTCTAATCTCTTTGGTGTGAGATGCAGCCTGGACATTGAAATTTCTAAACATGACTTCATGGGTTGGAATGTACAGCTAAGATTGAAAAACACTACTCAAGCATATGTGAATGCTTGGATAAGTAAAACCTACGCATCACCTGGGGAAGCTCTGATATTTTCTTTGTCCTTTTTGGTGGGGAAGGTAAATGAGGAAAAGAAACCATGCAAACATTCACTTTTTTTTATTATTATTATTGAGAATGAGAGCAGGCATAATTTGGCTCTATACTAAAGGGATGTATTGGAAACTTGGGGAATGTACAAAGGGAAACATAAGCCCTTAAAGAAAGGGCGGTTCATGTTTCCCTGTACACATTCCCCAATTTTACTATGTAATCTTATTTAATTTTATTTGTGTTTAGCTGAGAAAGAAAACCAATTTTAATAAAGAAGCCTTTCCTTAGTATGAAAATCAATATAATAATATCTTTGCAGAAATTTTATTTCCCAGAATGTGTTTTATTTTATTAAGCTAGGATTTATTAAGAACCTAAAAACATTCAGGAATTCATGCAACATATATTGAGATCGGTGCTAAATGAGTATGATACAGTCCTATATTTAGGAGATTATAAACTTGTAGGGGAGATACTATGTTTCAAATGTTTCAAATTCTTGTCCCCTCCAAAATTCATTTTGAAATTTAATCATAACAGTATTAGGAAGTGGGAATCTTAAGAGGTGATTAGGCCATGAGGGCTCCGCACCATGGGTGGGATTGGTATAAAATGGTGAGTTTGGCACTCTCTTGTTCTCGATTTGTCTCCTCCACTCTACTGTCAAGTGAGGAACAGTGTTCCTCCCCTCCAGAGAAGACAATGCTCAAGTCGCCATCTTGGAAGCAGAGACCAAGCCCTTACCAAACGCTAAACCTGCTGGCACCTTGATCTTGAAATCCCCAGCCTCTAGAACTGTGAGAAATAAACTTCTCTTGTTTGTAAATTACGTAGTCTGTGATATTAGATTATAGCAGCACAAAATGATTTAAAACAGGGAACAAGACAGGTACATAAATAACTACCAGAAAATGTTTACGCTAACTCCATGAACATACTTAGAATGGAGCTTAGCACATAGAAAGTGTTCAAGAATTATCGAAGAAAAATGAAAAGGAGGAAAGAAGAGAGATGGGGGAAAGAAGGGAAGGACAGAAAAGGTAAAAAATACTATGGAGGTTTCAAGATGAAACATCACAATGTGTCGGAAGGAGGCTGTGATTATAGCCTTGGAGAGAAGGTTGGAGTCCACAAATGTGGAAGTGGAGAGGCCCTTCCATTTGGAGGGACTAGTATATGCAAAAGCAAGAATATGTTAAAGCCTGGCCATGTTTGAGAGACACAAAATGGTATCATTGGATAGAGCAGAAGGAATCTCCATGCTGATAGTAAGAGAGAAAATTATAAACTAGAAATCTCTATTGCCAATGTAAAAAAATGTACAGAATAATGTTCTTATTCTTAATGGCAGGCAAAAGAATGACCAGTCGTTCTGGTTTTCTTAAGACAGTATTAATTTACATGTCTGGTTCATGCATAATTGCTAATAGCATCTCACTTCATTCTCAAAATTGCTCTGGCTTGGATAATAAATTGTATGATCATCTTAGCAACAAGAAACCTTTAAACTGTTTTTAAAAATCAGAGTGCAAAAGAGTAGAATAAGGTTGACCTTTTCAGAGTTGTATTTTACCAAGATTCATCAGGCAGTTGTACGGGATTTGCAACGGAAAGAGAAAGAAATTGGATAGAAATGGGAAGATCATTCGGAGGTTATAGGTTCACTCCAGTGAAAGATAGAAAGAGCCTCAATTGAGGCGCTGGCCAAATGTGGTAGGCAGCCCATGAGACAGCTCCAACAATCCCCACCTTCTGGTGTTCAAGCCTTGTGTAGTCCCCTTCCACATTGAAGAGGGTGGACCTGTGTAGCCAATAGGATATTACAGAGGCAACAGAATGTGACTTCTGTGGGGAGTTTAAAAAAAACAAACACTGTGGCTTTCTCAATTTCTCAGATGATTCATTCTGGAAGAAGCCAGCTAACGTGGTCTTAGGGTCCTCAAACAGCCCAAGGAAAGACGCATGTGGTGAGAAACTGAGACCTATCATTCCCAGCATGAATTTGCCAGCCCTGTGAGTGTGCCATCTTGGAACTGGATTCTCCAGCCCCAGTCAATACTCCAGATGACTGCAACCACAGTTGCCACGTAAGCACAACCCCTTGAGAGAGTCCAGGCTAAAACCACCCCGTCAGGCTTCTCCCAAAACGTAGATTCTGTGTGCAATCAACCATAGCTATTAATGTTTTAACTTGCTAGGTTCTGGGTAATTTGTTATGTGGAAACATATAATAGACCTTAGAAACAAAAAGGAAAGGACAAAGATAAATTGCATAGGGAAAGCTAAAGTAACTGGCATTTGGGTCTCCCTCCCTGTGCTTTCCTTATTAACTGTGTGTTATCAGGGAAATTACTTAACGTATAGGAGTCTTGATTTCCTCATCTGTAAAATAGCCAGGCCTGACGAATGATCTTCAGTGTCCCTTCTAGCATTCAAATTAAATGATTTCATTATTCTAAAAGCTCATTTATTAGTCACGGAGCAGGGTTTAGAAATTATCATATTATCTGGAGAGCTATCTGAGTGTCTGGCTTCATCCTGTTCAACAATCTTATCAATGACTGAATTGAAGATATGAAAGGCATTCTTATCAAAACCAAAAGCGATATGAAACTCAGAAGGAAATCAGTCACAGTGGTTGAAGTAAAATGCCTAAAAATCTTGAAATTAATGAACAATGAGCCAAATAGAACAAGATGAAATGTAACACAAACTCACAGACAGCCTATGAAGTTCTGAAAATTTATCTCAAGGAGTATAAGACCATTATGGTAGGAGTAATATTAACTATTAGTCAATAGTATGAACTAGTTGCCTTCCTTTTATTGGATTCATGAAACCATTCAACAATCACCCAAGCACTGCACTAGGCTTAGGGCTATAGTGATGACTAAGACACAGACTTTGTAGAATGATAAAACCTAAAATTAAGGGAGGAGAGAATCCCGTTTTCCTCTTTGCTTGATCAGACATACTGCATAATATGAATATCATGCCACAATTCCATAGCTTTATAGGTAGACCAAAGTTTTGTCTGAAGAGAGTTGCCAGAATTGATATGAAACTGACAATAATCAGAATCAACTAACCTTTATTGAGTGGCCCTGTGCTCTGTCCAGGGATAGGATATTCGAAGAAAAGAGAGGATGGCTTGGGATAGAATCTTGCCAAACACCAATACTTAAAAGAACAAGCAGAAGAGCAGAATCTGAAAAAAGTGTGAGTGTGAGTTGCAGGAGAAATAGAAGAAAAACCTGGAAGCTAAAACGAGAATGTATTTCAAAGGGCAAAGACGTGTAATCTAGAGACTTGTCCCTGCTTTCAATCTCCTCTTCCACCCCTTCTAACTTACTCACTCTGATCCAACCACATGGGCTTCTGGTTGTTCCTCAAGCATACCACACTCCTTCCTGAAGACATGAGTTTGGCCTAGATGAGGTCAAAGAAGAGTGGCATACCAGTCTGCCACTATCAACCAGTTAAAAGTATAGAAATTGTCAATCCTATAAAGGAAATGAGCAATAGGAGTGAGGCAGAGCAAAAGGATGTCTTCAAAAACAAGAAAAATTGTTCCTCAAGTATACCACAGTCCTTCCTAACTGGTCATTGTCATTACTGTTCCCACTGATTACATACTCTTCCCCCAAGATCCCTGAATGGTCCAGTCCCTCACTCTATTCAGATCTCAGCTCAGATGCCACCTCCTCAGAGAGGACTTCACTGTTCAGCTGAGCTAAAGTAATAACCTCCACCCTCTGCGCTCAGAATTTGTCACTAATCTCCTGACATTTTGTAAATGTACTTGCTCCTCTGTTTATTATCCCTGGCCCCACGCACACGCAGTGGCTTGGAAAGAGCAGTGATTCCACCTGCTTCTTTCACAGATGTATCCACATGGCATAGTACCATGTCTGGTACATTGTAAGTACTTAGTCACATATTTAATGAAAGAATTAAGTAAAATTGGCTGGGTGCAGTGGCTCACACCTGTAATCCCAATACTTTGGGAGACCGAGGTGGGCGGATCACTTCAGATCAGGAGTTCAAAACCAGCCTGACCAACATGGTGAAACCCCATCTCTACCAAAATACAAACATTAGCTGGTGATGGTAGCAATCACCTGAAATCCCAGTTACTCGGGAGGCTGAGGCAGGAGAATCACTTGAACCCGGGAGGTGGAGTTTGCAGTGAGCTGAAATTTGCTGCCACTGCACTCCAGCTTAGGTGACAGAACGAGACTCCCTCTCAAAAAAAAAAAAAAAAAGAAGTAAAGTCAAGATGCCAAGAAGGACTTTAGTGATCTCAGCAGATAGATTTCACTGAGGTGACAGAAAGTTAGATGTGTAAGGGACAATAGAATATACAAGGTCTGAGAAAGCTGGAGGGGATGAGACCCACAACACTAACATCAAGAGAAAGAGTAAGGCTGCTGGTAAACTCCTGGGTACGGGTTAAAGAAGTTTCAAGAGCTCTCATCTCATGATTTCAATCTTATTTTTAAAATAGTACTAAGAATCTGACAGCTGAGATGAAGTGGGGCAAGTGGTGGGATTATAGGCTTGAGAAAAGTGACGATCTGAAATAGCCAATGTGAAAAAAGAGCAGAGCTGGGTAGGGAGAGAAATGTGATGTGCAGCAAGAAGGGCCAAGTTTAGAAACTGCAAATTTAGAGTGGCATGGGCCATGTGCTTGTGTGTTTCCCTCCGGTAACACTCAGCGACCTGGGAGAAGGAAAGGTGGGCAGCTGCATGGATCTCAGCCTGGGTTGCAAGATGCATTCAGTCAAAGGGCAGTGGTCAGGAGAGTTAACGGTCCTGGGAAGAAAGTGGTGGAGTAAAGTGTAATGGAATCAAGCGGGATGGGAAGAAAGGGAAGCTAAGGGCGCTCCTAGATGAGGTCACGGAGAGCAGACATGAGTTTGGCTTAGATGGGGTCCAAGAAGAGTGGCATACCAGTCTGCCACTATCAACCAGCTGAAAGGACAGAAAGTATCAATCCTGTAAAGGAAATGAGCAATGGGAGTGAGGGAGAGCAAAAAAGATGTCTTCAAAAGCTAGAAAAATCACCATGGAAAGATTGTATTTGACATGTATTCTATATGGACTCAAGGCCATTATAAAATTCTATAAATAGAAATTATACACTGATCTGACCCATGTTAAAAAATGCTAAGAATCAAAGCAGTAGTGAAAATTCATTGAAAAGATTAAAAAACTCTTTTGTTTTGTTTTTGGAAGGATACCCATTTTTAGAGATAGATATTCAAGGAAGAGTGGGAGGTTATGAGGAGAGGCGGGTTTGAGGAGCAGGGGGATGTGTACTGAGTGCTCAGCAATGCCCAGAGACAGGCAGGAGGTGAGGAAGAGACCAGATGGGTGGACACAGGGCTTCTTCCCTACTGTAGCCAGAGCAAGTCTACATTTACTTAATGTAATTGGACTTCCGCTTAATACTGTGTTTGGGTAGTGTTTTTGTGTAAAGAAATAAATATCAAACACCATTTGACCAGGTGACTTTTAAGGTTCTTTCCAAGTCAGAGAGCCTTTTTTTTTTTTTTTGATGAATTATGTAAACATTAGCTATTTGTTAAATAAATGTTTTTATTTTAGAAGAGTTTAAGATTTACAAAAAAAAAGTTGTTGCCAGGTGCGGTGGCTCATACCTGTAATCCCAGCACTTTGAGAGGCTGAGGCAGGCGGATCACTTGAGGCCAGGAGTTTGAGACCAGCCTAGCCAATATGTGAAACCCCATCTCTACTAAAAATATTTTTTAAATTAGCCAAGCAAGGTGGCATATGCCTATAATCCCAGTAATCCCAGCTACTCAGGAGGCGGAGGCACGAGAGTCGCTTGAGCCGAGGTAGTACCACTGCACTCCAGCCTGGATAACAGAGTAAGATTCTATCCCCCACTAAAAAAAGCTGTGAAGATAATACACAGAGTTCTGCTAGACCCCACACCCAGTTTCTTCTATTATTAACATCTCACGTTAGTATGGTGCATTTGCCAAAATCATTATGCCAATAATCAATATTAATATATAATTATGAATTAAAGTCCATACTTCATCCATGTTTCCTTAATTTTTACCTAATTTCCTATTTCCATTCCAGGATCCCATCCAGGACGCCACATTACATTTTCTCATCTTGCCTCCTTCGGCTCCTATTGGCTGACAGTTTCTTAGACTTTCCTTATTTTTGATGACTTGAACAGTTTTGAAGAGTACTGATCAGGTATCTTACAGAAGGTTCCTTAGCTGGGATTTTTTACTGATGTTTTTCTCATGGTTAGACTGTGGCAGTGGGTTTTAGGGAGGAAAATCATGGAGGTAATGTGTCATTTTCAGCACGTCATCTCAGAAGTATGTACTATCATAATATCAATGTGACTCATCACTGATGTTGACCTCGATCACCTGGCTGAGTGTCTTAGTCTGTTTGAGATGGTATAATAAAATACACAAACCTGGGGAGCTTTTAAACAACAGAAATTTGTTTCTCACAGTTCTGGAAACTGGGACTTCCAAGATCAGGGTGCCAGCATGGCCATGTTCTAGTGGGGCCCTCTTCCAGGTGGCAGACTGCTGCCTTCTCACTGTTCTCACACAGCAGAAGGGGCAAAAAAGCTCCCTCTGGCCTCTTCTTTTTTTTGTTTCTTTCTTTTATTTATTTATTTATTTTGAGACAGGGTCTCACTCTCAGCCTATTGCCCAGGCTGTGGTGCAATCTCAGCTCATGGCAGCTTCAACCTTCCAGGCTTAAATAATCCTCCCACCTCAGCCTCTTGAGTAGCTGGGACTACAGGCATGTGCCACCATGCCAGGCTAATTTTTGTAGTTTTTGTAGAGACAAGGTCTTGCCATGTTGCCCAGGCTGGTCTCAAACTCCTGGACTCAAGTGATCCACCTGCCTCGGCCTCCCAAAGTGCTGGGATTACAGGTGTGAGCCACTGCGCCTGGCCCCTCTGACCTCTTCTTATAAAAGAATTAATCCCATTCATGAGGGCTCCTTCTCATGACCTAATCACCTTCAAAAGGCCGCATCTCATAATACCACCACATAAGGGGTTAGGATTCAACATGAATTTTGGGAGGATACCAGCATTTAAACCATACCACTGAGGTAGTGTTTGCTAGTTTTCTCCGCCATAAAGTTACTATTTTTCCCCTTTTCCATACTAACCATAGCTGTTTTTTAATAATCATATATAATCCGTATTTGTGGCTCTGGTTATTTGAAAGAAAAAACATTGCACATTGCTAGGCCAAGTAGGCTACTTGGGGGAGGGGGTGTCACTGGGGCATGGGCAAGCTGAGGCTTTTTTCTATGTGCACTGAGGGCCAGGAAACAAAACCCTGAGATCCCTGGAAATGCTGGAGCTGGAATTCAAGAAGTAAAGGAACTTGTTGGCATCCCTTGCTTTGTGGAACCATAAGAGGCTGGGGGTGGGTGCTTTGTCCTTTGAGAAGCACTCCAAACCCACTCACCTGGCACAAGAACCCATGCGCCCTGTAATGACCATCTTTTATTTGCCAGCCAAAGAATGCTTGCCTTAGTGACTTCATGGAGTTTTTTTCTCCATTCCTTCTAAATACAGTCTGGCTATGATGATAAACATTGGGCCTCCTGTACATGTGTGTAGGACTGTGTGTCAGCAAACACGCTGCCTTTCTGGAGTGCGTGGCATCCACTGTGAGCCATGACTCCAAGAGAAGCCTGTGCCAAATTAGTCCTTTTCTGAAAAATCTTCCTGGGGATACTTCACATCCAGAGCCATTACTCATGAAGCCAGACGATACTTCTTAAAATGCCAGCGTCTTGGTATTCAACAGCTCTGCACTCCCTGATTTGAGAGGCTCAGAGACTGCTTCTAGCTGCTTCTACCTTTCACATCCCACCTCCTTCCTGAAAACAATCCAAACTACAAACCTTCTCTGCCAAAAGACCCTCTAAGCACTTAAACAGTTACAATTCATGGTCCAACAGGCACCCAACAAACACATGGTGAATTGGTTCAGTGCTCACGAAATGGACTAGGCATTTCTTCCTTTTCCCTCACACAAATGAAGACAGGGGCTGATGTCACCTTCCTCCACCTATGGACAAGCCCAGCAGGAGTGAAGAATTTGCTAAATATTTCACAGCCAAGGAAAGAGGTTCATCAGCTGAGCGTGCTCTGTCTAGCTGCTGCTACTGCCCGGGCACTATAGCCAGTGGACACTGGGCAGCTTTCTGTTTTTTAAGACAGAAGTATAGTGTGAGGCTGGGCATGGTGGCTCATGCCTGTAATCCCAGCACTTTGAGAGGCCAAGACGGGTGGATCACCTGGGGTCAGGAGTTTAGATCAGCCTGGCCAACATGGTGAAACCCTGTCTCTACTAAACACACACACACACACAAATTAACCAGGTGTGGTTGTGGGCACCTGTAGTCCCAGCTACTCGAGAGGCTAAGGCAGGAGAATTGCTTGAATCTGGGAGGTGGAGGTTACAGTGAGCCAAGATCATGCCATTGAACTCCAGCCTGGGTGACAGAGTGAGACTCCATCTCAAAAAAACAAAACAAAACAAAAAAAACAAGTATATTGTGAATCACTTTCAAAGTGAAATTCTAAGAATCTGGGGATGGAAGAGATTAAGTACCTTGAAAGCACAAAGAGAAGGACTCTCCTTGAGGAGTTCCCCCAGAATCTCTCAAGGGGCCTCCTGTTCAGAACACTGGAAGCCACCCCTACAAAGCAGCCCCCAAATCTTTAGAAATAGTGGAGAAAATGTGGCAGAGGAAAGGCAGATATGGAAGAGAAAAATACATATGTAAAACCTAATTTAATCTTCATAACAACCCTATAAAGTCGATATTAGAATCTCACTTGACAGATGGAAAAACTTAGATGTAGAGAGTTTAATAACCTGCTCAAGGCCCACATCTAGGTAAAAAAAAGCTAGAATTCCAACTCAAATCTGTCAAACGTCCAAGCCTATATATATGATGTTCTGATATTCAAAGATATCTGCCTGACAACAGTGGACAAAGAATTGAGAAAGTATCTTCCTATACCTCTTTTGGCCACTTTACAGCGTATAGTAGTGAGGACTAGGAAGGGAGCAATAGAAGCATAGGCAGGAAGAAGTGTCATTGCGCATGCACACCCACACGGCGACACGGGAGGACCTCCAATCTCCAGCAACCAGTAGGACTCATCCGATGACCCCAGTGAAGTGTTCATGAGTTAAAGTTGTTGTAATTTGGTTCCACAACAATGATCTATGGCTAGGCCACGGTCCCCGCCCTCAAAAAGCTTTGCAATACTAAGGGGAAGAAGAGGGGTATAAAGAACCAAGGCCAATCACACTACAAGGCAGAATGGGAGGGCAGTGGGATAGGCGACTCTCCCAGGCCTGTGGGGCTGGGGAGGGCCTCCAAGTGAGTAGCAGTTGATTTGAGACCTGAAGCATAAATATGTTCATGGGCAGTGGACAGGAAAGGTAGTCCAGGGTGAAAGGAAAGAAAGAACAAAGGCATGAAGGAAGAGGAGCAAGAAGGACGTGAAGAGGCTGGAAATGATGTTGAAGAATTTAAACAGCATTCAGCAGGCACCAGGAAACTAGTGGCAGGCTTGAGAGGAGTGAGGAGAATGGCACGGTCACATCTGCTCAAGAACAATGAGGATGATTGATTAGGAGGGAAGGCAGTGATCAAGGCAGAGTTAAGGAGAGCTTGAGCTCAGCAAGGGCTGAGTGAGGAACACTGCAGAGATGAAATGGCCAGAGTGGGGTCACTGATTGGATTAGGGGAAGGAAAATGTAAAGATGAAGCTATCTTAGGTTTCTCTCCCACAGTACCAGAAGAATTGGCATAATATAAACTGAGCTGAGTATCACAAGCAAGTGGAGAGGATTTTGGAGAATGAAGAAAAGAGAAGATAATTTCAGGTCAGATGAAATTGAGGCGCATTAGGTCAATCATGTGACAGTGTTCACTGAGCTACTGGAAACAACATAAGTTAGAGTGGGGTTCTGCAAATTATTACCCATGGGCTGTGTGTCTTTGTAAACAAAGTTTTATTGGAACACAGCCACACCTATTAATTGATATATTATTTATAGTTTCTTTTGCTTTACAATGGCAGAGTTGAGTAGTTGCGATGGTGACCCTCCATATGTCCTGCAAGCCAAAAATACTATCAGGTCTTTTAAGAAAAAGTTTTCTGACCCATAATATAGAGTCCAAAGAAAGAGGTCAGAAACATCTACATGGAGGGATATAGTTGAGAAGCAGGCTAAGAAAATTACCTTGAAAGGCTGGGTGAGGTAGCTTATGCCTGTAATCCCAGAACTATGGGAGGCTGAGGTGGGTGGATCACCTGAGGTCTCGAGTTCAAGACCAACCTGACTAACATGGAGAAATCCCATCTCTATTAAAAATACAAAAGTTGGTTGGGCGTGGTGGCACCTGCCTGTAATCCCAGCTATTTGGGAGGCTGAGGCAGGAGAATTGCTTGAACCTAGAAGGCAGAGGTTGCTGTAAGCCGAGATCGCGCCATTGCACTCCAGCCTGGGCAACAAGAGCAAGACCCCATCTCAAAAAAAAAAAAGAAAAAAGAAAGTTACCTTGGAGGAATAAATGTTAAATCCATTCTCCATTGAAGTAGTATTTGCCAGCACTTACTTTATATCAAGCACTGGGACACTGGGTTCAGTAGTGAGAATAAAACAATAAACAGGACAGATAAAATCCCTGCTCTCCTGAGTGTTACAGGAGGAGCAACAGGAAGAAACAGTCAAATAAATAACTAGTTACCAGCAACATCTACATCTGGTGTGCAAGAAAGAAAACACGAGTGAATGGAGGGTTTAGGGGAAAGGGAGTGCCTGGGTGGGAGCACCAAGAACCAAGAAAGTATAGCAGCACAGAGACCAAGGAGAAAGCGTATTTCAAGAAGAAGGACATGATTGGGAATGTCAAATGCTGTGAAGCAGAATGAGGTCTAGATATAGGCCATTAGATTTGGCATTGGGAAATTAATTAGAGACCGCTGAGATCATTTTTGGCACAATGGTAGAAAACAAACACATGCGGGGGTTGAGAAGTCAAAAGGTGGGAATAAACTTTGGGCAATAAGTGTATGCTGATTTTTAAAGATGGGTGGAGGGGCCGGATGCAATGGCTCACTTCTGTAATCCCAGCATTTTGGGAGGCCGAGGCAGGTGGATCACTTGAGGTCAGGAGTTCAAGACCAGCCTGGCCAACATGGTAAAACCCCATCTCTACTAAAAACACAAAACTCAGCTGGGTGTGGTGATGCATGCCTGTAATACCAACTATTCAGGAGGCTGAGGCAGGAGAACTGCTTGCACCTGGAAGTTGGAGGTTGCAGTAAGCGGAGATTGCACCACTGCACTCCAGCCTGGACAACAGAGTGAGACTCCATCTCCAGAGAAGTAAATAAATAAAAATAAAGATGGATGGATGCATTAATGGACAAATAGATAGAAATATATGTTCATGAAGGAACAATAGCCAAAATATAGCAGCTAAGAGAAGAATTAAGGTTTGGAGAGAGATTTCTTTTTTAACATCAGGGAGATGTGTACTTAAGAAATAAAAAGGAAAGATCCACTAGAGAGCAAAAGATTCATAATTTAGGGAGGAAGAAAGAATTCATGAAGCAAAGTATAAGAGAAAATGGGTAGGTGTGACCCAGAGCCCAGGTGGTGGATACGAGAAAAATAGCCAGTATTTATTAAACACTTAACGTGAACTAACGACTATCCTGGGAGATAAAGATACCGACACACGTAAAGATATATAGTTTTAATTCTCATATCAACCTTGCAAGGAGTTTAACATTACCAACATTTTACAGATGAGGGAACTGGAACTTGCAAGATTAGTAACTAGACCAAGGCTCACATTCGGTAAATGGCAGAGCTAGAATTTCAAGCTAATATGATTTAGCTTCATAGCCCATGTGCTTTCCATTTAATCAAGATGCCACACATTGAAAACAAGGTTCCTCCCTATCACAGGGAGAAAGAAACAGAATAAGTGGAATGAGAGAGAGACACAGAGAGAGAGAGAGAGAGAGAGCAAGACTCTGAAGTAGGAAACACTCTTTAAGTTCAAGTCCAGGTGAGCCCCAGTTAATGCCTGAGTGTTCTCACAATAAGATCTTACCTGACCTACCATTACACATTCAGCTTTGGATCCACTCTCCATGTGTAGAGTAGATCCCCGTATCTTGCTCCACAGCCCCCCAACCCCACCTTGCTCTGTGACCCAGGAGGCTGGCCCTTCTGAGAACCGTAACCAATTCTTTTGCCCTCTGACTTCTGTTTGGGTCCTGCCAAGGGAGACACTGGCTGGAGACAGGAGAGCAGGAGGAGATTTGGGACAGGGACTTGTCCCTCAGCTTCTCCCTTGCTACTTCCCCGTGGATTGACTGCATCTCTGCACCCAAGGTCACAGCTCAGGTCAGGTGACCTCTCTTATATCATTTATCCTTTGCTTCATTTACCCTTTGCTGATGTCCCTTGACTTCACCCACACCTTTAAAGTGAGTCCCTTTCTTAAATTTCCCCCATTACCTTATTCAAATGTACCATCTGCATCCTGTCAAGTCCTGACAAGCCACATGATCACCCATATTCCTGGATGCCTTTTCATAAATGCATAACGTAGTCACCCACATTTATCCACTTTCCCACACACTTAAAGATCACACTCCTATATGCAAATCAAGCAACTGCAAGGCCTTCAGAATGGAAACGCTGAGGCAGTTTTCACAATATAAGAGAGTTCAAAGCGGAACCTGGGAGTTCAATGCCAGCTTACACCTCAGAGCCAAGATGATTTAAAAATCAATGATGCTTAATGATGGACCTTAGTCTTCTCAACTCCTCTGAAATCCCCTAAAAAAAAAAGCTCTGGATTTGACTGACCTAGGTTCAGAAGTGGAGAGAAATGCACCAGATCTGAAGCCACAATTAGGCTCAGGTTCAAAGCTCTTCCCAGCTCTGGTCTTGAAAGGGAGGCCAGCCAATACTTCTGTTATGATTCACACTCTGTGATTAGGAATCTAATATAAAATATTAATTTACTTTTCAAAAGGATAATGAATGAAATCAGTATCCTCAGAACTGCTGCTTCTTTGTTTTCCCTTCTCCCCAGTCCCTAGAAAAATCCCCTAGTTTTTCTACTGATATCATTCACTTATTCTGGGAAGATGAAACCACCTCAGTTTCACTTTTAATGTATAGCTTTTTTTCTCAGGCTTTGAGCTGCAGGAGTAGACATTCACTGGTCAGAGGAGGCCCCCTCTGCCCAGTACAGAACTTTCCACAGTGTGGGTGAACAGAACAGTGGGTGCTGCCGCCAAAACTTACTCACCCCAAGCCTCCAGTCGTAGCTGGGTAACTTCTGGCTAGTCACCACCTCATTCTTTCTGTCTGAGCCCTGTTTATTTCATGTGTAAGGTAATAGGTCTACAATAAATCAGTAGCTTGCAGTGTTTTGTAGTTAATTTTTATCATTTAAAAAAATAGCATAGTTTCCAGAGATAATGGCCATGTTGATGTATGTGGTCCCCACGCAGCATTCAGTGAACACATGGCCTCTGAGAGCCTTCGCTGTAACTCCACAGTCCCCCAGGAAACTTCCACCCATATATTAGAACCTCTGGGCTCTGAATCCCTTCCAGTTCCAGAATGTTAATGTGCTTATATGCATGCCTAAGACCTGCCATTCATATAAAGACCTGGCATACAAGAATCTCAGCCAGGCAGAGATGGAAAGGTTTTCTGGTGATTATCACAGCCATGCCTTTGCCTCCAGAAGGCCTTTCCATCTCTGTTTAATAGGAGGAAGACAATTTTGGTGATTTGGGACCCGACTCTCCTAACCAGGACTTGCCTCATGATGCAATAGGGAGAACTGGATTGCCATTAAGCACTGCCCTTTTCCTGTGAAACACACCAGACTTGAGCTTTTCTGCAGCTGCTGAACAACCTACCCAGCAGCAGCCTCCTCCTAGAGCCCTGACCCTCAGGGCCATCATCACCACCATCTGTTCAATGTTAAGACAAAGTTCTGGGGTCCCCTGAAGCATCTTACAGAGACAGACCCAAGAGCTTCCCCAGGAAGAGCTGGAGAAGGAGTTGGGGGAGGAGTGAGGGAGACACTTTTAGAGCCCCTCAGAAATGAGCAAAGCTTGTGCATCTCACCTCTATTCAAGAGTCCCCTACGACTGATCAGGGGTTTCCATGGAAACTTTATAAGTTCTATCTATAGGAAGAGAAAAAACATGAAAAATAGGAAGCACCCTGAGGTATGTATGAATTAGCTCCAAGGAAGGCAGGTAGACAGGGAGTGGGAGCTCACGTGGGAAGAAACAGAGATGGTCACTATCCTGATACACAAAAAAACCAAACTGTCTCCAATCCCAGCATCAGGAGGGAGATGGGGTGGACAGGCAGACATGAGGTGCTGGGGGCTTTATGTGGGGTGGTGCACTAGCATGTGTAAGCAACTACGTGGACAAGAGGGGACCAAAAATCACCTCCTGAAAGGATCTCAGGACAAGAGATCCAAAGGAGGAGGGACACAGGAGGCAGAGAGCAGAGCTGCTGGCCGTGTTGAAACGGGGGTGGGCAGCAGCCACCTATTCTCTTTTATCACCTTAGGTCAACTACAAAGAGTCCATCAGTCTATCACCCATATTTCCAGGTTTGAACGCCTCAAAACTCAAGCCTTAAAGAAATATTAAAGTCTCTGGAGATGTCTTGTATATCTTTGTCTTAGAAAACTGCAACCTTTTGGGTCACTTGCAAGGAAGGACTCTGCTAAACTCTTTTTCCCCTAATCTTGATTTCAGATGAAGTTTGAATGAGGGCTGAGTATCTAAGTTTTAAATGTCATACAACTTGCTTTTTAAAAATAGATCATGAGGATCAAAGACCTAAATGTAAGAGCTAAAACCATAAAACTCTCAGAAGCGTTGGCATAAATCTTTGTAACCTTGGATTAGGCAATGGTTTCTTAGCTATGACACCAAAAGGACAGGCAATAAAAGATGAGTGAACTGGACATCATCAAAATTAAAAGGTTTCCTGCTTCAAAGGATACCATCAATAAATGAAAAGACAACCTAATGAATTGGAGAAAAGTTTTGCAAATCATATATCTGATAAGAGGCTTGTGTCTAGAATATACAAAGAACTATAACTCAATAACAAAATAACAAAAAAAATTTAAAGCTGGGCAAAGGATCTGCATAAACATTCCTCCAAAGAATAGATACAAATGGTCAATAAGTACATTTAAAAATACTGAACATCATTAGCCAGCAGGGAAATGCAAATCAAAACCACAATAGATAGCACTTCACGGCCACTAGGCTGGTTATAATGTAAAAGACAGATGATAACAAGTGCTGGTGAAGAGATGGAGAAGTTGGAACCCTCATATATACATGCAGTATACTTACACTGAATGTAAAATAGTGCAGTCCTTTGGAAAATAGTCTGGTGGTCACTCAAAGTGCTTAACAAACCGTTACTATATTACCCAGTAAATTCAATTCCAGATGTATATCCCAGAGAAATGAAAACATACGTCCACACTGAAATATGTGCATTAATATTCATAGGCACATTACTCATAATAGCTGAAAAGTAAAAATAACCCAAATGTCTATGAGCTGATGGTTGGATAAATAAAAGGTGATATTAACCATACAATGAAATATTATTCCGCAACAAACGGGAATGAAGAGGTGATAAATGCTACAACATGGACAAACTTTGTAAACATTAAGTGAAAGAATACAGAAGGGCAGAATTAAAACTAGATGATACAGGTTATTTTTTTTAAGTTATCTCAACGAAAAGAATTGTCTCTCTTCACAGCCTGAGCTTGTCCTACAATCCAATGGCCTGCCTTGTGGGGTAGACATTACCCTTCAATGAAAGCATTCAAACTGAAGCCTTACTGAGATATTGCAGATGCAATTTAAATAATTAGATGATGTTGGATCACATGTCATATTGGGTCCTTTTCAAATCAGAGAGACTATGAATCTGTAGTTCTTTTCTTCTCTCCCTTCTAATCTATACCTCCTGCTGCAGTAAGTGAGAATTTGGGAGACATCTCTAAGGTATAACTCATTATTTTTACCTGACTCCATCCCTCTAACTTTAACTCCTGCTCTAACTTTAGCTTCTTCCTCATCTCCATCTTCCCTGTTCCTCTTTAGACTGACACTGTACAATTCCACATGTCCTGCCAACTCCCATCAAAACTGGGGTTATGGGCCGGGCGCGGTGGCTCAAGCCTGTAATCCCAGCACTGTGGGAGGCCGAGGCGGGTGGATCACGAGGTCAAGAGATCGAGACCATCCTGGTCAACATGGTGAAACCCCATCTCTACTAAAAATACAAAAAATTAGCTGGGCATGGTGGCGCGTGCCTGTAATCCCAGGACTCAGGAGGCTGGGGCAGGAGAATTGCCTGAACCCGGGAGGCGGATGTTGCGGTGAGCCGAGATCGCGCCATTGCACTCCAGCCTGGGTAACAAGAGCGAAACTCCGTCTCAAAAAAAAAAAAAAAAAAAAAACTGGGGTTATGTAAGAAGCCTCAAAAAAGAAAAGAATGAGAGAAGACAGAGCACAGGTGGCCTACCACACCGGTTATGTTTCGATGTTAAATCCTATTGTTATTGTGCATGAGAAGAGTCTAAACAGAAAAATGATTTAAAAATTAATGAAAATAAAATAAATATTGCTGCTCACTTGGTCTGGGATACATGTAGATGTTTACTGAACAGACTGAACCAGGTTCACATGAATTACCCTCAGAAGTACCTACATATGCTTTAATCTTTCTGCATAACACTCAACCTTTGTAAAATATTCAGTGTCTGTTTTCCCTGCTTCGCTAGTTTTCCAAAGGCCAAACCATGACAGTTTTGGTCTCTGCTATATCCTTGGGGAGGCACTCAATAGATAGTAATCAAAGAATTTCTCCTACCATTTCCCCATACATTGCAGACTGCTTGAGATTATACTCATGAAAATCCTGCTTAAAACTAAGCATTAGTCAGTGCACAGAACTTGAGAACCAGTAGGAATGTTAGAAAACACCTAACACAACCCCTCCATTTGACAGACTGAGCGCCAGAGTGATGAAATATTCAGCTAGGGAGTAACAGAGCTGGGAATTAAAACTAGTTGTTCCGGTTTCTGGGAGACAGATTGCCATAGGCAGTAAAAAAATACACCGGTTTTGAAGTCAGATGAACCTGGGTGCCAATGCAGGTCTTCCTCTTACTAATGCCACCATCTTGGCAAGTTAATCAATGTCTTCAAGCCTCAGCATCTTCAGAAGTAAGTGGAAAAGATATCACCTCCAACTACCTCCCTGGCGCTGAGAAAACACGTAGTAGTAAAAATAACCCAAATGTCTATGAGCTGATGGTTGGATAAATAAAATGTGGTATTAACCATAGCTTTGATAACCATTACCAAGCCCAGTGTTTGACCACTACAACACGTGGGTCCTTGACTTTATGCTTGTGGACACGGAAATATATCTATGCTAAAAGGGGAAACAAAGAACAGAAAAAACACTGAGGGTCTGTTGTGTGCTGAGTGCCTTTCCATACTCAGTCCAAAACACAGAGGAGCCACACAGAAGGTGGCAGAGCCCCTGCCACGCACGCACATGACCACTTTTCAACTGGAAGTACATGGTGGTAGAAGGCAATCCATTTCATTTGAGTTTGAGATCTTTTGCAAGTCTTTTCTGTAGATGGCTAACCTTTCTCCTCAGGTTCCTAGTTCAGGGTCTTGCACTGGGAGGATAACAAATGGAGAGCCACTGGATCATCTAAGTGTATATTATCTTCCAACTCTTCTGAAAGATACTTGCAGGAAGAGGTCAGGGAGCACATCTAGTGCAGAGATTTGTTACCTTGGGTGCTCAATAAAAACAGGCCGGGCATGGTGGCTGATGCCTGTAATCCCAGCACTTTGGGAAGCCAAGGCGGGTGGATCATGAGGTCAAGAGATTGAGACCATCCTTGCCAACATGGTGAAACCCCATCTCTACTAAAAATACATAAATTAGCTGGGAATGGTGGTGCACGCCTGTAGTCTAAGCTACTTTGGAGACTGAGGCAAGAGAATTACCTGAACCCGGGAGGCGGAGGTGCAGTGAGCTGAGATGGTGCCACTGCATTCCAGCCTGGTGACAGAGCAAGACTCTGTCTCAAAAAAACAAAAAACAAACAAACAAAAACCAAGCAGCATATAAATAGAGGACAATGAGCCACCGCTTCCCTTCCATCTGCCTCCTTGTCTCCTCATCTGCTGTGTTTTATATTCACAAGGCCTGGCGCCGGCTTCCTGCGCATCACAGACCCCTTGTCTTCCTTGGTGGTGTTAGTACTGAGATACCATCCTCTGACAACTACTCAACTCTGTTCCTCCAAGGGAGCTTTTCTTTTTCCTGCACCCAGCACACATCTTGATCTCTTTAATCCGATGCTTATCCACATAGAACATCTCATCAAACACAAGGATGATCATTAAGTTCACATGAGTGAGATAAATTCCTGAATTAATTTGGTTGCTGATGTTTTTAAGCATTTATCTTTGGATTTCTGTAACAGCTATCATCTCAGTGCTAGGTATACAGACAAGACAGACGAGATGCTTCCAGAATAAATCAATCTAAAGGAAATGCAATAATATTGTCTTATTGGATCAATTTTTTTAGACTGTAAGAAGAATTCAGGAGCTTAGAGAAGGAATATTTAAAGGGAGGTATGATTTGTTTGTCAAAGTCGACACTTGTGTTCTTTTAGAGTAGTTCTTAGAGATTATTCAAGCAGGCGAAAATGGATGGGAGAGAGAAGGATCCTGCTGATTAATAACGTGAAACTCTGTGTACTTTTAATGGGTTTAAGACTGGTAGAACTGAACCACAGAACTATTTTCACACCTGTTAGTTAACTAGCAGTTACTGAACTTTCCAAAAACCCATGGCAATTCTAAAACACAGCCACTACTTGGATCACAGAGTGAGCAAGAAAAGCAACACAGACATAACCCCTGTGGGAGGAAAAATTCAAATTCCAAGGAGTTGGTCCAAGTTCTCCCATATCCCTTATCTGAGAACATCCTTGTTCCTTGACCAGATGCCAGACAAAGGGGCAAGATTTGGGCAATTAAAAGCAAAAAAGAGAATCATGCCCACGGAACTAGAGTGATACTCATCTTTCTCCAGCCCATCAAGATTCCAATTCTCAAGTCTCCTGAATCCATGCTAAGATAATTCCTATTGCCTGTATCAGAATTCAAAAGCCACATCTTAAAAGTGGGATGCCTGAAAACCTTCACTGACTCCATCTCCATTTAAATGGAGAACATTCAAAACAATTTATATTAACACCAGGGAAGAGGTAGTACACTCGGTTCCTGTAAACACTATGCATCAGTGTTCACTTACTCAACACATTTTCATGAGTTCTAACTCTGTAAATAAAGCAGCATGCAAAATTATACACACCGTCTGATTAGAAGCTTCTAAAAGAGGCATTATTTCCATACTAAAAACAATAAAAGATTAGAAAACTCAGTTATATTAAGAAGGTAGAACTATGGGTGATTGTCCATTTCTTTTAAACATTTCTGTAACACTGCTGTATTGCTTTGATTTTTTTTTCAACTTTAGAAATAAATCAGTAAGATTGATCTGCCAAAGCTGGTCTCTTTTCTTCTGACATATTGGCCAGGGAAGTTGGAGCCAGGACATACTCCAGGAAGTGTATGTAACTATGACGTTAAGAGAAGAGGCCGCTGACCAAATGCTAATTCCCAACGTGTTTGCCTGTGGCAGGCCAAACAAGACAACTCTGAAAAAAAAAAAATCTACCTTTTCACCCTTTTCTCTCATTCTTCCCCCAGAAACAACTTTAGATAGCAGGCACTCAGTAAATACCTGCGGCCCAAATAGACGCGTACACGAAAACTTCATTCCTGGATAACTGACTCTTCATCTACCCCATTCCCATCATTCTCCAACCTTCAACAATGTAGCATCCCTTGTACTTCCTCAAATCACCTCCCTGGCGTGAAATGTGTTTCTCATTTATATAAACCTTGCCCACTGTTCAAGGCCCAGTGTGACTCTCACCTTCTCCAAGACCTCCTCTTTACTAGTGTAATATTTACTATGTTCCACATACTTGGCATCTAGTCTATTGTTAATTATTTTTTAAGTGACTTCTTAGCCAATAACACTTAAAGCCATTTTGGGATGCAAAGTAACTTATGCTTTTTTGTACCCCAACCCCATAAATCTAATACAGCATCCTACAAAGAGGAGAGGCCTGATAAATAGTTATTTGCTTGCTCGTTTCTTTATTCTTCTTCTTTTTTTTTTTTTTTTTAATAGAAACTAGCTGTTGCTATGTTGCCCAATCCAGTCTCAAACTCCTGGCCTCAAGGGATCCTTCTGCCTCAGCCTCCTGAGCAGCTGGGATTAACAGGTGTGAGCCACCATGCTGGCTGATTTGTTTTGTATAACATAGTTGTGTAAAAATCTCAGGCTCTGAAGTCAGACCTAGATTTGAACCCCAGATGTGTACACCAGTGAAAATAACCTCAAAGGAAGTCTCTTAGTCTCCCAAATCCCAGTTTCCTCATCTCTAAAATTGAGAAATTAATAATACTGACTTACAAAGTGTTGTCAGTTCTGTGAGATCATGAAGGTACTATGCTTAGCGAAGTGTTTGGCACGTAGTAAAAGTTTCAATAAAATATTATTAATAAAAAAATAAGTAAAAGACGGTTAGTGACGATGATGATAAGGATGGTGAACATCATGTTACTTCCAAGATATTAACAGATCAGACCTGGATCAACGCCAAGGTCAAATGAACATCCTTTGTCGAAATTTTGTGACTACTTTGCTCTTTGTGACATTGGGGAAGACAGACGCCATCCTGTCCCTGGCTCATGGCAATGCAGCACCAGACCTTAGATTATGTTTTAATATAGCTCATTCCTAGGATTGCTTCTCCCGTATCTGCCATTGCATAACCCAAGCACTCAGACCAGAGTGAAAGCCCATTAGCCCTACCCTGGAGTGAGCTAGAAATAAAAGCAGAGGGTCGCTGTCTATTGCTTTGCAATAATTTAACCAAATAGCAGACAAGTACACCAGGAAGCTGTTATCAGAATAAAACTCGAAGGCTGTAATGCCTGTAGGGTCAGTGATCCCAAGGATGCCAAGGTTGTTTATAACTTGCCCTTCCTGCATTAGACATGAGTTAGGCTGCTCTCAGGCATTTATTTCAAAGATTGTAAGTCTGTGGTTAGAAATCTCTGGACCTTAATGATACCCATGTTTGAGAGATGGCTCCTTGAAACTCTGGACTGTGGTTGAAGCTAAAAGTTCAACAGAGACAGTGGTTTATTATAGAGAGGAAGGGGGCTATAAGCAGTAATGTTTATTTTGCGTTACCATTTTTTGTCTCCAAGACTCAACAGCAAAGTGGCCTACCTCGTAATACTTGGCTCAGTTTGACTGGGGCAAGGGAGAATGAAACACACAACACAAAAGCATTTGATGAGTTATTTAAGGATAGACAGAAACACTAATATAGATAACAGAGAAACAATCCACACTACAAACATGTCATTTATAACATTTTGGAAGCAGTTAATAGCATTTGAACAGACCAGGAAAATCATCAAACCATAGATACCATTGATATATTAAAACACCTGCCACATCTCACATTTCTCTACACAGCTGGCATGTCTGAGTAGCTACTCAGTAAAGCTATTAACATGGATGACTACATGGCTGTTAACTGATAGTTTGTCCAGATGGGATTCTCCCTGGGGAAAGCAAAATTGGAGAGCAAAATAATTAGCAAATAGAAAACAATTCTCCAAAATGACCACACATGCCTTGTAGATAAACTCAGGGATCTCAAGCTCCAACAAAGGGAGTCTATGTGATTTTGTTTAGGGTTTCACAGAATAATTTATTAACTCATGTTCTAGGGAGGCAGAGAGGTTACACTTTCTTAGAGGACTCCCTTAATTTTCTTACAGCAATTTAATTGGTTCCCATTCAATTTCTTGTTCATAGTCAAATAACCTTCTCCTACCTAAGTATGTAAGAGACATACCTTGGAAATTTCCTTTTTGAAAGAATATTTTATCCTCTTCCAGTATGCCTTTTCTGCAAAGTGACAAAAATCCCAGAGTTAGGGACATTTACTTGGTCCCTGTTTCTGCATCAATACACATTGAATCCACCAAACTGACCGACAAGGCCCTGAGCAGTGACTTGGGAGAAAGAACTACATTTTCTGAAAGGGAACGCCAGAGTTGTAATAGCACTGATTAAGTTTCCTCTCTGGGGCAGATCACAGAGAGTCTGTGCCATACCTTGGCAGATCAGAAGGCAGGTAACAGATGACTGGCAATCAGAGAAACCAGTGCCCATGCTATCTAAAGCTCATCTACACCCCATGTGTCCTCCAGCTGTAAGACTAGGTAAAACTTACTGCTGCTTGACATAGTTCTAGCCTCTCTGTTGAATAAGATATTTTAGAAAGAAAGCTCTCAATTATTATTATTATTGTCTTTATTTTATTTTATTTTTGAGACAGAGTCTCACTGTGTGGCCCAGACTGAATTGCAGTGGCGTGATCTCTGCTCACTGCAACCTCTGCCTCTGGGGCTCAAGTGATTCTCATGCTTCAACCTCTTGAGTAGCTGGGGTTACAGGCACGCACCATCACATCTGGCTAATTTTTGTACTTTTGGTAGAGACAGGGTTTCGCCATGTTGGCCAGGCTGGTCTCGATCTCCTGGCCTCAAGTGATCCACCCAACTCAGCCTTCCAAAGTGCTGGAATTACAGGTATGAGCCACTGCACCCAGCCAGAGAGCTCTCAATTATTAACACAAATCCCTGCCTGTTAACAGAGAGTGACATATTATAAATAATCAAAAGATAAATTTGTATTTGCTATTCATATGCATCTGATATTAAAAGATGTGGTGGTAAAACAAAATTTTCCTGCTCAAATTATTTCACCTTAAACATACACCCACCAGAAAATGAGGGAAGGAGGAGAAAGGTTTGGTGGGTACCAATCAAAAACTTTACAAGATAATCGGCTTGTAAGGCCAATGGAGAACCAGAATACTTTACATGTTGCCCCACAAGCTATACCCTAAATGAGAGCACGATTCTGCACCACCTCAGAGTCCCCTTCTCCAGCAACTAAAGGGTGGAGGTGGAGCTTCTCCCCAGATTGCTGCAGAGCACTAAATTCTATATCAGGAGATGGGGGTGCTAGTCTCAAACCTACTCCCAGACAGTTTTCTGAATCTGGATGAGTGATTTCCGTTTTCTCAGCTTCATTATCTTCATCTGTAAAAGTTTAAGTGAGATAAGTCTAGGTTCCTAAATGGCCAGGAACATATAAAGGTTAAGCCATAAAGGTCAACTGAGATCCTACTTTTTAGTATTTCTTATCCAGAATTCACCATAAAACCAAGTAACATCTGAATCTTTAGGACACTCTAACAGATTGTTTTCTGTGTAATTGTGTTTGAAGTGTAAATTGAAGTGCTGGGTAATTACATTTAATCTCCTACTGTAATAACAGTGGAAGACATCAGAACCACCTGTAAGGCAGGATAGCAGGCTGACAAAGAAAGGACATTTTAAAACCTTGCTTCAGTGCTCTGTAATCAATGCAAACAAATAAACAGGCAGATAAAACACAGCAGAGATTTTTTTTCCCCCTGATTTCTAAAGCTCTTTTTGGATGATCTTGGTTGTTCACAGAATCCCTAGAGATCTGTATTCTTTTGCTATTTGTATGTATAACAGAGACATGCAGTTGCACCAAACTGCAGATGTTAAAATAATCTGACACCTGGATATAGGAGGAACTTGAGGCTGAGCCCAGGGACAGAGAGTAAGGATAGACAAATCATAGAGAACCCTAACAGAACAAGTCAGAAAGGGGCAGAGAGGCAGGGCTCTCACCTGCTGATGCTGTTCCCTGCATGACAGAAAGATCCTTTGGCTGCCTGAGCAGATTCATCCTACACCTGGGACCTGGTGACAACACTTAGTAAAAAAAAGCATGTGGTTGTGTGGTGAATCAACCCCACAGAATACGCAAGATTGGATGAAAATGCAAACCATGATATTAATTGACTGGAGTGGAGGTATGGGGAATGGCCAAGAAAATTCACTTCATGGGCCTAAAATTTCATAAAGTGAGGAATAGGAACTGTCCTCTGGAAGGGAACAATTTATTGTAAAGCATTGCAACATAAAATAAAATAATTCAACCTGCTTTAAAAAAAAAAATTCTGTGGTTTAAATTTTCAAAAGTCCAAGGTAGAAAAGGCTCACAATTAGAGGTTTTAGAAGCTTTTCAAAACACCTATTAACTGGGCTCTGTAAGACCTGGGCAGATAGGCCGTGAGACCTATCGGATTCCAGAGAGGCCCACCCTAACTAATCCAAGATGGATGGGGATTACCCAGGCTGGACTTTGACAGCCTTTCTCAGTCACTCATTCAACAATTCAACAGCTCCATCTTTTGTTCATGCAAATAAGACCAGTGTTAGTTTAAGGTAGGTGGTCAGTGACATGCAACCTGCTGAAGCACCTTTTCTCCAGATGTCAGCCTAGAATCTTAAAGTGCCTCTGAGATCTGTCAAGATCTCAATCTTCAATCCATTGACATTTCTCATTCTATTCCTCCCTTAACTCTCTTCTACCCATCGTTCTCCTAGTTTCAGACACTTTCTAGTTTTACTCTCCCCTAGGTATCACCAGCATGCTCAGCACCTTGTGATTCTGCCAACCTTCCCAAAACATCAACCCAAGAGGACCCCAACTCTCTGCTCATGGGCTATGGTGCAAATTTTGAAATGACCGTGCCACACAGAGCGTGCTTTCCAAGTCCAATAGATATCAACACTGTATGGAAATCTTTTCCTTTGTCCCCAGTCAATAATTCTGACACTTCAAAAACTTTTCCATTCTTTCTGTACACCCACCTCACTCCCTATTTCACTCTCAGAAGATGACTTCACCTTCTCTTCAGAGAGGAAATAGAAGTTATCTCTTAATAACTCCTGAAGGCCAGTGCAGTGGCTCACACCTGTAATCCCAGCACTTTCGGAGGCTGAGGTGGGCAAATTGCTTGAGCTCAGGAGTTCAAGACCAGCCTGGGCAGCATGATGAGACCCCCGTCTCTACCAAAAATACAAAAAATTAGCTAGGTGTGATGGCATGTGCCAGTGGTCCCAGCTACTTGGGAGGCTGAGGTGGGATAATCACTTGAGCCTGGGAAGCAGAGTCTACATGGTGAGCCGAGATCGCACCACTGTGCTCCAGCCTGGACGACAGAGCAAGACTGACTCAAAACAAAAACAATATCAAAAAAAGAGATACCGTCTTCCTTTTTTTTTTTTTTTTGAGATGGAGTCTTGCTTTGTCACCTATGCTGGAACTCACTGCAACCTCCACCTCCCAGGTTCAGGTGATTCTCCTGCCTCAGCCTCCCTAGTATCTGGGACTACAGGCATGCGGCACCACGCCCAGCTAAGTTTTGTATTTTTAGTAGAGACAGGGTTTCACCATGTTGGCCAGGCTGGTCTTCAACTCCTAACATCAAGTGATCCACCTGCCTCGGCTTCCCAAAGTGGTGCTAGAATTACAGGCGTGAGCCACCGCACCTGGCCAAGAAGTTAATCTCTTGAGGTGACTTCCAGGGATCATTCACATCTGCACTTCTGAAAGTATGAGTCATCTTTGCTATTTTCCCACTTTCTCCAAGAAAGGGGCATTCCTTCTTTCCCCTTATAGGTTTTTTTTTCCTTTTTCATTTTTTGAGACTTTTTCTTTTTTCTTTTTTTGAGACAGGGTCTCACTCTGTTGCTCAGGCTGGAGTGCCCAGACTGGAGAGCAGTGTCAGGAACTCGGCTCGTTTGCAATCTCAGCCTCCTGGCTCAAGCAATCATCCCACCTCAGCCTCCCGAGTAGCTGGGACAACAGATGTGCACCAGGCACACCCGGCTAATTTTTGAATTTTTAGTAGAGATGTATTAGTAGTTTTGTATTTTTAGTAATTTTTGTATTTTTAGCTTCACTACGTTGCCCAGGCTGGTCATGAACTCCTGGCCTCAAGCAATCCACCCCCCTTGGCCAACAAACTGCTGGGATGACAGGCATTAGCCTGCGCCTGGCCACACTTTATAGGGTTTTAATGAAAATTAAATAAATTGATAAATGTAAAATACCGAGCACCAATGCTTGGCAAACCATTAATATTGGTTCTCTTTTGTTCTTCTCTCTACAAATTTAATCCCTCAGTTTCCTTTGTCGATTTGTTCTTATTTTTTGCTAGATTCAGTTACCTTCTGAGTTCTCAAATTTCTCTTAGCTGTTTCTTCTTCTTTCTATATTTGTGACCTCTCCCTATCTAGATATTTCTTATTTACTGATAAACATATTCAAGTGATTTCTTCTTTTCTTTCTAGAGATGGGATCTCTCTCTGTCCCCATGCTGGGGTGCAGTGGTGCAATCTTAGCTCACTGCAGCCTCAACCTCCTGGGCTCAAGTGATTCTCTCACTTCAGCCACCCAAGTAGCTGAGATGGCAGGTGTGTGCCACCATAACTAGCTAATTTTTTATTTTTATTTTTGTAGATATAGGGTCTCACTTTGTTACCTAGGCTAGTCTTAAACTCCTGGCCTCAAGTGACCCTCCTGTCTTGGCTTCCCAAAGTGCTGGGATTACAGGTATGAGTCACTGCGCCCAGCGTGATTTCCCTCTTTTGAAAACTCATTTTTCTTTCTTCTTTCCTTTATAAGCTGTCATTCCATCTCCTTTTATTTCTTTCAAATATAAATTGTAAGGAGCTCAAACTCTCCGCTGCCTTCAAGACTTAAGCTCTGTACAATGTTTCTATCTTGCTCCTATCCCATATTCTTCCCCTGCAACTTCATTGACACTATTTCTGCCAAGATTACGAATGAAACCCCAAATCTTCACTCCAATGGCCGCTTTCCAGTCCTCATCCTGCTCAAATTTTTATTTTATTACCTTACTTTTTTCTTTCTTTCTCCTTCTCCTTTTTTTTTTTGGAGACAGAGTCTTGCTGTGTTGCTCATGGGGGCTGGAGTGCAGTGTTGCAATTTGGCTCACTGTAACCTCCACCTCCTGGGTTCAAGTGATTCTCATGCATCAGCCTCCCAAGTAGCTGGGATTACAGGAGCGCACCACAACACCCAGCTAATGTTTGTGTTTTTTGTAGAGACAGGCTTTCACCATGTTTGCCAGGTTGGTCTCGAACTCCTGGCCTCATGCAATATGCCTGCCTTAGCCTCGCAAGGTGCTGGGATTATAGGTGTGAATCACTGTTGCAGCCTTACCTTATCTTTCAATCCTGCCTTTTCAGTACACTTCATCTCAAGTTATGGCCACTGACCTACTTCAGATAACATCAAGCTAGAACGCTATACAGCCTAGGACTTCTATTTCTGCCCACAGCCTCCACCATCCACCTGCTACCAAATTTTGATGACTATTCTTTAAACTAACTCTCAGATCTGGATGATACATTCTGATCTTTCTTGCCAGAGTCCAAACTCTATCAAGTCTCGCCTGGACCACTCAGCAGCCCCCTTCATGGCATCCGGACATCACTTTGGACTGTCCTTGTTTCTGTTCATCTTCCACACTGCTTCTAAAGTTATATTCCTAAAAAACTAATCTGTTCTTCTTACCCTCCTGCTAAAAAAAAATGGTGTTGCCTCAGTTAACTACAAGCTGCCTAACTGGACCCTCACAAGCAGTCTCCAACTCATCATGCCGGCCTCATTGCAGACGCGTTAGAGTCTGACTAAATGACTCTTCGTGAACACATAAAGTACCTCACAACTCCATGCTTTTCACATGCTATCCCATCTGCCTGAAATACAATTTCACCCTTCTCCGTCTGGATCACGCCTACTCACCTTTTAGAACCCAGCTCAAATATAACCTCTTCTGAAAAAGCCTTCTCAGATTCAGCTGGGCTGTTCTGCTCACTGCTCTGGACTCGGTGTTCCTATGACACTTTGTTCTTACCTCTTCACAGTCATTAGCAAGGTGTCTGACCTTCTGCTTTGTTTATCTTCCTTACTAGACTGTGAGCTATATGAAGAAAGAATGATGTCTTATTCAGCTCTGTATCCCCAAGACTTACCTTGTTTCTAGTTTTGTTCTGTTTTTGTTTTTGAGACAGGATCTTGCTCTGTTGGCTGTAGCACAGTGGCACAATCACGGCTCACTGCAACCTCAAACTCTTGGGCTCAAGTGATCCTCCCACCTCAGCCTCCCAAGTAGCTAGGACTATAGGTGCATGCCACCATGCTTGACTAAGTTCTTTATTTTTGTAGAGAAAGGGTTTCACTATGTTGCCCAGGCTGGTCTTGAACTCCTGGTCTCAAGCAATCCTCCCCCGATAGCCTCCCAAAGTGCTGGGATTACAGGCATGAGCCACCACACCTGGCCCTTTGTTTCTTATTTAACAAGTGTTTGTTGCCAGAATATAAAAGGATAATGTGGGGGGAAAATGACAGAAATAAACAAGAACAGAATAAAACCGGAGTAAGAATACATTGCACCCTGTCCACAACTGGTAGAGATAAGATACTCTAGTAGAAAAGAATATCCTAGAAGACAAGAGCACGTCACCAGTGCTCTGAAAAACCTCGATTCCAATCCATCAACGCATTTCTTTCCCCTGCCCACAGAGGAATAAAATCCACAAAAAGTACAAATGTCTGTGTTCTTCTTTCTCCTATTTCCTGTTTGTTTGTACTGCCTTTCATCTTCTCTCAAGATCAGTTTCCAAAACTTGATCACATTTCATCATTGATACTTAAGTTAAATCTGGCTGTTGCTAAGAGGTACCAGGCTTCCGACAGAAAAGTCAAAACCCATTACTAGCATTATACACTCAGGTCCACGGGGCATACAGGTTTCTTGAGAATTATACTTTGGGAGAAAGAAAAGGAATAGGTAAAAGTATGTTTTAAACCTGATTTTATAAGTCCTCTAGCTTCATCACAGTTGGGCCAACACTCTAAGAAAATAGCCCTACTGTTCCTGCTAACTTGTTCCTGCTTTTTGACAAGCGAAAATATATCATTTAGCTTGGGTTGATCTAACTGCCAAATAAAGCCATCAGCACTGTCTTTTTTACCTGGGTTTGCACTTTCTCAGACAAATAGCAGGAAGCTCGTGTAAGGAAAAGACAAGCCAGGACCAGAAATTAGCATTTTCTATTGATTGCTGAGTTCAAATGGAGGGAACGGCCCCAGCCAAGGTGAAGAAAGACTTCAAAAAGCCAATTTGTAGAGGCTTAAATCCTAAAAGACTTGCCTCTGCTCTCTTTTAGAAGTGGTAGTCTCCCTCAGATTCTGTTATGATTTCTTTGCCTTACAGAAATTCATTTAAACACTGGTTCAGTTGGAGCAGGCTATGGGGCAGGAGTCACCTTTAAAGACAATCTACAAAAAAAGGAGAGAGATCATAGTTACAAGGAGCAGGTATAATGCCAATTTTGATTCAGCATTTTCTCTGATTTAGATGTCAAGAAAGCTTGGCAGTGAGTAACATGTCAAAACCTAAAAGAGGCCGGGCGCGGTGGCTCAAGCCTGTAATCCCAGCACTTTGGGAGGCCGAGGCGGGTGGATCACGAGGTCAAGAGATTGAGACCATCCTGGTCAACATGGTGAAACCCCGTCTGTACTAAAAATACAAAATATTAGCTGGGCATGGTGGCACGTGCCTGTAATCCCAGCTACTGAGGAGGTTGAGGCAGGAGAATTGCCTGAACCCAGGAGGCGGAGGTTGCGGTGAGCCGAGATTGCGCCATTGCACTCCAGCCTGGGTAACAAGAGTGAAACTCTGTCTCAAAAAAAAAAAAAAAAAAAAAAAAA
>NW_022436956.1:11910755-11925137 GCF_009761245.1 Sapajus apella
AAAAAAAAAAAAAAAAAAAAAAAAAAAAAAAAAAAAAAAACCTAAAAGAAAGTCAATGGGTCTCAAGAAAATTGATATAGGCTACTTCTCTGTTCTAAATTCACTTAATTCAATTTGCATAGGTATCCATATTTTAGGGAACCCCCTTGTATATCAGCTGCAACGAGGTGCTTATAGACTCCTACCTGCAGAAGTGGAGAGCTAATGACAGGTGATAGGAAAAGTTATGAGAAAAAGATGGCATTGAAATGTAGGGTAGGCCAGGCACAGTGGCTCACACCTGTAATCCCAGCACTTTGGGAGGCTGAGGCTGGTGGATCACCTGAGGTCAAGTGTTTGAGGCCAGCCTGACCAACATAGCAAAACCCAGTCTTTACTAAAAATACAAAATTATCTAGGCATGGTGGTATGCGTCTGTAATCCCCACTACTGGGAAGACTGAGGCAGGAGAATCTCTTGAACCCAGGAGACAGAGGTTGCAGTGAGCCAAGATCATGCCACTGCACTCCAGCCTGGGCAGCTGAGTGAGGCTCCATTTCCAAAAAAAAAAAGAAAGAAAGAAAATGTAGGGTAGAATCTACAAGGAAAGCATAATGTGGAAAATCATATGCTTAAAAATAGAACACTGGTTTGCCACTTACTGTCAGCGTGATTTGAGGCATCCTGTCCCTAGGCTTCAGTTTCTGCAGCTATAACGTGGGTGATAATAATTCCTTACGCAAAATATTTTTACGACAAATAAAACAACAGAAGAGCTCTGTAAGCATTAAGTCATGATACAAATGACAATTTAGTTGTAATAAAATAAAAATAATGAGGAGTTCAAAGGTGCTTTTATTTATTGGCCATACTCGTGAGAGGATTAACCACGCCATCCTCAATAGGAAAATGAAAACTTTTGGATAAAGACTTGGTATAGGCTGGGTGTGGTGGCTCATGCCTGTAATCCCAGCACTTTGGGAGGCTGAGGTGGGTGAATCTCCTGAGGTCGGAAGTTCGAGACCAGCCTGACCAACATGGAGAAACCCCGTCTCTACTAAAAATACAAAATTAGCCAGGCGTGGTGGCGGGCATCTATAATCCGAGCTACTCAGGAGGAAGAGGCAGGGGAATTGCTTGAATCCGGGAGGCGGAGGTGGTGGTGAGCCAAGATGGAGCCATTGCACTCTAGCCTGAGCAACAAGAGCAAAACTCCGTCTCAAAAAAAAGAAGAAAAAAAAAGACTTTGTATAAATTCTCTACTTCCAAACAAGTTGAGAAACTCATTTTGCAAATTTGTTTTTTAAAAGACGAGAGCCTGAAGAGATTCAGGGCCCAAGTACAGCAGTCTGGGGAAAATGTATGCCAAAGCAGCAATGGGGACAGTCATGTTCAGCTCGTGGGACTGCGAAGCAGTGCTCAACCTGGACCACGGCAAAGCAGAGGGACTTGAGAGATGGAGACTTGGATCTGGCAAGCCATATTCTGAAACTGACAGTAGTAAAGGAAGTCCTGACCTGAGTTTATCTTATTCCCCTTCTTCCGCAACATGCATAAAAACATTCCTTGGCTTCAAAGCTACGCCAGATGAACTGCCTGAATCAGATAGGCAAGAACAAAGAATGGTGAGAGAAAATGCATGCTGATGCCTAATTAGAGAAGGAAAAGGAAAGAGGTTTCTGCCTTCCCTGTAATGGACTGTCAATCCTGCATTTCTTCAGGTCTTTGAGCACACACTCATATGACTCATGCCTATGCTCTCAATTGCTCCCTGCCTTAAGAGACGAAGATACCTCTTTATAGTCACTGCAGGGAATAGTCTCTGGCTAGTAAACCTGTTTCCTTTCAAAGGGAAAGATCAGCCACTACAAGGCTAGCAGGCAGGAAGAAGTGCACCTTTCCGAATCCAGCTGTTCCATGCATCACTCCCTTTGAAGTCAGACTGACTCAACATCACTCTTTATTGCTATCTAGTCTAGGTACTGAATTTGTAAAAACAGCACTTTAAAGGTTAATAGCTGGGGGATTATATAACCCTTCAATATAGGAGGAAAAAGAGCCCATAAATACTCCGTTAAACACAAACGCGTGATGTCAGTAAGAAGCCTTCCGAACAGCCTCACGTTTTTACAGCCACCCAACCAACCAGGTCCAATTAATTGGTCCCCTTAACACGCATTGTTGGTTTTTGTTTTTGTTTTCCTTCAAAAGAATGGTTATATGCAAAGGGGCATGCTTTAATTGCTACTAAATCTTCTGGGACTTAAGGAAGTAAGTTCATGTCTAAACCAATAAAATATCTGCTTTGTGTTGTCACAAAGTACTAGATGTGTATCATTATGCTGGCTGCCTAAGCACTGTCCCATCAGCAAAGTGCAGACCAGCTTCCCTAACCAGGCCAACAAAAAGAGTGAGTGCCCAAATTCTAAGCAAGCCTTCCACTCAGGGCAAGTTCAGCCAAAGTGAGCCATTTTTAGCCGCCAATGAGATCTCCAAGGAGAACTGAACCATGAGGGCTCACAAAGTCTGGAATCAAACCCAGTGCCAAAAAAAAAAAAAAAAAAAAAAAGAGTATGAGAGAGAGTGTGAGAGGGGAAATGCTAAGCTCCACCAGAATTCAGTTTACTGGGATTCTTCCTGCTAACAAGCCCAACCAAGCCAGAGAACTACGTTCCTTTCCGACTTCTGCCCACCCTCATCAAAGTCGTTCTTTACAGGCGGTTATCAAAGCTCAGGCTTCATGTCTGCCACTCTCTTAAGGATACCTTCTTATCTGATTAAATAGAATATTATGCTAAATATTCAGCCACCCCAGCACTGGCTGTGTGGGTGTGCTGGATAAAATCTTCATGAAAATGCCATCACGGGGTCATTTGTTTAATTTCCATTCTGCAAAATATAAAAATAGAACGAGCTGCCGTGAAGGGTTGAGGCTTGACAGCTTCAATGAGAAGCCTCCAAAGCACAAAAACCATGCTGTTCTGCTGGCTCGCTTACATTCTCCCTCTGCCAGAGAGAAATGGGAAGAGAAAAAACCTGAAAGCAAGGTGCTGCTTTCACTTATCTTCTGCTCTTTTCCCCTCTTTGGCCTTTTCTTGCATTTGCTCACTGCATCTTCCTCTTGTTCCATCTGTTTCCTCTCCCTCCTCCTCCTTGGCTTGCTTCCCCTCTCCACCATCCCCCCCTCCCCTCCCTCATCATTTCTATGTGTCACTTCTCTTTCTCTCTTTCCCAGGGACTGGTTATCCTCCCATGCTTCCGGCACCCTCACCGGGGCTGCCCTTGCCTTCCGGGGCAGCCTGCATCTCCAGGACCACTGGGTCTCACAGAGTTTTCTAGGAATGATCTCTTTCATCCCTGCCTCTCCCCCTATACCCTACCCCTTCTCCAGTCCCAGACACGAAACATATCTAGAAAGATGGGATCTGAGAGATCAATTAGATTGGATGGCAGATGAGCTGCAAAGATGACTTTTTTATACTTCCTCATCTAGATAAATATGTTTACTATCCATTCAGCTCAGCAACTCATGGGATGGGGACGGGGTGTCAGGCAGGTAGTACATCGCTGGTCTAGTGCTTTGTATAAGTCAATTTTTATTTTTATCGAGCTTTAAAAAAATAAATGCAAGTTGTACTCTCCAATTCCAATCCCTGAAGCCCAAAGCCACCCCCAAATTAACCCTGTTGCAAGCTTGGCTCAGACAGGAAAAATTTCTCTTTTACCAGAGGCTCCAGAGTTGCACCAAAAGCCCATGAGGGTGCTGAGAGGAGGAGAAAGATACTTCCTGCTTCATGCCCATTAGGAGCTCAAAAAGGTCTGACTATTTGACCTAGTTTCAAACCAAAGGATTCAGACTGTTTTAAGCCACAATGGCTCACACTCAGTTTTAGCTCATTCAATATGCCTGGAATATTCCTAGAATGGGTTCTTCACCTGTGATGCTCATGAACAACTGGAGATATTCCTGTCCCCTACTTTGGACCACAAGCAACTTTCTGAAGACAACGTTTTTGTTGGTTTAAGGAAAGCCTAAGAGAAAAGATGGTTAATAGACCACTATGTCATAGACTCATCAACATCAACCCATTCTAGAAAAGTACTTAAATATCTTATAGAGCTGTACTTGAGTTGCCAGTGGTCCAACATCTAATAGATTCTATTCTCACACCTACCAAATGAGGCTTTAATAAATTAAGGTGACCCTCATAAGACCATGTGCCTATTTACGATCCATTTCCTAAAATATACTTTCTCTCTCTCTCTCTCTCTGTAACACTGTTTCCACCCCTCCTGCCTCTTATTGGCAATGTCCATTCATTATGCAGATGTGCAATGCAGACCCACCAGTTATGAAGCAGAGCAGATACTAGAGTATACCTTAGAAGTCAGAGTCTGTATACACCAAAATAAACGGTATATGGAACTATTGCAGCTAAAAAATATGTGCAGTGTTTCTGCTTTGTAACTGGGGAACTGGATCAAATCAGGGAATGAAGGTTTTTATTACCACTTGAAGAATGACCATGCCTAGACAGAAAAAGAAATGTGTTTCCTGATGCACCAATCCACAGGTGCAAAAGGGTGAAGGAGAGGAAGAAAGAAAAAATCTTGATCAAGCTGAAAGATCCATGAAAAGCAAAACAGCAAGAGTATCTTACTGCAGACACCCCCGGAGAAAGTGACCTCTTCTGCATGGCAAGCAGAATGGGTGATAATTCCTAGCAGTATTGTAAACAGCAGCCCAAAGCCACAAACACTGAAAACTACATGCCACCTGTGCAAAAGCAGCAGACAGTGGGAGCAGCGCAGTGGAAACACCTCTGACGTGCAGCTGCAGACCTAGGGCTGTTGATTTCAGTGACAAGCATACATATTACAGATGTGTGTGTTGAGAGGGGTCACCAGTGAGCTCATCTGCAAGGACATCAAATGACTATTATGGAGGGAAAGCAAAGGCTGGAAGGTGATGACAGAGACAAATGCCATCTCCTTAGAAAGGTGTGATTTCTGCCGGGCACGGTGGCTCACGCCTGTAATCCCCAGCACTTTGGGAGGCCAAGGCGGGCGGATCACAAGGTCCAGGAGTTAGAGACCAGCCTGGCCAACATGGTGAAATCCTGTCTCTACTAAAAATGTAAAAAATCAGCCAGGCATGGTAACAAGTGCCTGTAATCCCAGCTATTAGAGAGGCTGAGGCAGGAAAATCACTTGAAACCAGAAGGCGGAGGTTATAGTGAGCCAAGATCGTGCTACTGCATTCCAGCCTGGGCAACAAGAGTGAAACTCTGTCTCAAAAAAAAAAAAGAAAAGAAAGAAAGAAAAGAAAAGAAAGATGTGATTTCCTTCCAGGCCTATGATCATTGAACACAGCTGATCAGGCAACCAAATAGGGCACTCAATTTTTGTGACAATGTCAAATTGGCACCCCAGTTTGGCTAGGTGTTGATCAGTTGCTCAAATGGTTTCTTACCAACACTATCATCAAAGCACAGTGCCAAATCTCCAAAACCAAACAGCTTTTGAGCATGGATGGAAAAAACTAGAACTGCCATATGCCCTTTGGGATCCTGGATCTCTTGAACACCAGTGACATCCAGCAGAACTCTTTGTCCAAATTGCAAGGTGAGAATGAGTTCCCTGAGCAAGCTACAAATAAATGCACCAAAGGAAGGGGCTTCAGGCAAACAGTGGAGACCTCGCTGTACACCATCAAAGGCAACTAAAGCTCTGAGATGTAGTGAAGGTGACATGGATAGGGACATTCAGTACAAGCAAGAAACATGATCTTCAAGTCAGGAACAAAGGTGGAAGCCATAGTTGAATAAAGGGAATAAGAGTTGCATATCTACACTTTTCTGTCTAATTTCCTAAATATTATAAAAGGAAAGAGAGAAGAGAGAGATAGGTGTGTGTTACACTAGGAATCATGAGTGCCTCTCTTTGACTATGCCTGTTCCACAGTGAGTTTCTGTATCAGATTAGGGATACAGTGGGACCTCGGGGTAGTGTGTAGAAATGTAGCTTTTTCAACCTGTTTCTACTATTCAGTTTCCTGAACTCAAAGAGAGAGCCCCAGCTGAGATCTATCCCTCTAAAAAGTTCCCAGAAGGAGGGCTCCTCTTCCGTAAAACACTATTTGTATCTCAAAAAGGTGATGTGCCCGTGTAGGCGCTGGCAGAGGAGACAGCTCAGCCCCCTGCACAAATTTCTTTGTCCTCACCCAGAGTAGTGGGAGTTTTACATCTGCTGCTGTCATGAAACATTTTATTATTTTTTACAAGACTTTTTAAAAATTAGTATTTCCTAGTAGGAAAAGAAATCTAGAGATTTTCCAAGCATGCGTGATATGTACAATCCTCTCACCGTACCCCCTCTTCAGTACTGGGCCTCGGGTGTTGTCCCTCACAATTGCTCAGGCCCACCAGAAACCAGAGCCTGGGTGCACACAAGCAACTGCTTGTTCAGGTGACCTTGGCGCCTGTGCATCCCGCTGAGGAACTTTCTGAAGAATGAAGTTTCTCCAGGCATGAGGTTGGCTGATGGGCGAAAACAAGTTGGGCTCTAAAAACTTCATTCTAATGACCACACCTTCTTATTCCTTCATCTACTCCACAAGAGTAATTCTGTTTCTTCTGGGATGGAACCTCTCACTTCCACCCTCAGAAGAAATTAGAAGTAGAGCCTTTCCCTAGTCTCCCTAAGGAACCCCCATAATGTACCCTTTGTCTTTTTGCCAAATCTTGGACTTCTACCATGCACGCAGAATAGGTGTAGAATTGATGGGGCAGCCAGGCAGGGAGGTGGCAGCACTGCCCAGAGCAAGGTAAGCCAGTGCTTCCAGTTCAACTTTTGTCAGCAAGGTAGAGAGAAGGAGAGGCAATCTCTACGCCCAACCCTGTGCTCACCACCTGTTCTGTGCACATCCCCAGTACTGAATGGAGAAGGAAGCCGGCTCCGCCACCTCCGAAAAAAAATCATGAAGGAGAGGGAAAGTGGTTTCCTGGAGACACCAGCTCTCAGGTGCGGGACACCTCAGCCAGACCACAATCCATGTTAATAGCTTTACCTTGCCCTCAGGTAACTTTGATGTCTCGCTAAGAAAATTCGGAAGTAACAGCACCCCCCCCCCCACTCCAATGGTTCCACAGCCTCCAGTTTCACCCGGATCCTCACTGTCACTCGGCATCCAGGCGTGTTCCTCCTGGGGCTCTTAAGGTCAGGAAGTTCTTACCTGGATCTGCTGGGAGAGGCACTCATATGGACACCCGCTCCGGGCGCGCGGCGGTCAGCGGCGTCCAGGGCACACCAGCTGCTGGCTACTGCTCACCACGTCTCCCCGCGAGCCTGGCTTTGCAAAGAGGAGAGCCAGTCCCATCTGGAGGAGGGGAGGAGGAGCGCCGAGCCTGAGGACACCCGAATCCGAGCGGCGAGGTCGGGCCGGAGCCAGGCTCCGCGCACTAGCGCTGCGCCCGGGCGCGCTGCACCTTCGGAGCCGGGACAGCCGCCTGCGCCCAGGCGGGGCGGGGGCCGCTGGGGCGGGAGGAAGCGGAACTCCCCCGCTCTCCGTGGGCTGGGAGCTCCCACTGCCTCCGAGGCTAGGTGTCACCGCACCGCGTTCCCTCTTTCTCTCTCTATACTGATATTAGCCCCTCCCTGTGCATCCACGTTTCTTCAGTGTCGGCCCTGACTCTACCTCTGTGGTTTCCGCTCCCGTCTCCCGCTCGCCGGGCTCGGTCTCTATCTCCCCAGTCATTCCCCCTTTCTCCTCTCTCCGTCGCCCTCCTCCCCTCACCCTCCCTCTCTGGGTGAAGCCTGCTCCCAGGATTCTCCCGGTATTGCCTCGCTCCAACATTTAGCACTGCAGTGTAACTCGGGGACACACAACCAGACAGTTTCTTTAAAACCAACCTTTAAAATCAGACCAGTTTAGTGCGGAAACCAAGGCCAGAAGCGCCGCTGCCTTGCAGCTAGGAGGAGACATTAGCCCGTCTGGAAATCAGATTACCATGTTCCACGGGAAGAGATGGAAAGGGTGTAAGAAGGCAAATGGCAGAGATTAGCAGGAGTGCACAGGTGACCCGCAGGATCTTCAGGATGGGGAAGCATCCGGACTGGGTAGTGTTGAAAGCGTGGCTCTGCAAAACAAGACACCAAGGAGTCGCCAGCTTCAAAGCACTCATTTTGCAGATGAGAAAACTGACACTCAGAGAGGTCCATTGGCTGCCCAGGATCACACAGTTAGCTAGGGAAGCAGTCTTGAGTTACCCTATTACCAGGGCAGGCATCCAAGTTCCCAAACCTGGAAAAGAACACGTTTACCTGGGACTGGGTGTTGGGTGGCCTGGGAGGTAGGGTTGTCAGCCTTTATGCCAAGGGCATCTGTGTCTCTGGGAGGTTGCCTGAACCCGTGAAGAAAATGCAATCAGCTGATTTACAAACACCCCACTCTTCGCAGAGCCACTTCCAAGCCCTCTCTTCTTCTAGGAAGACCATGAAGGATGAAAAACACCAGAGGTGCCATGGTGCTGATTTTGTTGGTGACAATTCTGAAAACTTGAAAGGGTGAAATGACAAATCCTTTCTTCATTGCTTTCTTCCAGAGACCCAGCTAACAAGATCTGCTTCATGATACCCCCATTTTCCACTTATTATTTTCCATCCTTCTCTCCATCTTTCATGTCATTCTAACCACTCTCTGGCACAGATATTTTTACATCACCCACAAAAGAGACACATTTTCCCCCATTTGCTTCTTACACCTACACTAAAATACTACCTGGTGGTGTCAGCTTCTAAATCAAAAGAGATTTCTCACCGGAAGACCGCTGAGCGGATTGCAGCAATAATTTTCCTTTCCTAGATGTTATTATCCCTGGCAGAATCTTCTTCCTCCCAAATGTCCTTCCCTCGGGCATTTCACTGGACTCCTCTGGAACTGCTTCTCAAGGCACCCTCACCCTCTCTCCAGCCCCTTCTGGCTAGGGGATTTCCAATATTTTACATGCAGTCATACACACTCTTTTGGGAAACCGTGATAACCTATTCCACAATTGTGAGCACTGAGGTAACTCAGAGAATAACAAAAGTTCCCTTGCAGTTATACTGTTAATCAAGAAGAGTTATTTCAGTCAAATCGTCGTCTTCGAGAAGCAGATTGCCGAGTAAGAGTTTGAACTCTGGGGCTGAAAATGAGAACGTTGGCCTGTATAATCTCCAGGCCTCCTCGCTCCATGAATCTATGACTATGGTTGGATCTACAGGACATGATGAAAAATTAAAACACGTGGAAAACACGGCCGGGCATGGTGGCTCACACCTGTAATCCCAGCACTTTGGGAGGCCAAGGTGAGCAGATCACTTGAGGCCAGGAGTTTGAGACCAGCCTGGCTAACATGACGAAACCCTGTCTTAACCAAAAATACAAAAAGTAGCCAGGTGTCATGGCACACATCTGTGCTCCCAGCTACTTGGGGGACTGAGGCATGAGGCATGAGAATCGCTTGAACCTGGGAGGCGAAGGTTGCAGTGAGCTGAGATTGCACCACTGCACTCCAGCCTGGGTGACAGAGCGAGGCTCTGTCTCAAAAAAGCAAAGACAAACCACATGGAAAACACATTCCTAGATTCTGGGACATTAAAATTAAAACAACCCTGGTCTATTAATTCCAACCTCTTGATCTCCAATTACCAGAAGTGTGATTCTGAGCAAGTTTTAAACTTTTTTAAGCTTCATTGACTTGCAAAGATTAACATAACATCGTAAATTTTCTGGTACATAGTAAGTGGCGAATAAATGTTGAATTACTTTTCTTCTCTTTCTAAACTGCTTAAAATTGATCTCTACCTGGAAGCATTCCAACTACATCTCAATCACTCACGGTCTCATTAATCCTCTACTTAAGAGATCCTTTTAAAACAGTTTGTTTCATTTAAATTTACTTTTATCTTTTTCACATTCCGTCTTTTATTTAGCAAAAATTTATTAAACATTTATTATGTGCTGCCAGGTACTATATGCTGCTCTAACCTACATGTATTTCTTTTATCTAATTTAATATTCTTACTGGGCACCATGGCTCACACTTATAATCTCAGCGCTTTGGGAGCCTGAGGCAGGAGGATTGCTTGACTTCAGGAATTCTATGTTCACAACGCCATCTCTACAAAAAAATATAAAAATTAGTCATGTGTGGTGGTGTACACCTGTGCTCCCAGCTACTAGAGAGGCTAGATAAGAGGATTGCTGGAGCCTGGGAGGTTGATGCTGCAGTGAGCCATGATCACGCCGCTGCACCCCAGCCTGGAGTGACAGAGTGAGACCCCGTCTCAAAAAATACAATAAAATAAAATTCCCAGAATTAGGAATGTTTTCTTTGTTTTAAGCTTTCATCATGCCCGATGGATGTAGCCATAGTCACAGATATATTGAGCTAGAAGGAGGCCTGGAGATTACACAGATCAAATTTCTCATTTATTTTTTATTATTTATTTATTTTTTATTTTTTGAGACTGAATCTTGCTCTGTTGCCCAGGCTGGAGTGCAGTGGTGCGATCTTGGCTCACTGCAAATTCTGCCTCCTGAGTTCAGGTGATTCTCCTGCCTCAGCCTCCTGAGCACCTGAGAGTACAGGTGCAAGCCACTACACCAGTTAATTTTTGGATTTTTAGTAAAGACAGGGTTTCACTATATTGGCCAGGCTGGTCTTGAACTCCTGTAGTGATCCACCCACCTCGGCCTCTCAAAGTGCTGGGATTACATGCACGAGCCACCAAGCCCAGCCCTCTCATTTAATTTAATGTAACTTATTTATTTTGAGATAGAGTCTCACTTTGTTGCCTGGGCTGGAGTGCAGTAGCACGATCTCAGCTCACTGCAACCTCACTTGGTGAGGACATTCAAGTGATTCTCCTGCCTCAACCTCCTAAGTAGCTGAAATTATAGGCATGTGCCACCACACCTAGCTAATTTCTGTATTTTTAGTAGAGACAAGGGTTTTACCATGTTGGTCAAGCTGGTCTCGAGCTCCTGACCTCAAGTGATCCACCCTCCTCAGCCTCCCAAAGTGCTGAGATTACAGGCGTGAGCCACCACGCCCAGCCAACTTTCTCATTTTACAGCCCAAAGAGAAAAACTGACGTACACACATCAATAAAGCTGAAATGGAGCTAGTCTCTGGCCTCCTAATCCTTCGCACTATGCGAACATTTCTTGACATCTGTTCCATGGAACACTATCTCCTTGCCATATTAATAGATGGCACTCCAACAAAGGGCTCTATGGCCAATTATGTTTGGGAAATAATGAGTTAAGCCAAGTAAATAAGCCATTTTTCATTTTTTTTTTTTTTTTAATTGCAAGACTTTTCAGAGCCTTTACTATGTTTATGGGCACTGTGAATTTCCAAGAGAGGGATATACAGTGTCTCAGTTATTAAACACTGAATCAGGAAATCCCTGCTCACAGAATATCTTGAGGAACTAATGATCTCAGACACAAATTTAGGGAACACTATGCTACACCCTGAATACACCAGCAACCCAGGTGACTGCACAGTCTTTGTGACCTCCACAGAGAAGACTAGTTAGTGTTAACTCATCCTAGGCATTTGGTGAGTGCTATTTCTAGGTCTAGAAACTTACCAGGTTAATGCATCCTTAGACCAAAGGGGAACATGTCGTGTTGGGTGTGCTCTTTTCTGAGTTCCTTGCTTGGCGTGAAGAAAGGGGAAGCAGTTGCTTCAGTCTGTCTCCCCTGTTTGACAGACTTGGCCAAGCTGCAGAGGTCCAGTTCTTCTGTCCCTGCTTTTCCCTTCTGTCCCCGCAGGGCAAGTTTTCAGATCATTTTGGCTGTATAGCACAGTGGTTAAGAGCATGGGCTTTTAAGCTAGACCTCTCTAGGTATTTATCTCATCTGTATTTCTTACTAATTTGGGGATACTAGACAAGTTGCTTAACCTCTTAAGCCTCAGTTGTCTCATTTATAAAATCAGCATAATAACACTAGGCAACAATATTATCGTATCCAAACCCCTGGCACAGAGTTAACAACCAAAACTCTAGCAAGTATTCCTAAGAGCGATAGCAGTGGTAGTAGTAGAGTGAGTAGTCATAGAGCATAGTTATCAATATGTAGCTTGATGATACAGAGAGCTGTGCTGAACCCAAGAGCTCACAGAACCCAGAATGCAGTCAATCTTTCTCTTTCTTTTCTTCCTATGTGGTACTAAGCTTATTACAGTCATCCCAACAACTGCTGTGTCCCTCCAGAGCTGAGAAGAAATGAACACTAGATAGTTTGAGTAAGCTCCAAAGTATCTCAATAGTAGACACTTTTGAGCAAGCCCAGAAATTAACAAAACAGGATATTAATTGTTCATATAATTGAAAGCTTCCTTTAATTGAGCAGATACTAAACACCAGGCACTATACTAGGAGATTTACATTCATTATCTACCAATATCTATATCAGTATCTGTATCTATATCTGCATCTATGTCTAGCTATACTCCTTACAGCCACTTCAAGAGAAAGGTAACTATATCCCTATTTTGAAAATAGAAAAGAAAAAACTCTAAAGTTTAGAAAATTTAGGAAGTGAAACACCAGATCAATCCAACCACAAAATGTAAAACTACCAGCTTCCCTGTAGCCATTTCAGCCTTAGGGGAATGTAGGCATACTGTGTACTAGAACACACTTTATGGGACATGGTGGGAGTTGGGAATTGTTTCTCTTTTTCTGGAGCAATTGTGGAACAGATGTTAATTAATGCCCAATTAAGTTAGAAATGGAACCAAGCAAATTAGCTTCTCATCTGTCTCCCCCAAGGTCCCGCTCACTGGATTCTGTGTCTGTCAGCCTAGAACATGTGAAGGTTCCAGGGCTCCCACTAGCCCACTAAAAGAAAACAGGGTATTAGGTGATCAGAGAGGACATTCTGCATCAACAGAGAAATAAAGACATAATTTTCTTCCTAACACTAATAGGAACACAGCATGTGGAATAAGGACAGTGAATGAATGCTTCCTGTCTCCCTCTCATTCTCATCCAAAATATCCTTTGGACTCCTCTAGATGAACCTACCCTTCCCCCCCAGCAAGAAAGCCACGTCTAGGGCAAAAACATGACTCCTCCTCCGCTAAATCACTGTAATCAGCCACAGCTCATTCTTCCCAGTTCCTTCCCAGTGGGGTTAAGTCAAATCATCAGGTGCCCTTTGGTAGCAGCCTTAGGATAAGAAAAGGACCGATTTTACCCTCTCCAGGAAGTCAAAATTCCAGCTCCTGACACAGAACACACACTCTATTTTTGTTAAGACAATTTGAAGAGAAACAATCTAGTAAGAGAGAAAAGGCATGAGAGAAGAGCAAAAACTTTGTCACTTCTCCAGGCAAAATATAATAGGAAACTTCTACAATAAAAATGGCACCTGCACAGCTGAGACTGGAGAGGACAGAAATGCCCAAATGCCCACATTCTCTCATCAGAGGATTCCACTGGGTTTCTCTTTCTCAGAAAGATGTGTTATGTGGATGTGTGGAGGTGTAGGATAGGCAGGGGGTGGATAAAGTGCCAACATTTTAAAATTACTACTACAACATTTCAGATATTCTACTAAGTGCTATCATTATAAGATTTTCTGTAACCCTCACAATCACCCTGTGAAATTAGTTTAATTATCTCTACTTTATAGAAAATGCGCTGATTCTTAACAAAGGTTAAGTAATTTACCAAACCCACACGATAAGTGTATAAAGTGAGAACCGATATAAGAATCTCTACTGGCCCGATGTGGTGGCTCACATCTGTAACCTCAGCACTTCGGAAGGCCTAGGCGGGCAGATTATGAGGTCAGGAAATTGAGACCAACCTGGCTAACACAGTGAAACCCCATCTCTACTAAAACTACAAAAAATTAGACAGACGTGGTAGCATGCACCTGTAGTCCCAGCTACTCAGGAAACTGAGGCAGGAGAATCGCTTGAACCTGGGAGGCGGAGGTTGCAGTGAGCTGAGATCATGCCATTGCACTCCAGTCTGGGCGACAGAGCAAGACTCTGTCTCAAAAAATAAAATAAAATAAAAGAACCTCTACTATCTTACATTTGAATATACCATTTCAAACACATTCTTGTTGGCTAGCAAACATTCTTTTGAGAGACAGCCAACCCTTCTCCCAATTTGTACAAAAGAAAGCTGAGGCTCAGAGAGGTGAAGGAAATTCACTGAGGTTAACACAGGCAGAAAATGGCAGAGCTAGTCCTGAATTCTTGAATTCCACCACTCCAGTGCTCTAGCAAAAGGGGCATTTTCCAGATTTTGGAATCCGGATGCTCTCATGAATCCAAAAACGTGTCATTCCTTAAAGAATGCCCCTGATAAATTTCCATGACCAAGCCA
>NW_022436956.1:11925237-11995035 GCF_009761245.1 Sapajus apella
AGAAAGAAAGAAAGAAAGAAAGAAAGAAAGAAAGAAAGAAAGAAAGAAAGAAAGAAAGAAAGAAGAGAAAAGAAAAGAAAAGAAAAGAAAGAAAAGGAAAGAAAAGAAAAGAAAGGAAGGAAAGAAAGAAAGAAAGAAAAGGTCACAGCAAGGCCAGAGAAATCCTTGGGTTTTCCAGCCACTGAACAGAGTTTCCGGGAGCTGGAATCTTTCTCTCTGCCTCTCGCAGACCTTCCGGCCAAATGTTCAGTTTTTCCTGTGGCAAAAAGAATAGAAAACACATAATAATAATTATTATAATAGCATATGCTTATTTAGTTCTTACAAATTTCAGACATTGTTAGAAGTGCTTTACATTTTATTTACTCATTTAGTCGTGCGTCATGTTGTGAGGTAGGCACTAGTATCATCTCTGTTTTGCAGATGAGGAAATGAAGCAGAGAGGTGAAGTAATTCACCCAAGGTGAGATAGCGAGTAAGACAGAAGGGGATTTAAAACCAGACTCTGATACCAGAGTCCAAGTGCAAAAAAGCTGCTGACTGGGTGCTCTCATGAGGTCCTCTGAGCCCCAGCTTACCAGGGATCAGGGAGGCTCTGAGGTCAGCACCCACGTCTGAGGGAAGGGAGCCTGGGAGAGCATTCCCTCCCCCCAGGCTGGCCTTTGTCCATGGACACTCGGCCACTTCCCTTTGGCCCTCTCCCTGCCAGCTTCACCAGCTGCCCCTTGTCAGCCCAGCACAAAGAGAAGCCAGATTGGTTGGGGGAGGGGCGGCCATGCCTGCATTCTCCCTCTTGCCAAGTAGGGGACTTCTCTTCCCCTCCTCCTTCTCCTGGGAGCTCCCATCTGGCCTGTATCACCAGCTTATTTGTGCTTTGAAAAGCCAGCTTTCAAGTGAGGGAAATGGGATTCAGGTCCATGAACCATGTCTGTTAATCCAATCAGGGGCATTTGCCCCGATTATGGGCACCACTCAACCCTGCAGGGCCTCTGGCATGGCCGCAGAGAGGTATGAGGGCACATATGATGTAGGTGTGTCCTCAAGGATTTTCGAATGGCTTCTTTCATCCTCTCTTTCCCCACAGGTTGGCAAAAAGATACCCGTGGGGTCTGGGAGAGTGGCAGCTTGAGGTGGTGGATAAACACAAGCCGACAGCTCAGGAGGCCCACGCTCTTCTTGTTCAGAGTTCACTGGCGTCAAGCTGTGTGACCATGGGAAAATTACTTCTCTTCTTTGGGTCTCACTTTTCTCATCTACAAAATAGGAGTGTTTGTTTTGTTGTTTTTGAGACAGAGTCTCTCTCTGTCGCCCAGGTTGGAGTGCAGTGGCACAATCTCAGCTCACTGCAACCTCCACCTCCCGGGTTCAAGCAATTCTCCTGCCTTAGCCATCTGAGTAGCTGGATCACAGGCTTGTGCCACCACACTCAGCTAAATTTTTTTTTGTTTGTTTTTGTTGTTTTTTGTTTTGTTTTGAGACGGAGTCTCACTCTGTTGCCCAAGCTGGAGTGCAATGGTGCGATCTCGGCTCGCTGCAGCCTCTGCCTCCCAGGTTGAAGCAATTCTCCCACCTCAGCCTTTTGACTAGCTGGGATTACAGGCATGTGCCACCATCCCAGGCTAATTTTCTGTATTTTTAGTAAAGATGGGGTTTCACTGTGTTAGCCAGGATGGGCTCCATCTCCTGACCTCGTGATTCACCCCCCTTGGCCTCCCAAAGTGCTAGGATTACAGGCATGAGCCACCTCGCCTGGCCCAATAGGAATGTTGAATTAGATGGACCCCATGGGGTTCCTTCCTTATTGTATGAAACGGAAAAACTCCTACAAAGTGTATTTCTCCAAGCAGGCAATTGGCACAGAGCCTAAGGTGATGATCCATCCTCTCTGTCCCTCCCTCCAGACATTTCCTGGCATCTCTAGCACACATAGGACTCCCACTTTTTGGACTCTATCCATTGACATGGCATCATGGGCACTGGTGCAGGCTACTGTGTCAGAGTCTTTGACCCTGAAAGGGTGACTCTAGCACTTCCTTTTACTCAAAACAGCAAGTGCTCAGACTCTGGGTTCTAAGAAGTATCATGTCCCAGGCTCACAGGTTCTCTCACCCAAGCCTCATTCACTGCAATCTTAGGGTTAGATCTTTCTTTTTCTTCAGACTTTGCTTTTCTTTTTTGAACATTACAAAGAAAAAAATGAATGAAACCATATGGGATGCCAGGCAATTAGCTAGTAAGTTTTGCAACATGAAGTGTCTCACAGAGAAAATCTATCAGACACCTCAACCATGTCAGACTCCATTTTTTTTTCTTTTTTGAGATGGAGTTTCACTCTTGTTGCCCAGGCTAGAGTGAAATGGTGCGATTTTGGGTCACTGCAACCTCCGCCTCCCAGGTTCAAGCGATTCTCCTGCCTCAGCCTCCCAAGTAGTTGGGATTACAGGCGTATGCCAACATGCCCAGCTAATTTTGTATTTGTAGTAGAGACAGGGTTTCTCCATGTGCCATGGATGGGGCCTATGCTTGGGGCAGGGACAGTAGAAGATAATAAGAAAGAGCCCATCCTGGTGTATGGCACATGACACCTGGAGATGATGACAGGCATTAGGAAGTGATCTGAGCCAGGAGGCCCCTAAATAGAAGACTCTCTGAAAATGGAGTGCACGACACAAGCAATGTGGGATGTGCAGTGGGCAACAAGGAGGTCAGCAGGTGTCCAGCGCCTGGGTCCCCTCCTTGAAAGGGCAAGTGAGAACAAACAGGGATCTGGGAATTGGGCAGGTTATAGAGTCAGAATCACTTGAAGATGAGAAAGGTAAGGACCATGATTATGTCACCAGCATGTGGCAGAGCTGAGATGCAAATCCGGGGAACCAGAGTCCATATCCTGGATACTTAACTACTTTGCTTCCTCCCAGGACTAGGCTGGATCTACATGTTAAGGCAGTTTAGGGGCATGAAGGGAACCAGGAGGTCATTACATAGACAATGTTTACTGACTGACTATAAACTATTATGGGAAGAGACTCTCCTATAGGCCTGAAAAGAAGATATTACAGACATGGCAGGCAAGCAATAAGAACCAGGAAGTAGAACCCTAATTGAGTGAAGACTCCTAAGGAGACTCTCTAGTCACTCTAAGTTAATCCAAGTGTCTACGCCCAGACGATTTCATTCCAGAGTGCTGAAATTATGCACCAAATGCAATCACAGACCAACAGTCGGTAATTCTGAGAAATCATGGGCAAGTAAAGGACTGAATTCTTTAGCTCAATTTTAGTTTCCAGAAAAGCAGAGGTTGGAGAATCTCTAACAAAGCACTAGGAGAGATGACTAAATGCATAATTTAGCAAAGGAGAATCAATCCAGAGTTCCTAGGTACCAATCACACCAACATAGATTAATTTACTGTTTCAATAGTCTTACTGTAGAAGTCAAAATATACTTTTAAAATCCTCGTGTATATCTTTCATTCACTCAACAAACATTAATGAAAAATCTGCTGTGTGGGATTGTCCTAGTCCATTTTCTATTGCTGTAATTGAATATCAGAGACTATATAATTTATAAAGAAAACAAATTGATTTCTTCAATTTGATGGCTCTGGGGGCTGGAAAGTCCAAAGTAAAAGGACTTCATCTGGTGAGAGCCTTCTTGCTGGTGGAGACTTTCTGCAGAGTCCTAAGGTGGCACAGTATATCACACGGTGAGCAAGCTCATGAAAGAGAACAAAACTGGCTTTTACAACAGACCTACTCTCATGATAACCCATTAATCCATTAATCTATGCGTGGATGAATCCATTCATGAGGGCAGAGCCATTATGACCTAATCCCTTTTTAAAGGCCCTACTTCTTAATACCGTTACATTGGGGATTAGGTCTCAACTTGAGTTTTGGAGGTGATAAACATTCAAACCATAGCAGAAACATACTAGTTGACTAGACTATTAGAAATCTTTTCTCTCACTTAGTCTATGGAAAACAGAAACTCAGTACATAAACAAAATTCCAGATAAAGTTAAGTGCTATGAAAAAAGTTAGGTATGGCAATGGGCTACAGAATGATTAAGAATGAGGGGCTCCTTCAGCCAGGATGATGGAGAAGCTTCTTCAAAGGTATTTGAGCCACGGCCAGGATAAGAAGTCTGACATGTTAAGATCTAGGGAGAAATTGTCTTAGGAAAAGGAAAGAATAAATGCAAAGTTCCAGATATTTGAACAAGTTTGGCATATTTCAGAAATTAAAAGAAGGCCACTGTGTCTACCCTACAGAGAGGGAAAAGATAGAAGGGAAGGGAGCTGGGGAAATGGGGAGCTTTAAAAGCTTTTGTGGGCTATGGTCAGGAGTTCAGATTTTGCCCTCAGAGAAATGGAAAGCAATTGAAAAATTCAAACAGGAAATGACATGATACAAATTCCTTTTTAAAATTTTAATTTAACGATTTAATTTTTTAATTTTGTTTAATTTTTTTTTTTAAGGGATAGGATCTGGTTCTGTTGCCTAGGTGGGAGTGTGGTGGTCCAATCATAGCTCATTGTAATCTCAAACTTCTGTGCTCAAGCTATCCTCCCAACTTAACCTCTCATGTTTTCTTCATTTTTTAACTGATAATCATAGTTATACGTATTTCAAGAGTACATATGATATTTTGATATTTGTATATAGTGTGTTATAATGAAATCAGGATAATTAGGATATCCATCACCTCAAACTCAAATTACTTTTTAAGAAGATGGCTCTGGCTGCCATATGGAGAACAGTTTGGAAGCAGAGCAAAGGGTAGACCTGGGGAAACCAGTTAGAAATCCAATGTTAGAAATCCAATGTTTTTGTTTAGAAGAGAGAAGCTGGTGACTTGCACAAAGATGGTCCCAGTAAAGAAGGTGCAGTGGGTTGGGGTTGGGGATGGAGCAAGATGGCCACATAGGAACAGCTCTGGAGTGCAGTTCCCAGGAAGATCTGCGGAAAGGGTGAGTTATCTCTGCATTTCCAAATGAGGTACCAGGTGCATCTCAATGGGACAGGTGGCACATTGGGTGTAGCCCAGGAAGGGCGAGCTGAGGCAGGGTGGGGCACTGCCTCACCTGGAAAGTGAAATCCCTAGAAGACCCCTCTCCCTACCCAATGGAGGCCATCGGGGGATTTTCCATCCATGCCAGCACTTCGGTTCAGATACTACTCAGCTCCTGCAGTTTTTACCACCCACAGACCAGGAGATTCCCAGCAGGGCTGAAAAGCACCATGAGTTTCCAGCATGGCTGTTTCAGTCAGTGCTGCAGGTTTCCACATAAAAACTCACACAAATCTGGGCAGCCATTTCAACTGGCACCTGGAATGCCTAGGATACAGAGTTGCCCATTCAACTGTAAAAGAGGGGGCCAAAAGCAGGGAGCCAGGTGATCTGGCTCGGTGGATCCTACCCCCACAAAGACCAGCAATCTGCAGCCCTCTGACTTCAGAGTTTTGCAGCAAGTGCAGCTGGACCTGGGGTGGTTAAGCTCTGTTGGGGGAAGGGCATCTGCCATTACCGAGGCAGTCCACTACTGAGGCAGTTTACCACTACTAAGGCAGTCCGCCATTACAGAGGCAATCCCATTACAGAAGCAGTCCACCATTACCGAGGCAGTCTGCCATTACCAAGGCAGTCCACCATTACTGAGGCAGACCACTATTACTGAGTCAGTTCTAACTGTACCTCTGTATACAAAACTGCAAGGAAGTTCACACAGCAGCTGGGCCCATGGCAGCTCAGCAATGCCTCTGCTGGCAGACTGCAACTAGACTACCTCATTGGTGGGCAGCGTATCTCTGAAAATGAGGCAGCAGCACATTAGGAACTTATAAATAAAGCCCCACCTTCCCAGGGCAGAGCATCTGGGAAAAAAGACAGTTATGAGTTATGCTGCAGCAGACTTAAATGTATCTGCCCAGCAGCTCTGAATGGAACAATGGAGCTCCTAGTTCAGCACCTGAGCTCTGATAAGGGACAGACTGTCTCCTCAAGCAGCTCCCTGACCCCCACATATACAAAGAGGCATCTCATAAAGGAGAGCTCTGGCTGACATCTGGAGAGTACCCTTCTGAGATGAAGATAACAGAAGAAGAAATTGGCTGTAATCCTTGCTGTTCTGCAGCCCCCATAGGTGATTCCCAGGCAAGCAGGATCTGGAGTGGACCTCCAGCAGTCCTGCAGCAAAGGGGCCTGACTGTTAAAAGGAAAACTAAAAAACAGAAAGAAATAGCTTCAACATCAACAAAAAGGACATCCACTCAGAGACCCTATCCAAAAGTCACCAACTACAAAGACCACAGGTAGATAAATCCATGAAGATGGGAAGAAACCAGTGCAAAAAGGAAGAAAATACCAAAAACCAGAATGCCTCTCCTCCTCCAAGGGATCACAGCTCCTCACCAGCAAGGGAACAAAGCTGGATGGAGAATGAGTCTGACGAATTGACAGAAGCAGGCTTCAGAAAGTGGGTAATAACTGCTCTGAGCTAAAAGAACATGTTCTAACCGAATGCAAAGAAACCAAGAACCTGGAAAAGAAGCTAGATGAAATGCTAACTAGAATAACCAGCTTAGAGAAGAACATAAATGACTTGATGGAGCTGAAAAACACAACACGAGAACTTCACAAAGCATAAACAAGTTTCAATAGCCAAAACAACCAAGCAGAAGAAAGGATATCAGAGATTGAAAATCAACTCAATGAAATAAAATGGGAAGGCAAGATTAGAGAAAAAAGAGTGAAAAGAAATGAACAAAGCCTCCAAGAACTACGGGATTATGTGAAAAGACCAAATCTACGTTTGATAGGTGTAACAGAATGTGATGGGGAGAACAAATCCAAGCTGGAAAACACTCTGCAGATATTATACAGGAGAACTTCCCCAACCTAGCAAGGCAGGCCAACATTTAAGTCCAGGAAACACAGAGAACACCACAAAGATATTCTTCAAGAAGAGCAACCCCAAGGCACATAATCGTCAGATTCACCAGGGTTGAAATGAAGGAACAAATGCTAAGGGCAGCCAGAGATGAAGGTCAGGTTACCCACAATGGGAAGCCCATCAGACTCTCAGCTGATCTCTCAGCAGAAACCCCATGAGCCAGAAGAGAGCGGGGGCCAATATTTAACATCCTTAAAGAAAAGAACTTTCAACCTAAAATTTTATATCCAGCCAAACTAAGCTTCATAAGTGAAGGAGAAAAAAAATCCTTTACAGACAAGCAAAAGCTAAGAGATTTTATCACCACCAGGCCTGCCTTACAAGAGCTCCTGAAAGAACCACTAAACATGGAAAGGAACAACCAGTACCAGCTACTCAATAAACATACCAAATGGTAAAGACCATTGACACAATGAAGAAACTACATCAACTAAAGGGTAAACAAAAAGCTAGCTTCAAAATGGCAGGATCAAATTCACATATAACAATATTAACCTTAAATGTAAATGGGCCAAATGCCCCAATAAAAAGACAAAGACTGGCAAATTGGATAAAATATCAAGATCCATCAGTGTGCTGTATTCAGGAAACCCATCTCATGTGCAAGGACACACATAGGCTCAAAATAAAGGGATGGAGGAAGATTTACCAAGCAAATGGAGAGCAAAAAAAAGCAGGAGTTGCAATCCTAGTCTCTGATAAAGTGGACTTTAAATCAACAAACGTCAAAAGAGACAAAGAAGGGCATTACCTAATAGTAAAAGGGTCAATGCATCAAGAAGAGCTAATGATCCTAAATATATATGCACCCAATACAGGAACACCCAAATACATAAAACAAGTTCTTAATGACCTACAAAGAGACTTAGACTTCCACACAATAATAATGGGAGACTTTAACACTCCACTGTCAAAAATTAGACAGATCAACAAAACAGAAAATTAACAATAATATCCAGGACTTGAAATCAGATCTGGACCAAGCAGACGTAATAGACATCTACAGAACTCTTCACCACAAATCCACAGAATATACATTCTTCTCAGCACCACATTGCACCTACTCTAAAATTGACCACATAATTGGAAATAAATCACTCCTCAGCAAAGGCAAAAGAACGGAAATCATAACAGTTTCCCAGACCACAGTGCAATTAAATTAGAATGTAGGATTAAGAAACTAACTCAGAACTGCGCAACTACATGGAAACTGAGCAACTGGCTCCAGAATGTCGACTGGAAAAACAATGGAATGAAGGCAGAAATAAAGATGTTCTTCAAAACCAATGAGAATGAAGACACAACATACCAAAATTTCTGGGGCACATTTAAAGCAGTATCTAGAAGGAAATTTATAGCAATAAATGCCCACATGAGAAGCGAAGAAAGATCTAAAATTGACATCCTATCATCAAAGTTGAAAGAGCTAGAGGAGCAAGATAAAAAAAAAAAACTCGAAAGCTAGCAGAAGACAAGAAATAACTATCATCACAGCAGAACTGAAGGAGATAGAGAAACAAAAACCTCTTCAAAAAAATCAGTAAATTCATGAGCTGGTTTTTTGGAAAGATAAACAAAATAGACCACTAGCCAGATTAATAAAAAAGAAAAGAGAGAAGAATCAAGTAGATGCAATAAACAATGATAAAGGAAATATCACCACCAACTCCACAGAAATACAAATGACCATCAGAGATTACTGCAAAAACTCTATGCACATAAACCAGTAAATCTGGAAGAAATGGATAAATTCCTGGACACTTGCACTCCCCCAAGACTAAACCAGGAAGAAGTTGAAACCCTGAATAGACCAATAGCAAGGGCTGAAGTTGAGGCACCAATTAGTAGCCTGCCAACCAAAAAAGTGTAGAACCAGGAGGGTTCACAGCCGAATTCTACCAGACATAGAAAGAGGAGCTGGTACCACTTCTTCTGAATCTATTCCAAACAATACAAAAAGAGGGATCTCATAAATTATTTTATGAGACCAACATCATCCTGATACCAAAACCCAGCAGAGACTCAACAAAAAAAGAAAACTTCAGGTCAATATCCACAATGAACATAGATGCAAAAATCTTCAATAAAATACTGGCAAACAGATGGCGACATAACATCAAAAAGCTTATCCATCATGATCAAGTAGGCTTCATCCTGGGGATGCAAGGCTGGTTCAACATATGCAAATCTATAAACATAATCCATCACATAAACAAAACCAAAGACAAAAACCACATGATTATCTCAATAGTTGCAGAGAAGGCCTTCGACAAACTTCAACAGCCCTTTATGCTAAAAACTCTCAATAAGCTAGGTATTGATGGAGCTTATCTCAAAATAACAACAGCTATTTATGACAAACCCACAGCCAATATCATACTGAATGGGCAAAAACTGGAAGCATTCCCTTTGAAATCTGGCACTAGGCAAGGATACACTCTCTCACCACTCCTATTCAATATAGTATTGGAAGTTCTAGCCACAGAAATCAGGCACCTAAGCAAAAAGAACAAAGCTGGAGGCATCACACTACCTGACTTTGAACTATACTACAAGGCTCCAGTAATCAAAACAGTATGGTACTGGTACCAAAACAGAAATATAGATCAATGGAACAGAACAGAGGCCTCAGAGGCAATGCTGCACATCTGCAACCATCTGAATCTTTGACAAACCTGGCAAAAACAAGCAATGGGGAAAGGATTCCCTGTTTAATAAATAGCATTGGGATAACTGGCTAGCCATGCGCAGAAAGCTGAAACTGGACCCCTTCCTTACACCTTACACTAAAATTAACTCCAGATGGATTAAAGACTTAAATATAAGACCTAACACCTTAAAAACCCTAGAAGAAAACCTAGGCAAAACCATTCAGGCCATAGGCATAGGCAAGGACTTCATGACTAAAACACCAAAAGCATTGGCAACAAAAGCCAAAATAGAAATGGGATCTAATTAAACTTCAGAGTTTCTGTACAGCAAAAGAAACAATCATTAGAATGAACTGACAACCAACAGAATGGGAAAAAAATTTTGCAATCTACCCATCTGACAAAGGGCTAATAACTGGAATCTACAAAGAACTAAAACAGATTTACAAGGAAAAAACAAACAAACCCATCCAAAAGTGGGTGAAGGATATGAACAGACATTTTTCAAAACAAGACACATATGAGGTCAACAAACATATGAAAAAATGCTCATCATCACTGGTCCTTAGAGAAATGCAAATCAAAACCACATTAAGATACCATCTCATGCCAGTTAGAATGGCGATCATTAAAAAATCTGGAGACAACAGATGCTGGAGAGGATGTGGAGAAATAGGAACACTTTTGCACTGTTGGTGGGAGTGTAAATTAGTTCAATCATTGTGCAAGACAGAGTGATGATTCCTCAAGGAACTAAAAACGGAAATTCTATTTGACCCAGCAATCCCATTACTGGGTATATACCCAAAGGACTATAAATCGTTTTATTATAAAGACACATGGACACGTCTGTTCATTGTGGCTCTGCTTACAATAGCAAAGACCTGGAACCAACCCAAATGCCCATCAATGATGGACTGGACAAGGAAAATGTGGCACATATACACCATGGAATACTATGCAGCCATATAAAACGATGAGTTAGTGGCCTTTGTAGGGACATGAATCAATCTGGAAACCATCATTCTCAGCAAAGTGACACAAGAACAGAAAACCAAACACCGCATGTTCTCACTCACAGGCGGGTGTTGAACAATAAGAACACATGGACACAAAGAGAGGAGCATCATACACTGGGGTCTATTGTGGGGGGCTAAGGGGAGGGACACTGGAGGATGGGAAGGTTGGGGAAGGATAACATGGGGAGAAATGCCTGATGTAGGTGACGGGGAATGGAGGCAGCAAACCACCTTTCCATGTAAGTACCTATGCAACAATCCTGCATGGTCTGCACATGTACCCCAGAACCTAAAGTAGAATAACAAAAACTAAAATTAAAAAATAACAAAAAAAGAAGGTTCAGTGAGTCCAATTCAGGATTTATTTTGGAGTGATAGATTACGCATATAGTTTTTGAGTATATAATTTATTATTTGAGACAGGGTCTTGCTTTGTCACCCAGGCTTGAGTGCAGCAACACTATCATGGTTCACTGCAGCCTTGACTGCCGAGGCTCAAGTGATCTCCCTACCTCAGCCTCCTGAGTAGCTGAGACTACAGGCATGTGCCAAAATTATTTTTAATTTTTTGGATGGGGGATGAAGTCTCACGCTGTTGCACAGGCTAGAGTGCAGTGGCACAATCTCAGCTCACTGCAACCTCTGCCTCCGGGGTTCAAGCAATTCTCCCACCTAAGCCTCCCAAGTAGCTGGGATTACAGGCACACACCACCACACCTGGCTAGTTTTTGTATTTTTAGTAGACAGGGGGTTTCACTATGTTGATCAGGTTGGTCTCGAACTCCTTATCTCAAGAGATCTGCCTGCCTCAGCCTCCCAAAGTACTGGGATTACAGGCGTGAGCCACCACATCCAGCATATCTATACATATTTTTTTCTTTTTTTAATGAGCCCAGAGCACTCATTAAATTCCCTAGAGCTGAATTCTAAAGCAGCACTACTAGAGCTTTGTCCTTGGCCTTCTCTTATTTGTCAACATCATGTACCTCCTTTCTGGGCTTATGACTGTCTTAGTTCAGAGAACATTTTGGAAGTAGAGCAAACTGTTAGAGTTACTGTTGTAACAAAATACCATAAAGTAGGTGTCTTATAAACAATAGAAAGTTATTTCTCACAGTTCTGGAGGCTAAGTCCAAGATCAAAGCACCAGCAGATTCATTGTCTGCTGAGGGCCTGCTTCCTTGTTCAGAGGCAGGACCGTCTCACTTCCTGGCATGGTAGAAGAAACAAAAGGCAACTCTTCAAGGCCTCTTTCATAAAGGCACTAATTCCGTTCAAAAAGGTCTGCCCTCATGACATAATCACCTCCCAAAGGCCCCATCTTCTGATTACCATCACCTTGAGGGTTAAGATTTCCATATATTAATTCTGAGGGACACAGCCCTTCAGGTTCATAGCAATGACTTGCACAATCCCTCCTGATATTGTGTTTTCCTAATGACCATTCCAATAACAGATCTAATGTGGCTTCCATATTTATGAACTGCCTTCTCAGGAAGCTCTCACTGGATACACACATATTTTTTGCAGCTGACTTCTAACTAGCTCTGGCCACAGTGGTGAGGGCTAGGAGAGTGGGCATGCCAATGATCACCTAATGTGTAATGGCTGCTTGCTGCAGATGAGATTCTAGCATCAGGTGAGGATTTATGAGCCTCTAGCTTATTTCACCATGCGTATAGTCTAATTGGGTTTCTTGATCATTCCCACGGCTTCAAAGCCACAGATTCGGTTGCCCTACTTTTTCCTAGGCTGTGTACCATTTGCACGGTATTTTTTTTTTCTGCATCACCCATGAAAGTAACAGGAATGTATGTAGATCTTTCACTAATTGGACACAGAACATTGGGCTATCAGTAGGTCCCCATGGAGCAAAGCCAGTCACTTCAGTGAGAAAAAGGGGCTGCCCAGAGGACTCTGAGGCGCTCCTTTTCTTCTTAATATGCCTGTGAAGAAGAGAAAAGAGAGTTCTAACAGGAAAAAAAAACTTTCATGAGGTCCAAAAATTATAGAAATAGCCAGGCTTATGGCAAGAGACTAACTTCTAGTTTTACTGAGGCACCAATTACTGAATCCACACTAAGAACCTATTTCTCTTGCTGAGGATCTGGCATATTTTATAACCCTCGAAGGGGCAGTTTACTATGGAGACACAGAGTCATATAGGATAATAATCCTAGCAGACAAATGGGAGGAGACAGCCATAATAAATATCCCTGCTAAAAGAGCATAAAGGAAGTAAAAGCTTGGATCATCTCTGAAGCACCAGCTGCTTAATAATAAAGGCAATGATAACATGATTCCTTAGCAAGGCTGCAAAAACATCTTTTAGTTACAGGTGTCAAAGCCTGAGTGTCTGGCCCTTGCTTTATTACTGTCATTTAGTATGCTGTTGGTGTCTTCTCTCAGCACAGACGTTTTTTTCTCTGACACCAGAAATGCAGTGCTTTCTCTCTTTGAATTCCCAAATTCTCCCAATCCCAAGGTCCATTTCCTTCTCAATTTTCTCCTAACCCAAGATTGCCTGATACCTTTGCTACAGAGAGACAAGAAACTTGATTTCTAGGGACGCTAAATAATTGTATCTGTGTTCATTGAACTATTAAGCCCTGTCCTGTATGAGGGAAATGATTATACAAATGGTAATGAAAGTAAAAATACTATCTTCTTTTTAATTCAATTGCATTTCTTGATCTCTAGCCTAAAGAGTTACAAGAAGAAATGAACTAAGTCCCCCAAGGAACTTGCTGTCTAATGAGAAGGTTGAGAAAACACAGGATTATAGAAATATGAAAGAAATATAATGGAAACCAGGGATCCTATGGGCTGCTAGGATCGTGAGGCAGGAACAAATTCATCCAATTGAGAAGAGAATGATCAGGGATGCCTTCCTGAAGGAGGTGGCATTTGAGGTGAGTTTTAAGGCTTGGGGTTGAGATAGGAGCAGTAGCAGAAGCCAGGGAAATGCATGGGGCTGGATGAGACTGGAGAAATGTCTTGGTTAAAGAGACTGAGCTGTTAAGGACACCTCAGATGTCTTAGGCCCATGTCATCCAGTGTCTATGGATGAGGAGAAAATTAATGTCATTCAAAAACATACTGAAACCAGGAAAGTCCATTCTATTGGGTGAAGCTAGAAGTGTGAGTTCCAAGTGGTTGGTTGAGACTGTTAAGGAAAAGCAAGCTGTGTTGTGGTTCCAAAAGATATGTTCATTTCCAGAGATCAACCAGGGCTTCTAGGGATTTTAATCCCATCTACCAGGGGAAGGAGCTGGCAGGAGCTAACCACGGTAAGAATCTCTGTCAGGTATGCAGGATTTGGACCAATACTCTGATCCTGAGGTAATTGTGGGGCATTATGCAGGGTACCAGACAGACTGGAAAACTGTAAGACCCAAGGTGACAGTCCCATTCTGGAGCCTGAAACAAAATGAAGAGTCCAAAGGACTGTGCCTCAGAGGTATGACCCTGTCTTTTCTACTTATTTATTTATTTTGATTTGGATTTTTTTTTAAGGTAGGGTTTTGCTGTGTTGCTCAGGCTAGTCTTAAATTCTCGGCCTCAAGCAATCCTTCCACCTTGGCCTCCCGGAATACTGGGATTAGAGGCATCAGCCACCATGACTGGCCTCACGTGACTTAGTTCGTTTTCTGTTGCTATAACTGAATACCTGAGATGGGATTATTTATAAAGAAAAGAAATATATTTCTTACAGTCCTGGAGGCTGGGAAGTACAAGGTCTAGGGGCCACATCTGGTGAGAGGCTTCTTGCTGGCAGGGTCTCTCTGCAGTGTCCTGAGGCAGTACAAGGCATCTCAGGTCAGGCAAGCCAAGCATGTGTATTAGTCCGTTCTCATATTGCTATAAAGAACTACTGGAGACTGGGTAATTTATAAAGAAAAGAGATTTAATTGGCTCACAGTTATGCAAGCTGTATAAGAAGCACAGCTAGGATGCTTCAGGAAACTCACAATTATGGCAGAAGGCGAAGAGGAAGCAAGAACATCTTTACATGGCCAGCAGGAGAGAGAGTGAAGGGGGAAGTGCTATGCACTTTTAACCAATCAGATCTCATGAGAACTCACTCACTATCCTGAGAACAGCAAGGGGAAAATCCAGCCCCATGATCCAATAACCTCCCACTAGGTTCCTCCCCCAACATTGGAGATTACAATTCAACGTAAGATTTAGACACAAAGCCAAACCCAATCAGCATGCTAGCCTAGATCTCTCTTTCTTTTCTTATAAAGCTATTAATGCCCCACTCTCATGGTCTCATCTAATCCTAATTACCTCCCAACGTCCCACCTCTGAAATGCCATAGTTGGATTTCCCACCCACTTAGTACTGTTACAATGGGGATTAAGTTTCAACATGAGTTTCAGAGGGGACGAATATTCAAACTATTCATATCTTTATCACTACTTGGTGTAATAAGTCTTTTTAATTTTAGCTATTCTTAAATCTGTGAGTAATAACTTATAGTGGTTTTGATTTGCATTTTCTTAATGACTAATGTTTTGGGGAAATTTTTTTCTTTTTTTCTTTTTTTATTGTACTTTAAGTTCTGGGGTATATGTGCAGATCTTGCAGGATTGTTGCATAAGTACACACATGCCGTGGTGGTTTGCTGTCTCCATCCCCCTGTCACCTACATCAGGCATTTCTTCCAGTGTTATCCCTCCCGAACCTCCCCAACCCTGCTGTCCCTCCCCTAGTCCCCCAACCACCAACAGACCCCAGTGTGTAATGTTGTAATGTTTCCCTCCCTGTGCCCATGTGTTTTCATTGTTCAACACCTGCCTGTGAGTGAGAACATGCGGTGTTTGGTTTTCTGTTCTTGTGTCACTTTGCTGAGAATGATGGTTTCCAGATTCATTCATGTCCCTACAAAGGACACAAACTCATCGTTTTTTAAGGCTGCATGGTATTCCATGGTGTATATGTGTCACATTTTCTTTGTCCAGTCCATCATTGATGGGCATTTGGGTTGGTTCCAGGTCTTTGCTATTGTAAACAGTGCCGCAATGAACACACGTGTGCATGTGTCTTTATAAAAGAATGATTTATAATCCTCTGGGCATATACCCAGCAATGGGATTGCTGGGTCAAATGGAATTCCTATTTCTAGATCCTTAAGGAATCGCCACACTGTCTTCCACAATGGTTGAACTAATTTACACTCTCACCAACAGTGTAAAAGTGTTCCTATTTCTCCAGCATCTATTGTCTCCAGATTTTTTAATGATTGCCATTCTAACTGGCGTGAGATGGTATCTCAATGTAGTTTTGACTTGCATATCTCTAATGACCAGTGATGATGGGCATTTTGTCATATGTTTGTTGACATCGTATATGTCTTCTTTTGAAAAATGTCTGTTCATATCCTTCACCCACTTTTGAATGGGCTTGTTTGTTTTTTTCTTGTAAATCTGCTTTAGTTCTTTGTAGATTCTGGCCATTAGCCCTTTGTCAGATGGGTAGATTGCAAACATTTTTTCCCATTCTGTTAGTTTCTGTTTCACTCTAATGATTGTTTCTTTTGCTGTGCAGAAACTCTTAAGTTTAATTAGATCCTATTTGTCTATTTTGGCTTTTGTTGCCATTGCTTTTGGTGTTTTAGTCATGAAGTCCTTGCTTATGCCTATGTCTTGAATGGTATTGCCTAGGTTTTCTTCTAGGGTTTTTAAGGTGTTAGGTCTTATGTTTAAGTCTTTAATCCATCTGGAGTTAATTTTAGTGTAAGGTGTCAGGAAGGGGTCCAGTTTCAGCTTTCTGCGCATGGCTAGCCAGTTATCCCATTTATTAAACAGGGAATCCTTTCCCAACTGCTTGCTTTTGTCAGGTTTGTCCAAGATCATATGGTTGTAGGTGTGTGGCATTGCTCCCAAGGCCTCTGTTCTGTTCCTACTGGTCTATATCTCTGTTTTGGTACCAGTACCATGCTGTTTTGATTACTATAGCCTTGTAGTACAGTTTGAAGTCAGGTAGCACAATGCCTCCAGCTTTGTTTTTGTTTTTGTTTTTTTTTCTTAGGATTATCTTGGCTATGTGGGCTCTCTTTTGGTTCCATATGAAGTTTAAGGTGGTTTTTTTCCAGTTCTGTGAAGAAGGTGAATGGTAGCTTGATGGGAATAGCTTGAGTCTATAAATTACTTTGGGTAGTATGGCCATTTTCATGATATTAATTCTTCCTAACCATGAGCATGGAATGTTTTTCCATCTGTTTGTGTCCTCTCTTATTTCTTTGAGCAGTGATTTGTAGTTCTCCTTGAAGAGGTCCTTTACGTCCTTTGTTAGTTGTATTCCTAGGTATTTTATTCTCTTCATAGCAGCATTACATAATGGTAAAAGGATCAATGCAACAAGAAAGCTAACTATCCTAAATATATATGCATCCAATACAGGAGCACCCAGATACATAAAACAAGTTCTTAATGACCAATAAAGAGACTTAGACTCCCGTACAATGATAGTGGGAGACTTCAACACTCCACTGTCAATATTAGACTGATCAACGAGACAGAAAATCAATAAGGATATCCAGAACTTGAACACAGATCTGGACCAAGCGGACCTAACAGACATCTACAGAAATCCCCACCCAAAATTCACAGGATATACATTCTTCTCAGCACCACATTTCACTTACTTTTTTTTCTTTAGACATAGTCTTGCTCTGTCATCCAGGCTGGAGTGCAGTGTTACCATATTGGCTCACTGCAACCTCCACCTCCCAGGCTCAAGTGATCCTCCCACCTCAGCCTCCCAAATAGCAGGGACTACAGGTATGCACCATCACACCCAGCTAATTTTTGTACCATTTGTGGAGACAGAGTCTAGCTATGTTTCCCAGGCTGGTCTGGAACTTCTGAGCTCAAGCCAACCACCTGTCTTGGCCTTCCAAAGTGCTGGGATTACAGCCCTGCACCATAGCGCATATGTTTTATTTTTTCAGGAATATTCTATGATGAAGTGTCTGATCAAATCTGATTGCTGTGGACTAAATTGTGCCCTCCCAAAGTGCATAGGTAGAAGACTTATCTTCCAATGCAATTGTATTTTAAAATACATTTTCTTTTAAAATATTTTAAAATAAAGACTTACCTTCCAATGCAATTGTATTTTAAAAAGAAGCTTTTAGGACGCAATTAAGGTTCAGTGAGAACTAAGAGTGGGGTTCTAATCTGATAGAATTAGAAGCCACACAAGAAGTGAAAGAGGTTTTTCTCTCTCTCTTAATAATAGAAATAGATTTTTATCTCTCTCCATGCACTGAAACCAAGGAAAGACCACATCAGCACAAAATGAGAAGGCAGCTGTCTACAAATCAGGAAGAGAGCCCTCACCAGCACCCAATCATACTGGCACCCTTACCTCAGACATATGCTTTGCAAATATTTTCTCCCAGTCTAGGGTTCGTCTTTACATTCTCTTAACGATGTATTTAGAAGACCAGGTGTTTTAATTCTGATGAAGTTCAATTTATCAATCTTTTTCTTTTATAGATCATGATTTTGGTCAAATGTAAGAAGTCTTTGCCTAATTCAAGGTCACAAAGATTTTCCTTTTTTTTTTTTTGAGATGGAGTTTCACTCATGTTACCCAGGCTGGAGTGCAATGGCGCGATCTCGGCTCACCGCAACCTCCACCTCCCGGGTTCAGGCAATTCTCCTGCCTCAGCCTCCTGAGTAGCTGGGATTACAGGCACGTGCCACCATGCCCAGCTAATGTTTTGTATTTTTAGTAGAGACGGGGTTTCACCATGTTGACCAGGATGGTCTCGATCTCTTGACCTCGTGATCCACCCGCCTCAGCCTCCCAAAGTACTGGGATTACAGGCTTGAGCCACCGCGCCCAGCACAAAGATTTTCTTATATGCTTTCCTTTTGAAAAAAAATTTAAGACCAGATCTCACTCTGTTGCCCAGGCTGGAGTGCAGTGGCGTAATCGTGGCTCACTGTAGCCTTGACCTCCCAGGCTCAAGAGATCCACATCAGCCTCCTGAGCAGCTGGAACTGCAGGTGTGCAGTACCACACCTAGCTATTTATTTTTTGTAGATGAGCTCTTCCTATGTTGCCCAGGCTGGTCTCAGACTCCAGGGCCCAAGCCATCCTCCCACCTCAGCCTCTCAAAATGCTGGGATTATAGACATGAGCTATAGCTTTCGGCTGAAGTTTTGTAATTTTTTATTTACATTTAGGCCTAACATCCATTTTGAGTTAATTTTTGCATATTATGTAATGTAAAGCATGCATTGAAGGGTTTTTTGGGGCTTTTTTGCATATGGATATTCAATTAATACACTTTTTATTATTGTATTTTACAATAAATCTTGAAATCATGTAATGTTAGTCTTCCAAATTCATTTCTCTTTTTTCAAAATTGTTTTGGCTATTCTAGGTGAAATTTGCATTTCTAAGTAGTATTTCGAAACATCTTGTCAATTTCTGTTAAAAAGTCTGGTAGGATTTTAATTGGGATTTTACTGAATCTACATATCAATTTGGAGGAATTTACAGTAGCAAGCCTTCTGATCCTTGAATACAGTATGTTTCTCATTTATTTGGGTATTCTTTTAGATTCTCTCACCAAAGTTTTGTAATTTTCAATGTACAGGTTTTGCACATTTTTTGATCAGATTTATCCCTCTCTATTTCATTTTGTAAATGTAATTCTAAATGATACTTTTTATTGTTTCGCTTTTCAATTGTTGATTGCTAGTAAATGGAAATAAAATTGTTTTCATATATTAATCCTTTTTCCTGCAAACCTGCTTAATTCACTTACTAATTATAATAGAGTTTTAATAAATCCCATCAGATTGCGATATAGATAATCATATCATCTGTGAATATTTCTTCCTTTCCAATCTGAATGCTTTTTTCTTGCACTTCAAGAAATTTTTTATCTTAATATAACTTACAATTTTACAGATGCAACTAAAGTTCAGAGAGATGGTATTTTGAGTCTCCTGTGTTGAGCATCTAAAAGAGCAAAACATCTCAACACTGTGTTCCTGCAACAAATAAGAAAAATAAATAGTAAAAAAGCAAAACCGAGATTCTACACAGCTGGAGAATCTGCCAGAGGTAGCACTGCTAGGCTGGTATATCAGTTATTTACTGTCATAATAATGGTGTGTAACAAACAATCTCAGGACTTCAGTAGCATGTACTAAATATTTATGTAGCTCATAAGCCTGTGGGTTTACCTGATCTGGGCTGGGTTTACTCACGCATCAACAATCAGCTACAGGTTGACTAGGTCACTTTACTTATCTTTTCTGGACCTACTCTAATGAATGATGTTGGCTCGCTGATGGGTGATCTAGGGCTTAGCTGGAATGAGCCCTGAATAAATTTTGTTCTACAGGTCTGCTACCCTCTGGCATTCTAGCCCAGTTATAATTTTTTCATGGTAATAGTAGAAGGCAAGAATGATAAAGATAAATGCACAAGCCTTTGAGTTACATTTGTTAACATCCTATTGGTCAAAACCATGGCCAAATCCAGAACCAGTAGGAGGAACCTATAAAGTTAGACATAAGGCATGGATACAGGGAGGCACGAAGAATTACAGCCATCAGTGTAATCATGAATGGTTAGAGCTAAGGGTTTAGTTAGTACAGATGATAGCAAGGAAATACCATAAACCTCAGCCCCAAGACAATTACTTGTGCATTTTACCTCCTCTGGTACAATGACTGGTAAAGTTTACCAGCTGTTTTTCTAAATTGCTGTGACAAGATCTGAGAAGTCCATAAGAGTAAAGCATGGATACATGTAGGCAGTTACATATATCTAATTTTCAATAAATCTTCAAAGCCAGAGAAAACCAGGCAATAATTAGGGATCCATTAAATTAGTGGATTCCAGTATTCAGAATATCATATATTAATTGGAACATTTTTGGTTGCAACTGATAGAAATCCAAGTGAAACTGGTTTAAGCAGAAAAAGAATTTTGTAGCTCCTGTAAGTAAAAAGTCTAGAAATCGATTAGATTTCAGACACAGCAGATCCAAGACCTCAGATATTGACATTTTGATTCAGTCTTTCTCCATCTCTTGGCTCAGAATCCCTTTTATGTCTTCTTTCTCAAGCAAACTCTCCCCACGACGGCTGCTGGCAGCTCTAAGCTTACAGCCTCCATTTTAACAGTTTTACGGGAGGAGGGTTTCATTTTCCCAATAATTCCGATAACCTTCTAAAAATAATCTCATTTTTTTGTTTTTTTTTGTTTTGCTTTGTTTTTGTTTTGAGATGGAGTCTCACTCTGTAGCCCAGGCTGGAGTGCAGTGGTGCAATCCTGGCTCACTGCATGCAACCTCCACCTCCCAGGTTCAAGTGATTCTCCCTCCCTTGGCCTTTCAAAGTGTTGGGATTACAGGCTTGAGCCACGGCGCCCGGCCAATCTCATTGTTCTCACTTCTATTACCTCCTAATCTTGACTTTATTCCTTAATCCAAGGGAATGGAATATGCTTATTGGCCAACCCTGACTCAAACTCAGACTTTGGGAACCCTGAATATCACAAACACACGTACACAGTACACATTTATTTAAGAACACTGTTGTCACTCAGGAATCAGTACTCAACACTGGAACAGCACAGCCTGCCCGTGAAACTAAACATCCACTCCTACCACCAACATCAGTCAGGCCAAACAATATGCTTCTCACATATTTTGCCTTGTGTCTTCACAACAAAAGAGAAACTATACCAAAATGCTACGTTTTGTGGGTGATGCTGCCCCAGACATTGACGATTGATCCCACTTTCTAGTAAGCCGAGGATTTCAGTGGCAGGAGCACTTAGGTAATTTTATATATATTTTATTTTATTAATATGTCATGTCCTTCCCCTCAGATAGCATAAATGTTATAGATTCTGGCCTAATGAAACATTTTTCTCTGCCAGACACAGTGGCTCACACCTGTAATCCCAGCCTTTTGGGAGGCCCAGGTAGGTGGATTGCTTGAGCCAAGGAACTCAAGAGCAGCCTGGGCAACATGACAAAACCCCATCTCTATAAAAAATACAAAAATTAGCTGGACCTGGTGGCTTGTGCCTGTAGTCCCAGCTACTTAGGAGTCTGAGGTGAGAGGATTGAGCCTGGGAGGTCCAAGCTGCACTCAAGCCAGGGTGACAGAGCGAGACTCTGTCTCAAAGAAAAAGGAAAAAAAAAACACCCTACACGTGTACCTCTGGAATCCAAAATAAAAATGAAAATTTTGCAAAAGGAAAATAAAATGTTTGCCGACCTCTGCTTTAGAGTACTGGCAATAGAACACAAATTATATGAAAATGTTAGTTTTAATAACATGATTAGTTATTGTGCTAGAATAAAAACAAGACAAATATTTTGTGGAATGGATAGATAATAATTTATAAAATATGTATTTTACTATGCAACAAGACATTGCCAGTCCATCAACACCACACCTAGACATGTGAACAAGTAATTAAATTCAATTGCACAATATTTGCTATTTTTGCTGATTTTTGGTCACTTAGAAACCATAGATTGACACATATTTTTCAATTTTGAGACTCTGAAAGTAAAAGCCTAGCACATATTCCATGTAGCAATTTGTTTGTCAAACATAACTTTAAAATATTTACTTATATGGTATGGGGTCTCCATTTTAACTGTCATCCTGGGCCCTGTAATAGACAGAAACAGGACTTGGGAGGAGGAGTCAGTTTTCCCAAGGGGACCAGCAATTGTTATAGACAGAAGGGAGAAGGGAGACTGACAGATTATAAACAAGTGTCAATTAGAGCTTACAGTTGGCCAACATGAGCAATTCTATCAATTGTTACTGTTCTCTGATTCCAAACCTGAGATTAATGGGGACAGGGAGGAGACTGTTAGACCCACGGAAGAACAGGCAAGTCATTTCATGATGTTCCTTGTCAATATTTGACCAGAAACCAAATAGCCATTCAAAGGTCCTGCAGAAGAGATTCCTGCGTTAGGGAGGAGCTCAGACTACATCAGCTTTGTTAACAAACATTTGTTGGGACCTGTTATGTCCCACACTCTGCGCTAGGTTTCATGGTTTGGACAATTTTAGGATGCCAATGACCAGCTGAAAATAATGCAAATGAACAGACCAGTCCCCACTTTGCTCAATACACATAGTTCAGCATCAGCCTAGCATGCAGTCTAGGTCTGCTATTAAGAAAGCTCTGTGTCTATTTATGTATTAGAGACACACAAACTCAGAAGCTGTCACTAGAGGAGGCAATCTGAGAAGTTAGCCGAGGACAGTCTATGGCCTTGACAGTTCATCTTCTGAAGGAAGGATTAAGCAATTTTTGTAACATAGATCCCCCAGATATAATTTTATTTCGTTGAATCAGTTCACCAAAGGCAAAAGGTGAAATTCTAACAAATTAAATTAAAATGCAATATAGGCCACTTTGAAAAGCAAATTTCAAAACCTATTTTTCACTCATTTCCTCTTTGAACCTGGAAGTTAAGAGATCTGTGGGAGGGAAAGGATGCAGCCTCTGTGATCAATGTTAGCAAATCAATTTATTCGGTTTCTAAAGGAATTAATGGAAAAGGAAGAGTCGTCAATGTTTTATCTCATAGTTAAAAGAATAGGGATGTTTTCATTTCTCAGAAAAACGCTGCAGACAGATTTAGGCCCATGACAATGAACAGCATTGTCTGCAGGGTTGGAGTGTGTTGCCGTCCTCCTTTGCAGCCATTTCTTCCCTTCCTTAAAATCAGACTTTTTGCCTTCTGTCAGTCTCAGCCTAAAGTTATAGAAGGCTATTGCTAACAAATCATTAAAATATATTTAGTTACTCTAAGCCAGTCATATCATAGCTGCCTTCTAGTTAAAGATTTTTAAACTGGAAAGTGCCTTAGAGATCACGTTGACAAGCTCTTCAAGTCCCAGGAAAGTTAAATAACTGGTCCCCAATTTTCCTAAATTTATGTTGGCAAGTAAAAGTCTATAACCCAGATATCTCAACTTTGAGTTCTTTCAACTGCACCACTCAATATGATGATAATAAAGAAGATTGGAGGCACTTTCTTTGTAATCCACACATAAAATCAACTTGGAAATCTATTCTCTCTAGAACATTGGCTCGGTGCCCAGATCGCCCACAGCGTTCTTCTGAGAAATCTTGGCTCTGGGTTCTGACTGTGACACTTCTTGAGTGTGGATCCCTTACCTTTTCAAAACTCAGTGTAATCATCTATACAGTAGGGATAATGAAAAAACCACCTTGCAGGGATGTTTTAAGAATTATATGAGATAAAGGCTGGGCGCCGTGGCTCACTCCTGTAATCCCAGCACTTTGGGAGGCCAAGGCCTGCAGATCCCGACGTCAAGAGATCGAGACCATCCTGGCCAGCATGGTGAAACCCCGTGTCTACTAAAAGTACAAAAAATTAGCCGGGCATGGCGGCGTGAGCCTGTAGTCCCAACTACTCGGGAGGCTGAGGCAGGAGAATTGCTTGAAACTGGAAAACGGAAGTTGCAGTGAGCCGGGATGCCACTGTACTCCAGCCTGGAGATAGAGCAAGACTCTGTCTCAAAAAAAAAAAAAAGAATTACATGAGATAAAATATGTAAAGTGCTTCACAAATGGAAACAAAGCATATAAATGTCAGGAGGTGTTGTTGTTAGACACAACATTTCTCCGAGAAACTTCCTAAAGTCCATATTCCATAATCTATGCCCTTTCCTCTCATTCATTCAATGTTCACTCATTTTTACCAGGTATCTGTTGTGTATCAGGCACCATTCCATGGGATGAAGCTTCAAAAATGAATGAGATAAAATTCAGGTCATTGGGACTTCCCATACTAGTAGCAGGTATATAAATAATTACAATCCAAAATGTTTCTATGAATACAAAGTGCTGTGGAAGAACACAGGGAGAATTTCCTAGGAAGGTTAGATAGTCAAGGTGACATTTGGATAGTTTTGAATTAAAAGTAGTTCTCCAGTAGGAGAGATAAGAGAAAAAAAGAGTAGAAATCAGTGTATTCCAGGCAGTTGTGATGGATTTGCATGCGTACACAAATCCAAGTAGCCTAGATGTGGCTGATAACTAAGATATAACAATGACAACTACCGCTATCTTTTAAATGACTTCTAAGTTCCACACTTTGAACCCATACTTATAATCTGCATAATGACCCCTAAAAGTAAGTAGCATTACCTAAAGATTATAACTAAGAAAACTAAGACTCAAAGAGGTCAAGTAACTCGCTTAAGATCACATAGCTGGTGTATAGAGAAGTGTGGTTTTCAGCTGGAGTCCTTGTAACTCGAAAATTTATGTTTTTACTTAACCTGCCAGACTGCTATTCATGAAATGGAAATGTCAAAAGAAGGCTGAAAATGTAGGTAAGGGTCAGAGTTTTCAGAACTTGGAATACTAAAGCCAAGGAGGTTAAATTTTATTCTACAGATGGTGCGACTCACTGGAGGAATTTTAAGCAGATATTTTAGATAAATCAGTCTGGGGAGCAGTGTGTAGAATAAATGGAACAAGGAAGAGATTAGAAACAGGAAGATCAGTTACAAAACTATTACAATTCCAGTGTCTCACAAGATTAGGGTAAAATTTACAAAAAAGAAAAAAAGAAATTCACAAAAACCCAAATCAGAGAACATAAGAACTTCTGAAACTCCATGTTTATTTGCTTATTCATGCATGCAGGTGGGCACAGATCACTGTTTCTATTATCTCACATAACAGAAAGAGCAGAAGTAGGGCAGGCTCCAGGACCGGTTGACCAGTGGTTTATTCACAGTCTTGGCCTCTTTCCACGTCTCTGTTCCACAGTCTTCAGTTATCCTAATGTAGACAAACCCAGGATGGTTAACAGCGGCAGTTAGAAAGCCACATGTTTTTTGATCACATTCCATCAGAGAGAGGAGTCTCTCCCCACAAAAAGGAGTATTATCTGTCTTGACTTTAGTCTGCTTAGCTCAACTTGGGCAACATGAATGAACAACTGTAGCCATGGGACCCTGAGTTGATTGGCTTGGATGGGCCAGGAGCCTCCTCTGGATCTGGGCTGGGGAAGTCTCCTGTGCCTTGTGTGGTAACGTAAGGTTTAATACCTAAACCAAATTAAAGCTTTATTAGGAAAGAGAAAGTGAGGAGTTGATGCCAAATGGGCAACAAACAGTATGCACAGTTGTCACCAAGCTGTAGGCATGGATAATTTAAGGGAATAGATTTCCATGTTTATCTTTCCTAAACCTGATCTGTCCGAGCAGCTCCTCTCCAGCTTTCCTTTCCAAATCATCCTTCTCTCACTTCACAAAAGCAAAGCGTGCTTCTCACCTAGCCCAAATATTCCTATAGCATTTTGCCTCAGGATAAAATTTTTCAATGTGCCAAAAAGAGGAGAGTTATTTAAAATATATTATGATCGACGTTGAGAAAGTTTATTAGTATAATGACTAGGCAACGAATACTTTTGCACGTTAAGATATCTCCCAATTCTTTAAATTCAGAGAAGATCGAATGGAGTTGTCACCTGATAAATCAGCAAATCTGCTTTTAAAATGATAAATCAAGTTGGGCACAATGGCTCACAACTATAATCCCAGCACAACAGGAGACCGAGGCGGGAGAATCTCTTGAGCCCAAGAGCTCAAGACCATCTCAAGCAATATAGTGAGATGAGACCCCATTTCTCTAAAAAAATAAAAAAAATTAGCCAGGTGTGTTGGTACAAACCTGTATTCTCAGGTACTTGTGAGGCTAGTTTCAGGAAATTGGAGGATTGCCTGAGCCCAGGAGGTCAAGGCTGCAGTTAGCTATGACTGAGCCATTGCGTTCCAGCCTGAGGGACAGAGTGAGATACTGTCTCAAAAAAAAAAAAATCAGGTCACAATGTTATTTTTGACTTATAAATTAGAAAAATAAAATAAAATGGAATAAAATTGGTTTAAACCCTGTTTTATTCTAATAATATGTTATATCAATTACAGATACATAAACTGATTAAGAATAAATAAAAGTCTCATCTATTTTATTAAGTGATATGTTTCCAGTAAAATTTACTTTTTATGTTCAAAATCATAAAAAGTCAATATATTTATGTTTTTATTGATTGTGTACTGATAGTAATTCTCATAGTATCTCATTTGGACACATGTATTTATGTCACCAAAATAAACATTTTTCTACTTTAATTTATATTTTTGTTGCAAAGAAGTATGAAGGGTGATCAATAAAATAATTCCAGTCACTAAAATGGTGAAAGTTAAATGGAAATAAAAAGTTCGAGGAAAAAATATATAAGCTTTTTAACCATTAACAAAGAGCTTGTACCATCTAAGGTACAGCAGGAGGGCTATAGTTAGTAATATTGTATTGTATTACTAGAAATTTGTCAGGAGAGCATGTTTTAGGTACTCTTACCATAAACCAAAAAAAAAGAAAAGAAAAAGAAAGGTAACTGCATGAGATGACTTACTTGACTGTAGTAATCACTTCAATGTCTAAGTGTATATCAAAATAGCATGTTATACACCTTAAAATTTATACAGTAATATAAAAGAGACTGTTAATGTATTTTTAATGAATGATTCTGAGTATCAAATTAATCATTCAGATTTCTCTGAATACTTTTTAAAAATTCTATAATAGTTTTATTTTTGAATTATTATTTAAAACGTGTTAACTACACCTTTTGAAGTAGATAACAGAAAACTTAAAAATGGGAAGGAGGTATATAGTTTTTCCAAATTATTTTGTGCATGCAAAAATGTTGACTTGCTGCTGGTTTAGAAGAGCCCACCAAGCATGATCAAAAAGAGCTGATTTGCCCCAGTGCAGGGGTGGGTGACATACAGAGTTCCATGCTAGTGTGACCAATGTGAGACTCCTATGAAACATCTGAGTCGAGATAGATGTCTGTCAGGAAATTGGAGTTCACCAGAGGGGTCTGGACTAGAGATACATAGTCATACACGTACAGGAACTAATCAATCCAAGGAAATATTTATGACCACCGAGAGAGTCTGATAAATGGAGAAAAGCACCAGAATCATATTTTGGGAAATAGCAATGGCATAGGAAACAGAAGGGAGATCAGAAAAGTAGTAAGCAAGTAAGAAGAGCAAAACCAACAGAAAACTTTTGAAAAGGAAGTAGTGGACAGTAGTTCTAAAAAAAAACGTCCAGTGAGACAAAAATTAGAAAGAATCCGTTGGGTTTAGCTGTTAGGAAGTCAACAGTGACCTCAGTGACATCAATTTCAGTGGCGTGGTTGGACAGAAACTCAATAACTTGTCCTAAGAGATATTGTACCTTTGACTTTAAGACTCAACAAAGAAAGGTCACTGAAGCATGACACTCTGGAAACTTTTCAGAGTGTCATGCTGTGCTCTCACTGCTTTTTCCAGTCCCGTGGGTCTTCCAATCTCACATCAATAACCTGGCAAGGCAAGACATAATCTCCTGGCTTTTGGGATCAGAACCTGCCGACTAGTAATACTCAAGAATATGGATAACTGTTTTCATCTAGTGTATTTGCAGGGTAACATGCTAATCTTTTTGGGGTGAATCAAAGCATTAAAAGCCTTAATCCCTGCCTAGAAAGAATTTATAACTCAAGAAGATAATATTCACACCAAATTTTTAAAACGCGAGAGTGAGGCAAAATATGCTAATATTTCAAGAAATCATCTGAAAGAGACGCTGTTGTTAGTTGAAAAGTCTTCCCAGAAATAGAAAGACTAGAATGCTACATACTATATTCTGGGATACTAGAATACTAGAAAGATATTCCGGGGTAGGGGCACTGGAACTGCAGGGATACTAAGATACTAGAAACTATTCCAAAGACAGGGGACAGGAAGAACAAAGATGTCCAAAGTATTGAAGTGGGGTGATGATGAGATAGCCCTGCCTTAAGTGAAAGTTCAGGGATGTGTAATGGGAGGTAAACTGAAAGCTACACACTGGTTGCTCAAATACTAGCCAAGGTGTTTGGACTGGATTCTTCCAGGAATATGAATCATTAAAAATCTTTGCAAATTTGGACTGCTAAGTGTTTTAGGGATATTAATCTGGCAATGGCAAGCAGGATAGAGTGAAGCTGAGGAGAAGCTCTTCTTCATTTTATTATGCTTCTAAGTAGAATACCTCTTAAACTAATAATTACCATTCCAGCCTGTGGAAATAAAGTCTTGAATTAGGGCAGTGATAAACAGCATGGAAAGAATAAAAAAGAAAGAAAAGGAGTTAAAGGAAAATCTATAAAACTAGGGCATGGGCTAGAGGTGCCAGGGGTGGGACTGGGGTGGTTTCAAGTTAGTCAAACATGAATCCAGGCTCTGAGAATGGGTAAAAGAAATAAGCAAATCAGCCGGGCGCGGTGGCTCAAGCCTGTAATCCCAGCACTTTGGGAGGCCGAGGCGGGTGGATCACGAGGTCAAGAGATCCAGACCATCCTGGTCAACATGGTGAAACCCCGTCTCTACTAAAAATACAAAAATTTAGCTGGGCATGGTGGCGCGTGCTTGTAATCCCAGCTACTCAGGAGGCTGAGGCAGGAGAATTGCCTGAACCCATGAGGCGGAGGTTGCGGTGAGCCGAGATCGCGCCATTGCATTCCAGCTTGGGTAAAAAGAGCGAAACTCCGTCTCCAAAAAAAAAAAAAAAAAAGAAATAAGCAAGTCAGAAAAGGGAGACACATGATTTCTGTCCTTGCTGGAAAGTAATTACAAGACAGTTAAATGTATTAAATGTGATTAATTTGCGTATAGAAATTTGGGGGTTGAAGAGATCCAGGTTCAAATGAGCAATGAGAATTGAAGGTCGGAAATAAAGAAAACCTCATGTTGCATATGTGGACATGGGAATTCATTATGTCTTTTGGCACCAACTATATATGAGGTATCCATTAGGGTGCAAAGGGGCCAGAAACAAAGAAGACACTCATTGCCTCAGGAAGTATCTACACAGGCGTGTTGGCTGACATACACAGTGAATGAGATCTGAGCTGAATAAACAACAGGGGATCATGGTAGAATCTAGTAGTGCAGTCTTTACAATGTGTAGAGAAGAGAAGTGATCAGAGAAGTAGGGGGAACTTCAGAAGCATGAAGCAACCTCAGAGCCAAATAAACATGCAGTTTTAAGAAGATGGTAGTATAAGGCCGGGCGCGGAGGCTCACACCTGTAATCCCAGCACTGTGGGAGGCCGAGGCAGGCAGATCACGAGGTCAAGAGATCGAGACCATCCTGGTCAACATGGTGAAACCCCGTCTCTACTAAAAATACAAAAAAAAAAAAAATTAGCTGGGCATGGTGGCGCGTGCCTGTAATCTCAGCGACTCAGGAGGCTGGGGCAGGAGAATTGCCTGAACCTGGGAGGCGGAGGTTGCGGTGAGCCGAGATCACGCCATTGCACTCCAACCTGGGTAACAAGAGCGAAACTCCGTCTCAAAAAACAAAAAAAAAAGAAAAAAAAAGAAGAAGATGGTAGTATAGAATGCTGCTGAGATAAGACAAATGGAAAAGCTGCTGCTGGATTTAGTGATTAGAAAGTAATTGGTGACCTCTGAAATTTTAGTCAAGCTGCAAAGAGCTAAGAAACAAGTGGATGGAGAAAAGTGGGAGATATGGGTAGGCATTGCTCACCCAGAGGGGCTTCTTGACAACTTTTCTATATAGTGAGTCCTTCTGCCACGTCGTGCTTCAGGTGGTATGGGAATGGCAGTGTGCAGATATTACACATTTGGTAATAGGCACTCAAGAATTTAATGTCTTTGAAAATGAGAAGTGTTAGGCAAGCCATAGCGGAATTACAGTTACAGACTCTGAAATAGTGTGAATTTTCTCACAATAATGGCACTTATCACACCACTTAAGGCAAAGAGGATACTTTCCAGCCCAGATATGCTTTCTAATCAGTAGTTAAGGATGTCTCCTTTCTGAGTGTCCACCTTCTTAAATGAGTCATTTAAACTTTTATCTTTCCCCTGGAGACCTAATCAAATAGGTGGTAAAACCACTTAGAACCACATTATAAGTTTCCTTTCTTCCTTACTTTTCTCTTGTTGGCTCTTTAAAAAAATAGTACCTATCAAAAAAACCATAAAACAAAGTGAGGACTCTTTAAAAATCCTGGAAGACACATTTCAGTAAAAGAACAAAGCATACCTCAGCCTTAAACAACTAAAGAAGAATGTCAAGCAGTAGTAGGTGGGAAAGTGGCTTTGATTTTCAGTTTGTGGGTTCTGAATCTACACAAAGACAGGGTTGCATGCTGAAAACCTGAATTAATTGTTATCCTTACCTCAATGAGACAGAAAATTATAATTAAAATAATCACTATTACAATCACAGATATTGCCAAACACACTTCATTAGCAAGAACAAGGGCACTATTTTCATTATGAACCAATATCCCTACACTCAGAGCAGCCACCATGTGGGGAGAGCTCAGTACAGTCCTGATACGGTTCTTCCTATTTCTCATGTGAGTATTTGAATCTAAGTTGAGAAACACAGACTCTCATGCTTGAAGGACTTCAGACTATAGCTAATACCTGTGCTCTCCACAACATCCCCTGTGAATTCAATGTCTTTCTCTCTGTTACTGAATCACATCTAAGTTTCCTTGCTTGGTTTTACGGCTTTTTCTCATCTTTTTTTACTGGATTTATTCAACCTCATTTTATATTCCACTCTAATGTACATCCATCACTGAGTCAGTCTGGTTTTATCAATATATCTCAAACATGTGCTCATTGATTGCCAATTCTGTGCATGCTATTATACTGTTCTTTCTGAAATGTTCTTCGCCTTGCCTGCCTTAATTCCTTTTACCTAAGACCCTGACTTAAACACCTCCTCCCTTTAGAGCCCTCCCATATTATTGCAGTCTATAATTATCTCCTATTTTCCCAAATGTTTTTAGTCCTTAGAAGCTAACAGAGCATTTTTATAACCCATGAGAGCAAAAACATCTTGGTCACTTGTATTGTATTATTCACTGTGATATATATGCCTAGATATTACACTCCTAAGGAAGCATGTGCCACAACTTACAGTACACTTTACTTTACTCACTAGTATATTGCCAACCCCTGGAGCTGTGCCCGGAACATAGTAGACGTTCAATAAATATTTGTTGAATAAGTGAAAAGTGCTTTAAAAATGTTTGTTGATTCATTGATTGATTGGCCTGGATTGGACAGATGATTAAGCAGAGCAGAAATCAAATAGCAGAGGATAGGCTGGGTGCAGTGGTTCATGCCTGTAATCCCAGCACTTTGAAAGGCCGAGGCGAGTGAATCACCTGAGATCAGGAGTTCGAGACCAGCCTGGCCAACATGGTGAAGCCCCATCTCTACCAAAAATACAAAAATTAGCCAGGAGTGGTGGCAGTGCCTGTAATACCAGCTACTCAGGAGGCTGAGGCAAGAGAATCACTTGAACCTGGGAGGTGGAGGTTGCAGTGAGCTGAGATTGCACCACTGTACTCCAGTCTGGGTGACAGAGAGACTAAATAAAAAAAAAAAAAAAATAGCAGAGGACAGTATATCATTCTTAAAAATCAAACAGTACTCCACATCCTTGGGTCTGATCCAGATTTGTGGAAGGAGAGGGAAGAAGTGGAGGAAGAGGTAGGCTGTCAGCAAAGACAATCTCTAGGTTCTCAGGGGAATGAGTTGATGATGTAGGGAGCCCTGACTCATCTTGGGAAATCATCAGCACACTTCAACACTCCCTAAAAACAGCAGCCCCCGGATGAAGCTTTGAGGCAGTTTTGGATCGTCTCTTGTCTTTTCCCCTTTGATAGGAGGCAGCTCATTTTGCAGAATGACTTGTTCAGCCTCCCAGCTGCTGTGGTTACTTCGTATTCGGGATATGTTGGGGAGCGCCTGCTGGATCAGTCACCTTCATAGTCACATTTCTTCTGAGCCCACGAAGCTACTGGAGACAGAAATAAATGGAGACAGGAAAAAAATGCATTCAAAGAGTAACACAAACTCTGCATGTCCTAATTAAACATCTTCACCATTCCCCAAATCCTATCCCTCCAGTTCTCTTTAGTTTATGGCCCCATCACACCTTCTCAGCCCCAAATGCTAGCTCCCATTCTTTCATTTTGGTTTCTAACATGTGGGTAGCCACCAAATACTGTCAATTCTACTCAAAATGTCTCTCAAATCCAACCTCCCCTTTGTGGTTTCAGTGCCCCTGCCCTTATCAGGTCATCATCTCTCGCCTAAATTATCACAATAGCTTCCTGTTTTGTCTGCTTCAAATCTCTCCCCTTCTCCAGAGCCTTCTTCAAATTGCTGCCACGCCACCGGTAAAATCACGGATTAGATTTGATGATGTCATTTCTCTGTTTGAGTAAAGTCTAAAACTCTTGATACGAAAATTTTTCATACCAAATCATGACTCACCCTTTCTCTGTCCATCCATACAGACTACCTATTCTGCCCTATTCCTAAGTGATCTCCACCTTAAGAGTTCTCCAGCCAAAGTCTTATTTTTCAAAAACTAATTCGTACTTCCCCTTCCCTGGAAGTCCTATTTTAATGAGTGAAAACACTAGGAGCATTCAAAAAAAAATCGCTCCTTGAGGAGCAAGCAAAATTCTAATGAATCTAAAAGGTGTAAAACTGAGGGATAAAGCCAAGCCCAGTTACTGTGTGTTCTTGGTCAAGCATTAAAAACCAGACCTGGGGATGCAGAGCAAGTCCAAAGGATAAAACAAGTTCGAGACCTACTTGGCAGATCTAAGAGATGGGACCTAGAGCATTTGTGGAGGGCCAAAAAGATGTAACTTCTACATTAAGCACATGTACATCTGTGATCTTGATCCATCTTTTCAGTAAACCTGTGGAGTAAGTCTTATTATCACCAATGTATTAGATGAAGAAATTCAGGGTCAGAGAGGTCCTACAGGTTCAATGTCACATAATGAGCCAGGAGTATAACTGGAATACAGACTCTTGTCTGTCGGACTCTAAACTTAGTGCCCTACCGCAGCACTCACAGTAAAGTGGAGAAACCTCAGAGCCAGAGTACCAAGCAGATACAGGGTCAGGGACCAGTGAAGCAAAACAGGATAACAGGAAATGGGGCTTCTCAGCACAGCATGAGAGAAGGGGCTTATTTCCAGCAAACAGTTGCCATGCTGAGATGGAGTTCCTCTTAAGGGGTTGTCTTTTTTTAGAATTGTACTTTAGGTTCTGGGGTACATGTGCAGATCATGCAGGATTTTTGCACAGGTACATACATGGCAAGGTGGTTTGCTGCCTCCATCCTCCCGTCACCTATATCTGGCATTTCTCCCCATGTTATCTCTCCTCAACTCCCCACCCCCTGCTGTCCCTCCTCTACCCACCTCAATAGACCCCAGTGTATGATGTTCCCCTCCCTGTATCTATGTGTTCCCATTGTTCAACACCCACCTATGAGTGAGAACATGCGGTGTTTGATGTTCTGTTCTTGTGTCAGTTTGCTGAGAATGATGGTTTCCAGGTTCATCTATGTCCCTGCAAAGGACACAAACTCATCGTTTTTTATGCTTGCATAGTATTTCATGTGTATATATGCCACATTTTCCTTGTCCAGTCTATCATTGATGGGCATTTGGGTTGGTTTCAGGTCTTTGCTATTGTAAACAGTGCCACAATGAACATACATGTGCATGCGACTTTATAATAGAAGGATTTATCATCCATTGGGTATATACCCAGTAATGGGATTGCTGGGTCAAATGGAATTTCTATTTCTAGGTCCTTGAAGAACCACCACACTGTCTTCCATAATGGCTGAACTAATTTACACTCCCACCAACAGTGTAAAAGTGTTCCTATTTCTCCACATCCTCTCCAGCATCTGTTGTCTCCAGATTTTTAATGATTGCCATACTAACTGGCGAAGGTGTTATCTCAATGTGGTTTTGATTTGCATTTCTCTAATAATCAGTGATGAAGAGCATTTTTTCATATGTTTGTTGGCTTCATATATGTCTTCTTTTGAAAAGTATCTGTTCATATCCTTCACCCACTTTTGAATGGGTTTGTTTGTTTTTTTCTTGTAAATCTGTTTTAGTTCTTTGTAGATTCTGGATATCAGCCCTTTGTCAGATGGGTAGACTGCAAACATTTTTTCCCATTCTGTTGCTTGCCGGTTCACTCTAATGGTTGTTTCTTTTGCTGTACAGAAGCTCTGGAGTTTAATTAGATCCCATTTGTCTATTTTTGCTTTTGTTGCCATTGCTTTTGGTGTTTTAGTCATGAAGTCCTTGCCTATGCCTATGTCCTGAATGGTTTTGCCTAGGTTTTCTTCTAGGGTTTTTATGGAGTTAGGTCTTATGTTTAAGTCTTTAAGAACACTCTGGAACTTCACATCTTCCCTGATTCCCACATCTGCCCCCCTCTCCCGACTCTCCCTCTGTCCACATTAGAATCCTGCTTTCCACTGAGCTCACTGATTCCTGGCTTCTGACACATAATATGCTTATATATAAGGCAGAGTAATAATAGATACCACAAAACTTAGTGGCTTAAAACAAAAGCAATTTTTTTTTTTTTTTTTTTTTTTGGCTCATGACTCTGCAGTTTGGGCAAGTCTCAACAGGGACAGCGTGTTTCTGCTGCCCATAGTGTTGGCTAGGTCCGCTTGACTGGTATTAGAGGATCTAAAGTAGTTTTGTTCACATCTCATATCTCAGCTGGGGAGGCTGGAATCTTTGGGACTACCTGAATCTCTCTCCAGCAATGTGGTTGGACTGGCTGAGATAGTGGCTGATTTCTTTCAGAGAAAATAACAGAAGCTCAAGAATTCTTACAGTTTAGACCTAGAAAGTCACACGGCATCACTTCTGTCATAATCTAGTGATCAAAGCAAGTCACAGGACCAGTCTAGAGTCCAGGGAAAGGGAAAAACCTCCGTCTTTTGATGGGATGTGAAAATCACTATCCACACGGGGCATGTAGGCCCACATCTGTAATCTCAACATTTTGGGAGGCTGAGGCAGGCGAATCACTTGCAACTAGAAGGTTTCAGACCAACCTGGACAATATAGTGAGACCCTGTTTCTACAAAAAAAAAAAAAACCTTATAAAAAAAATTAGCTGGTCATGGAGGCGCACACCTGACCTACCAGCAACTCAGGAGGGTGGGGTGGGAGGATGGCTTGAGCCTGAGAGATCAAGGCTGCAGTGAGCAGTAATTACACCACTGCACTCCAGCCTGGGCAGCAGAGGAAAACCGTGTCTCAAAACAAACAAAAAACAGTGTCAATTTCGAAGGATATGTAAAATGTTGTGATTATCTTTGGGAACAATCTACCACAGTGATTTTTATATCTATCTGGTTTCTCTGATAGATTATTTTCCTGAGGTTAAATCTTTGTATTCATTTTGCATCCCTCCTAGCACCCAGTACAATAGCCAAAGCTTAGAAAATGCGCCAATAGATGAAAAACTAACTAACCTGTACATGAGTTTGCAGCTGCCCCACTCAAAGCTAGTCTTTAGGAAATGTAAATCAGAACCACAATGAAGTACCACTTCACACTCAATAGGACGAGCTCTTATGAAAAGCAAAACAAAATGAACATAAAATAACGAATGTTGGTGACGATGCAGAGAAATTGGAACCCAATGCATTGCGGTAGGGATGTAAAGTGCTGTAGAAAATGATGTGGAGATCCCTCAGAAAATTAAACATAGAATTGCCATATGGCCCAGCAATTCCACTTCTGGGTATATATCACAAAGAAATTAAAGCAGGCATTCAAAGAGATGTTTGTTCACCCATGCTCATAGCAGCATTCTTCACAATAGCCAAAAGGTAAAAGCAACCCATCTGCTCACCAAGGGATGAATGGATAAATAAAATGTACATACATATAAAAGAATATATTTTTTAATTTTTTAATCATTTTGCAAAGCAAACAAAAGAATATTATTGAACCTTAAAAAGGGAGGAAATTCTGGCCGGGCTCAGTGGCTCATGCCTGTAATCTCAGCACTTTGGGAGGCCAAGGCAGGCGGATCGCCTGAGGTCAGGAGTTCAAGACCACCCCAGCCAACATGGTGAAACCCCGTCTCTACTAAAAATACAAAAATTAGGTGGGCGTGGTGGCACACACCTGTAATCCCAGCTACTCGAGAGGCTGAGGCAGGAGAATCACCTGAACCTGAGAGGTAGAGGTTGCAGTGAGCAGAGATCGTGCCACTGCACTCCAGCCTGGGCAACAGAGTGAGACTCTGTCTCAAAAAAACCAAAGAAAAAAAAAAAGAAAGAAAGGGGGTAAATTCTGACACATGCTACGACACAGATGAGCCTTGAGAACATTATCTTAAGTGAAATAAGCCAGTCACAAAAGAACAAACATTGTGTGATTTCTCTTCGATGAAGTACCTACAGTAGCCAATTTCACAGAACCAAAAAGTGGCATGGTGTTTTCCAGGAGCGAGGGGGAGGCAGAAATGGGGAGTTAGTGTTTAATGGGTACAGAGTTTCAGTTGGGGAAGGTGAAAAGCTTCTGGAGCTGGATAGTGGTGATGGTTGCACAACTATGTGGATGTACCTAATGCCACAAAACTGTACCCTTTTAAAAGGTTTCTTGCAAATTTTCTGTTATGTATATTATATATGAATGTTATACATATTTTACCATACTTTAAAAAAGAAAGAAACCTAATCCACACACTGACTCTCAGACACAAATCTTCAGACTCCACATGTTTTAACCCTGGATCCTGATGCGTTCTTCCAACGCTTATGCTGTCTAGTTCAAATCCCCTGCACATCATACGTGCTCAACAAAAATTAGACGTGTAAGTGAATGAATATCTATAAATCAATGAATGAATGAATGCATTAATATTTACTTTTAACTAATACGAGGGCTTCTCATCTCCTGGCAAAACAGCAAACATTTTAAATGATAGTACTTAGCAGTCTAGAAGTATCATGAAGGTTCAACTCAGTTTCTTACTTTGGAAAGCCTAGAGGCTTTGTCCTTACCCATTGAGTTCACCCCTACATGTTATCTATGTTCAGCATGTGAGAGCTTGTTTTGCCTAGTGTATGTGGATTTTGAGTGTGTCCTCTGAGCAGAAACACCTTGAAGGCAGGGACATGCTTCTTTGTACCATCTACGGTAACTAGTTCAGAGACCTCATATGCCCAACTGGCATTCCACAGCCCCATAGTGGACATAGTAGTTGGGCACAAGCAGAAAATAATTTGAGACAAACCCCAAGCTTTAGTCAGATCACTTGAGGTCAGGAGTTCAAGACCATCCTGGTCAACATGATGAAACTCCGTCTCTACTAAAAATACAAAAATTAGTCAGGTGTGGTGGCACACGCCTGTAGTTCCAGCTACTCAGGAGACTGATGCAGGAGAATCACTTGAATGTGCTCACCAAGTCCTATTGATTTTTTACATACGAGATGGCTTCAACCTTCTTCATCTTCATTGCCACCACCCTGATTAAAGCCACCATCATTGGGCACCTGACTCCATGCAGCAGCCTGCTAATTGGTCTCCTTTCTCTCTTGCATGTTCCCCCATTCCAGTTCATTCCCCACAGACCAGCCAGACTATTAGTATGATTATATTATACCTTGGCTCAAAACCTTGAGTGATTTCCCACTGTGGAAGGATAAAGACAAAACCTTTTATGTTGGCCTACTTGGCCCTCGGATGGTCTGGCTCCTGCATAAACATTCAAGCCGCAGAGGAAACCACCTCCTGCTTCTTCTCTGGGCTCCAGCCAGATGCTGTAGGTCCTTGGTTTCTGGAATGCACAAGCGTTCCCATCACAAATCTTGGTGTGTGCTGGCCCCTCCCAACCTCCACCTTCTCTACCTGTTTAATTCTCATTTCTCCTTCCGTTCTCAATACTATTTTGTGTTTGTTTGTTTATCAAGACAGGATCTTGCTCTGTTGCCCAGGCTAGAGTGCAGTGGTGTGATCTCGGCTCACTACAACCTCCACCGCCCGGGTTCAAGGGATTCTTGTTTCTCAGCCTCTCAAGTAGCTGGGATTACAGGTGTGTGCCACCACACCCCGCTAATTTTTTTGTATTTTTAGTAGAGACAAAATTCCATCACGTTGGCCAAGCTGGTCTCGAACTCCTGACTTTAGGCAAGCTGCCTGCCTCGACCTCCCAAAGTGCTGGGATTACAGGAGTGAGCCACTGCACCCAGCCAATACCGTTAAACTAAATTTTGCCCCAGGATGCCATCTTACTTTGAGTCCTTACATCATCAACTGCAACCTAACTTAGTACATAAACTAACTAAAAGCCTAACTTAGGAGTATAATTTTCTAACAAATAGCTGAGTTTGAGCCAATCACAGCAACTGGGCTTCAGTCAATCACAGGTGACCAGCTGATCTGATCACTTTCAAATGAGGCAAACACCAAGGTGTAACCAATGGAGCTGCCCTGTCCTTAAAGGCTGCTTCCCATGCTGCTGAGTGGCACTCTCTAAACCTCTTCTGCTTCTGAGACCTGCTCAATTCACTAATTGTTCTTTGCTCAGTTAAACCTTGTTAAATTTAATTTGTCTAAGTTTTTATTTTAACAACAACTATCATTTCTTCAGTAAAAGCCTTCTTGACCTCTCCCCACACCCTTCCTAGTCTAGGTCAGTCCTCTCTGCAATAAGCGCACATGGATCAGTGTACCTTTCCTTCAGGATCCTTCCCTCAGCTGGCCAGCACACATTCCTTACATGTGGACTGACTATTGGATTTATGACAATCCCCACACTAGACAGACTGTAAGCTCCATAAGGTGCCTTATTTGCTTTTGCCCATCATTAAATTGCCAATCCCTAGCAAGACGCTCAGCACATGATAGTTGTTCAGTAAGAAGTAAAGAAAGAAGGGAAAAAACAAAGGAAGAGAAGGAAAACAATAAGGTCCCAACCCTGCATTTTAGAAAACCACATAGCAACATATTCACACAGCACCAGTATACATTTGACGTAATAACTGAAATTCATCAGGCAGATTTCCAAGTTTTCGCTTGGTTTTATGGGCTTGGTCAAATCACAAAGTTGCCTAACATGGGGTTTCTTTTATTTATATTAGCATACAGTTGTAGAACACCTACGAAATGCAAGGTATGTGTTAGAAGAATGCTTCTCAACTGAAAGAGATGCCTGCTATAGAGGGATATATCAGAATTTCAAGGGGAATCTTATTGAGAATACCAATGAACCCACAACCAACACGGTGAGCACATGTTGAGGGTGTGTGAGTGGCAGGCGGAAAATGACATAGGGATGAATAACGCACTTCATGACATCAAAGCATGGTCTCTGTGATGTCAGAAAGGCGTGGAGCTACAGCTACACAAGGCAATTTGCTGAAATTGAGGAAAAAATATGATGCAGAATACAGAGTATAGAGAAGAAGTAGTTAATTTCAATTTGGAAAGGAGGGAAGAGGCTTGTTGGTAACTTGAGATGGGTTCTGAAGGATAGATAAGAAGACTTCATGGGCAGCCAAGAGGGACCGTCACAAGGACCTTTTTTCAAGAAACAAGGTGAAAGCTAACAAGTTAATGGGCAGAAAGCCCTCTGAAGCCTTTTAAAAAAGGCTCTGTAAATATCAAGTACTATCTCTGGACAGCAGATAATTTTAATGTATTTAACTATACAGCAATTGTGCTTGGCTGACCAATGATATTACTCCTGAGAACTTAATATGTCTAAGGTTTTTTCTTCACTGCCCAAGAAGATCTTGATTTACCAGCATAATCAGTTTATGGGAGAAATTATTCCAGCCACCAACAGGGGAGGATTAGCTAGGGAAGTTCTGGCTGATATTTAGGACTCAGTGACGATTGGTGCCCTATTTCTGTACTTAATGAGCAGCCAGATGTCTGGCACTCTCTGAGACTTTATCAATTTAACTCGACCCCTGAAGAGACACATACACAAGGACAAGTCTTTCCAGGATATGATGTGGAAAAACAGAAAGCAGAGAGGGTACTACACAAAACTGTGACATCAGCTGCATTTGTATGGGGTTGCCTGGTCTCTCTGACTGTGGTAGACCCTACTGCTAGTAATGGTTAGTTCTTCCAGGGTTCTGAGCATTATTCTAAAAGCTTCAGCTGTATTGTGTCATTTGATCCTCACCACCACCTGTGAGATAGGCAAAGTCATTGCCATTCACATTTTAGAGGAGAGAGCTGGGGCAAAGAGGAGCTAACTAACTTGTTCAAGGTAACACAGCGGTAGGATTTGACCTCAAGGGATCTTGTTTCACAGCCTGTGCTCTTACCCATCATATGAGACTGTCTCTCATTCATAGAGTTAAAAAGGGCTTTTCCATTTTCTTCGTCTTCTTCTTTTTTTTTTTTTTTTTTGAGACAAGGCCTTGTTCTGTCACCCAGGCTGGAGTGCAGTAGCACAATCTCAGCTCACTGGAACCTCTGCCTCCCAGGCTCAGGCAATCCTCCTGCCTCAGCCTCCCCTGAGTAGCTGGGACTACAGATGTGCACCACCATATCTAGCTAATCTGTGTGTGTGTGTGTGTGTGTGTGTGTGTGTGTGTTTGAGATAGGGTTTCATCACGTTGCCCAGGCTGGTCTTGAATTCCTGGGCTCAAGTGATTCACCCCCTAAGCCTCCAAAGGACTGGGATTATAGGCATAGGCCATTGTGCCTGGCTGCTGTTTCATTTTCTAGCACTGTGATTTGGGGCTTATTATTAAACTTTTCAGTGGGATTTGCATTGTAATAGATCACAAACATTGGGGTCCCAGCCTGCTACCCTCCCCATTTCCTTAATCCCTAGCTGCAGTTGAGGCATTGGTTTCATTTCCTGTATGCTCAGCTCCAGAAGGCTCTTTCCTAGACCAACCGAGTAAGGATGTCCTGGAGCAGGCTCCTCTGTACCAAGCCATGGAGGCCAAGTCCTAGAATGCTCAGCCTTTTAGTGTAATACAGGCCTCAGTGAGGACCCGCAGGCCCTGAGCTTCCTTGTGCCTGTACCCACTTTTCCCTATTGTGGCCCCTCTGTCCTGTGAATGCAGCTCCAGGCCTCACCTTCCTTACCCAGATCCCCCCATTTACTCTGTTGATATGACTAAGCTTCTGCTTTGACACCTCCTTCTAAGTTCTAGTTTAGGAAGCCTATCTAATGCCTAGTCCTGGTATATGAGTTGGGCCCTGCCTTGCACTTTCCAAAGTCCTTTTCCCCAATTTAAAAGAGAAACATTGCCCCTTAGGACAGCTCTCCCTCAGAGCTGGGCCTTTGCTCCCGACAGCCTCTCAGTTTACTACTTACCTGACCACTTGCAACACGTGCACTCCCCAGACTGCTCTATCAACAAGCGGATGATCTGATCCTCCCTTCCTCCCTCCCTCCCTCTCTCTCTCCCTTCCTTCCTTCCTTCTTTCTTTCTTTCTTTCTTTCTTTCTTTCTTTCTTTCTTTCTTTCTTTCTCTCAGATATGATTCACATAAATAAAATTCATCATTTTAACCACTGTGAAGTGTATAGGTCAGTGGCTTTTAGCATATTTTTGAGGCTGTGCAACCAATACCATTATCTAATTCCAGAATGTTTCCATCACCCCAAAAAGAAACCCCATATCCAGGAGTAGTCACTCTCCATTTCTCCTTCTTCAGCCCAATCATCAATCTACTTTCTGTCATTATAGATTTGTGCCTCTTCTAGACATTTCAAGCAAATAGAATTATACAATATTTGTCCTGTTTTTCTAGCTTCTTTCACTGAGTATAATCTTTTGCTGTTATTTTGTTTTTGCTTTTTTGACATAGAGTCTTGCTCCATCACCCAGGCTGCAGTGCAGTAGCATGATCTTGGCTCATTACAACCTCCAACTTCAGGGTTCAAGTGATTCCCCTGCCTCAGCCTCCCGAGTAACTGGGACTATAGGTACACACCACCATGCCCAGGTAATTTTTTGTATTTTAGTAGAGATGGGGTTTCACTATGTTGGTCAGGATGGTCTTGATCTCCTGATCTTGTGATCTGCCCACGTTGACCTCCCAAAGAGCTGGGATTACAGGCGTGAGCCACTGGGTCCTGCCTGAGCATAATGTTTTTAAGGGTGGTGCATGTTGCAGCATAAATCAGTATTTTGTTTCTTTTTATGGCTGAATAATATTCCATTGTGTGGATAGACCACACTTTGTTTATCCATTCTTCGCTTGATGGACATTTGGGTTGTCTCTAGTTTGGGGCTGTTATGAACAATGTTGCTCTGCACATTTGTGTACAAGTGTTTCAGCTATCTTAGTTATATACCCAGGAGTGGAATTGCTGGGTGGTAGTGTATGTTTAACTTTTTGAGGAATTGCCAAACTGCCTACCAAGGAATCTGAGTCATTTTACATTTCCCAGCTATGCATAAGGGCGTCAGTTTCTTCCATTTCCCCCAGTACTCCTTACGTCGTATGCTGGTGTTTCTTTCATCTCCTGCCACTAGATATTCTCATGCACTTTCTGATTCTTTGAATGAAGTAGTTAAACATGTTGGATTTTGATGGTAGAGTCCTGAGAATGGGTCAGCCTTGCCATGCAGGATATTAAGGCAGCCATATTTGGGGAGTAAATTTAAAAAATAATTTCAATCCCGTTTTCTCATATGCTAAATGGGAATAATAATAAGGTTGTTGGGCTGATTAAGTGAGATAGTGCTTGTAAAACCCTCAGCATGATGCTTATAAAGCCTTACCTCAAAAAATGCTAGCTCTCGTTATCACTGTCTTCCTTTGTCCACACGTCTGGACCTCTGGCCTGTCAGTCATTCCATCAGGCATTTGATTAGTTAGCAAGTATGGACAGAGAGCCCCCCGACATGCCTGCCACTGTTGTGGGAACTAGTAATACAGCACCGGACAGGAAAGAACCATACCCTTAGGATCTAACATTCTACTGGGTCAAGAGGCACAATAAACATGTAAGTGAAGAAATGAAGATAATTTTAGAAACTGGAACTATCTGAGAAAATAAAATAGGGTAATGTGGTCATGGATAGGGTGAGAGGTGCCCAGATGGTGTGGCCAGGGGAAGCCTCTTGGAGGAGGAACAGCATAGTTAAGACCCGAAGGCACCCACACAAGGTCTGGGGAAGAAAACTCCACACAGAGCGAACCCCAGGCACAGAATTCCTGGAACAGGAAAGGTTTGGAGGGCCTGAGGGGCTGAAAAGAGGGAGGGGAGGAGGAAGGGGAATGGCAGGAACTCTGAGCAAGCCAGGGATCATGGAGAAGAGACAGCAGAAGCCAAAGGGTCTGCTGCAGCGTGGTGCTGGGGACAGCAGCAAGAAACAAGACTGTCCGTGGGGCCCCTGGAGAAGGACGTCAGTGAAACTGGGCCAAACCCCAAGTGTGAAATTTGGCAGGGGTTCTGGGTACTGAATGTTCTCCATCGTTGGCCAGAGTCAAAGGAAAACTCACTGGAAAGCTACAGCATGGCACAGCTCGTCCCTGAACGACACCGTCACTTGCTCTTGGGAAGTCCCGTCCTCATTCAGATCACTTTATTTCTGAGGCCAATCACCTGATCACACAACTGCTGCTAGCATTTGGGCCCTAACACAAGAGCGTGCATGAATACAGGTGATTGTGCTTCAAAAAAGAGGGAGAAGGAGGCCTGAATCTCCCTGCCTCTCAGGGCACATTCTGTCGGGCTGGTAGGGTTGCCTCTCGTTCTGTGATGTCACAGTGCCCAAACACATGCACCAAGGAGCGATCACAGACAGCCCAACTCACAGCGCGTGAGGGGCCTCAGTGCTGCCTCTGACCTCTCTATGGCAAGCCAAATGGTCACGGGAAGACCCCATGCAGTGTTAGAATGATGCCGCTGAGGGCAGGGATTTTAGACCGGATGGTCATGGATTCTACCTGTGCAACGGGCTCTACCACTTTCTAGCTATCCCGCTACCCACAAGTTACTTTAACAGTCCAAGTTTCAACTTGCCCATTTGTGAAATGGAGACAATGTCTTAGTCACAGAGGTAGCAAGTCTACTGCATATCAAGAGCTTAGCACTAAGCCTGGCTTTTAGTAAGTGTTACTCATTATCATGTATCATTATTATTATTATTATTGTTACTACAACTACCTTTTTTTAGATGGATCCTCACTCTGTCGCTCAGACTGGAGTGTAGGGGCATGATCTCTGCTCACTGCAACTTCTGCCTCCTGTGTTCAAGCCATTCTCCTGCCTCAGCCTCCCTAGTAACTATGGTTACAGGCATGCACCACCATGCCCAGCTCATTTTTGTATTTTTGGTAGAGGCTGGGTTTCACCATGTTGGCCAGGATGGTCTAGAACTCCTAACATCAAATGACCCACCCACCTCAGCCTCCCAAAGGGCTGGGATCACAGGCGTGAACCACCTGCCCAGCCTACTACTACTACTATTTTAAAAACCTCTACCCATAAAGGATCACAATTCGTTGAAAAGGAAGTGCGGAGGCTAAAGGGTGTCTCAAGGAGGGCAGTGATCAAAATCATACTAAGAATCTGAAAATCAGAAGGCAAGGTTGGGTGAGAGTAGAGCCTGGCTGAAATATTATTAAATAGCTTTTCAAGTATAGACATTGAAAAGCTGCAAGCTGGAAAGGGGCCAAAACTAACTTTTTTTTTTTTTTTTTTTGCACGACACCACATGCAAGATTCCAGACTGGAGAGTTTACATTTGTTATTGCATTTAATCCCTACTGCAACCCTCTGAGGTTGTTATGATTCCCACTTCACAGATAAGGAAACAGGCTGAGAGACCAAGCCAAACAGAAGGGATGGGCTGGTGTCTGTCTGACTCCAATACCCATGGTCTTTTCTCTATAACCTAAAGCAGTAAAACCTCCGCAACATCTATCTTCCTATTACAGAAATTATAAGCTTCACAGGTTCAATATATCCTCCCCCACCAACGACCAATATTGCAGCTGCACAATGGCAGTCCTCACCGAGGAATTAATCCAGCCCAGGGAGACAGACACGTGAGCGGCTAAGTATAACGTTGAATGATAAAGGCTCTTTGTGTAGCAAGAACAAAACTCTGGCAGAGCACAGAGGAGTGTTTCTGTTGGAATCAGGGAAGGAGTAAAGAAAGCCTGGGGCCTTTTACAGAAGAGGAAAGCCGGGTGCAGCTCTCTAGGGTTATCTGGTGGAAAGGTCTGGGAAGGGCATTCATGTTGGATATTGGCTGGGGCAAAGGAATCCAAGGCATGGAGGTAAGGAGGCAAGTAGCTTGTTCCAGAAAACACTTAGACCACCCAGGCAGACGTGAGCCAGAGTGCAAAGTGCAGAGGAAAAGTAGGATGCCACCTAAAGGCAAGATGCCTTGCATGACAGGCTAGGGGTTTTAGACTCTTGTAGGCAGTGGGCAGCCACCAAAGGCTTCCCAGTAAGTGAACAGCCTGATCACATCAATATTTCAAGGTATTACATCTGACAACTGTGTAGGGGTACAGCAGGGAGAGAATGAAGGCATAAGAGTGACGTTCTTCCAACTCATGTTGCAGCAAGCCTGCCTTAGGAATCTGCAGGGCCTTTTTAGTAGACATTAAAGGGGGCATTTCATGGAAGCCACAAGGTATGGTCCTTCAAAGAGCTCGCAGTACATGCCCATCTTTCCTGACCTTCCTCCCAGGTCCCTGAAGAGGAAGCCTGCTGGGGAGAACAGCAGGACCCATCACCCTTCATTCCCACTGCGCTGAAAGGCAAAATGGCTTTGTTAGTATAACAAGTACTTTAGAAAAAAACCTGTTGGCTGAGACACCAGCATTTCCAGGGCAGACAGAAGTGGTTGTAGCTAATACTTGAGAAGGCCTCAAAAGAGAGCAACAGTCCAGGACCTCCCCAGGATAGGTTGGGAGAACAAGATGGTCTGGCACAGGAGATGAGGCTCCAATCTCTGCCCATTTATTCATTCACTTACAAGTGCACATTGAATGCTTGCTGTGTACCATGCCTTATGTTGGGTGCTAGCATGCCAAGGTGAAAGAGGTAACGTTGCCACTCTCAAGGTCACAGTCTAGTGTAGAAGATGGAAAGGCAAACAGAAAACATTTACAAAGTGGGAAAGGCATAACAGTAGAGATTCTCAAGGATCACATAGGAGCAACAACACCCAGGTGATAGAATAAATATGAAGGATCTTTTTGTAAAGATACTAAGTACCGAGCACATATGAAGATGGCCAAGTTCTGGGCTGGACATCAGCTGTGTTTTGAAGAATGAATAGCTAGTTAATGAAGAGGTAAATGTTTCAGGCAGAGGACGTAGTATCTGCAGCCAAGGAAAAGAATATGACACACAGTGGAATCCTTAAGTGGTGCATATATATATACATATTTTTGAGACAAGATCTTGCTCTGTCACCGGGTTGGAGTGCAGTGGCATGATCACTGCTCACTGCAGCCTCGAATTCCTGGGCTCAAGCAATCCTCCCCACCTCAGCTTCCTGAGTAGCTGTGACCACAGATGCATGCCACCATGTGTGGCTAATTTTTTAAATTTTTGTGGAGACAGAGGTCTCTCTACATTGCCAAGGCTAGTCTCAAACTCCTGGGCTCAAGTGATTCTCCTGCCTCAGCCTCCCAAGTAGCTGGGATTACAGGCGCGTACTATCACACCTGGCTACTTTTGTATTTTCAGTAGAGACAGGTTTCAGCTCGTTGGCCATGCTGGTCTCGAACTCCTGACCTCAGGTGACCTGCCCACCTCAGCCTCCCAAAGTGCTGGGATTACAGGCATAAGCCACCATGCCCAGCCTGACATTTGTATATTTAAGATCACTCCGGCTACTGCGATAAGAGCAGAAGATCATATGATATGAAACTGAGATATGATGAGAGTATAGTTTGGAAAACAATCTTGAATTTCACTTCCAAAACTAGTCAGACCTGAGTGGAATTAATATAGATGAAAACTATTGAGACCCTGAACTAAGAGAGGGGTGGTGGGGATGGAGGGGAGGGAGCCTGCTGGAGAGGTGTCTGAGAAGAGAATGAGATTTGGTAGGTCATGATAACTGCCTGGGGTCAAGAGGGAAAGTCAAGACTCAAGAGGGAATGTCAGGATTTTGGCCTGAGCCAGGAACAAAGGAAAACAGGAGCTGGCTGGATTGGTCAGGGATCGGGGTTTAGTTGAAGAAAAGCAAAAGATGAGAGTGAATGAGAAACAAGGATAATCGAACACTAATGATGGCCGGCACAGTGGCTCATGCCTGTAATCTCAGCACTTTGAGAGGCTGAGGTGGTAGGATCGCTTGAGCCCAGGAGTTCAAGACCAGCCTGGGCAACATAGTGAGACCTCATACCTACAAATAATATTTTTTCAAAAAAATTTTAATATAATGTTGAAGTAATATATTTTGTTTTCTAGACTAATTGGAGAAGGAAATTGAGGAAGAAGTGGACTGAGAGATGACTACAGATGGAGAGGCAACATGGCTACAGATCTTATTAAAACTAGAGAGTAGACAAACGCAAAGTGGTTGGAGACATGGAAGGATAAGACATCGTGGTCACAGTGAGCATATTGAGTTAAAGGTTCTGGAGATGCAACCATTTCAGATGAGGACAAAACCAGAGTGTGGCCATAGGTGTGAGTGGCTGAAGTAGAATGGCTGTGAATGTCACTCTGAAGCTTGACTGTTGGACACGTCATCCTCATAGACACAAAAGTCAGGATGATGACAGGTCTTGGGGTGAAGGGGAGGAGCTAGAGCCAGGTCCTAAAGTCTTTCATGAGCGAGGAAAATGACATTTATAAGAAAGACTCTGGCGGGAAGGTGTGGGTTTCAAAGGAGCAGTGTTTACATTAGGACTGGAACAGCATGGCTTGGAAGCAGAACCGGGAAAGTTTAAAGTTGTTTGTTGAGGCTACTTTTCTGGCTAGCACTGGGGATGGGAGAGTGAGCATCCCTCAGAGGAGACAAAGCAGGCAAAGCAGTGCCCTTGTGTAAGAGCGAGTTTCTGTTCAAATCAGGAAGAGGGTGCAGAATTCCAGGAAGAACTAGAGACTGAAGGGGAGCTTATTTACTCTGCTGTAGTGTTCCAGGGGCCCTGCAGGAGAAAGAGAATGCATCAGGGAAGCAACAGCCCGGGTGGAATGAAGACAAGAAGAATGCTTGGTGGTGCTTGAGACCCTCATCACTGCCACCTTCATGGTCATCCTGGTCTCTCCCTCCCTCACTCCACATCCAATTGGTAACCAAGGCCTGTTGACTTTGAAATCAAAGTAAATAGCTTTCTTGTCTCTCCCTGTCCTTCCTTCTCCACTACCCATGCCTGAAACAAAGCTCTCATGGTCTCTTTCTTGTGTGAAGTGCTGCAGAGGGAACTTGTTTGGCCCCTCTGTCTCCTGCCTCCGTTATCCTTCCCCAACCTACCCCCACCCTATTCCTACCTTCCTCCATGCAGCTGATAGAAGGTTCTTTTTTATCCACAAATCTGATCCCGTTATTCCACTACTCAGCATTCCCAAATGACCCCTCAGTCTTCAACATGATGCAGTCTGGCCCATGGGCATGGGATCCAGAGTCTGTCAGAACTGGGGACAGATGACTGGGGACAGACAATCTGATGTTGGACAGATAACGGCTGCCCTGTCTAATGTCACCTTCCACTACTCCCCCTTCAGAACGTTATGCCCTGGTAGTACTCAGTTATCCCCAGCTCTCAGAACGTGTTACTATGTCCTCTCATGCATCCAGATTTTGCACATTCCAGTGCACCTGCCTACATGTTATTCCCCCTTACCACACTTTGCTTCTGACAGACCCACTCCAGAATCCACTCAAAGGCTTTTTCCTCTGTAGGGTTGGCCTTCACTCCCCTGGACAGCTTAGGTGATCTTTTTCTTAAGCTCTCCCCACGCTTTGCGTGACACGCCACACGAGTAAGTATGTACTGCACGAAATATGCTACTGTTTCTCTACCCGCTTGACAATAACCTCTTTTTATTTATTTATTGTTTCTAGGGGGAGTTTTGCTCTTGTTGCCCAGGCTGGAATGCAATGGCAGGATCTCAGCTCACTACAACCTCTACCTCCTGGATTCAAGCGATTCTCCTGCCTTAGCCTCCTGAGTAGCCGGGATTACAGGTGCCAGCCACCACGCCTGGCTAATTTTTGTATTTTTAGTAGAGATGGGGTTTCACCATGTTGGTTAGGTTGGTCTCAAACTCCTGACCTTAGGTGATCCACCCACCTTGGCCTCCCAAAGCGCTGGGATTACAGGCATGAGCCACCGCGTTTGGTGAACAATAAGCTCTTTTTAGAAGAAAACACTTTTTCAATGCTTATCTTGACTACTTATCACGTTATCTAGCACATAGTAGGTGGAAACTATTTACAGAATTTACAATTGACTTAGTTAGTAGATGTGTGATTAGGAGAATGATATCCAGTCATCTAAGGCATGATGCAAAGAATTAAGCTCTAAGTTTTAAAGGGAGCTCTTTTGTGAGCCATTTGGAAGCTCATAGACTGTATCTGTTGCATCTCCAGACCTCTCATTCTCAGGGCCAGAACAATATTTTTTTTGTATGGTGGGGGCTTAATAAATATGGAAGAAAGACAAAGTCCCTGCCTTCAGAAAGGATCCAGTAGGCCAAGGAATATTTCTGCAACCATGCCAGCCCTGCTCCCTTGCTTCTTCAGTTATCCCTACCAAGTCCTAGGACTCCAATCATGTGTTCTTTCATCCATTTATTCAGCAAAGTTGCCATAGGTCAAGCGCTATGTTCTGTTCTGTTTTTTAATTGGAAACTCTGGAAGGGCAAGATTGTGGTTAAGTCTGAATTGTGTGTACTGCACAATCAGAGCATCCCATAGGAACAGACTCTTCCTCAAAGCATGTGATAACCAAGACCTTGGGGTGCCTGGGAGTTTTTCCTACCCCTGCCTGGCCGACTATTTCAGCTCACCAGGCTTCCTCCACCCTCTGGAGTCCTGTTGTACTTGAGTCAGAAGCAGGCAGTTTGGCATTAATTGCTCTCTCATTGTTTCAAGTGTGCTATTTTTAGCTCCCCAGTGCTCTGCACTCTCCTTGCTAAGGGACCTGGTCTTTTGGTTTCACATTGCCATTGTGCCCCAAGGCTCAGTAAAAGCTTGCTGATTGATTTTCCTATGGACTGTAATTATTTCCGAGGCTGCCATGAGACAGAGATTTTGTTGTTGTTTCTGTCGTTGTTTTTGTTTTGAGACAGGGTCTCACTCTGTCACACAGGCTGGAGTGAAGCAGCCTGATCATAGCTCACTGCAGTGACCTCCTGGGTTTCGAGGGATTCTCCTACCTTAGCCTTTCAAGGAGCTGGGAAGTCAGGCAGTGACTCCAGCTAATTTAAAAATTTTTTATTGTAGAGACTGGGTCTTGAGTGTTGCTTGAACTCCTGGGCTGTAGGCATCCTCCCCTCCACCTCCCAAAGTGATGGGATTACAGGCATTCATCCCCTCGCCTGATGGAACTCTGTCGCAACTTCTACCCCTGCAATCCCCCTCCCCACTTTCAGAACTCACTGTTTTTCTGTTGGCATCCAGCACATTCTCATCTCAAAACATCTCTGTTCCCTTTTCTCCAAAAGCAAACCTTATTTCATGTACTGTCAATGTTCCTGAGGTTCTCTCCCGTGCTCTTTTTTTGTGTGTGTGCTAGTCCTCCTGCATAAGGGCTGTCTTGACAAATTCTTATCAACTGCTTCATGATCTATTTATGTGTCCACAAAACTTATTAAATGCTTATAGGACCTGCTGGGGTAAAGGAAGCCTTCACTTTGATTGAAGTTCCATGTTTCCAGTTTAGTATTGAGGGAAAGATTGAGCTGAGGTGAGGTCAACTGGGAAGAGAGAGCCTTCTTCACAGAAAGGTGAGCAAAGAGTGCTCAGAAGTGAACGGTGAAGAGGGGCACTGGGGAGGAGTGCATCGGCCTGGCTCCCAGTTCCTTTCAATTTGGTCTCAGAAAGAAAGACTGTAAGGTGGTGGGGACAGCTTAGAGGTTTGCTTAAGAAGTGCTTCTTGGAGTTCAGAGAGCTACCAAAGGTTTTCTGAGAATTGCCAATATGCCTCTCCAGATGGTCTGAAACTACCCTGCTTTTACCCTAAAAGTTGACTGAGTTAAAAGATCTGATAGATCTGGTGAGGCTGCAGGGATGGTTTTGTCCAAACTCCCCCAAGGTGTGATCTCTCAGACAGGCTCTAAGTGAGCCATTCTGGTGACTGGGAGCCCACACATTCACAAGGCCACTCATATTATTTGGAAAAGGGTGGTGGTGGTGATAATTAATCTCCAAATCAATTGAGCCACATGTTTTGGTTGCCTCGAATGGTGGTAACAGAGCATCAAGGTTGAGAAGCTTGGCTTAGCTTCAAATCGACTTGGGCTTCAATCACAGCTGCAGCATTTCCTGTAAGACTCCAGGCAGGTTACTCAAACTAAGCCTCAGTTTTTGCATAGATAAGTGGATATAAGTGTTCCCACTTCATGGTGTTATGATGAGGATTATATGAGACATGACAGCACTTAGCAGAATGCCTGGTGCATGGTAACGCTCAGGAACTGCTAACTCATAATAATATGATGGTCCGGCATGCAACCGCCCTCCTTACTAGGACCCCATCCCAATGCTCAGCCCACTCCTTTGAGGACCCTGGACAAAGCAATCTAGATAGTAACCAATCTTGTGAATTCTTCCTGTGTTCAATTGATTAGAGGGATTTAGAAAAGAGGACACAATGTGACCCGAGCCTTTGCAATGCTGTCTTGGTGCCGTGGAATTGACCTGGCCTTCTTTGTGGACACAGGCCAACCTGTCCAACAAAATGCCTATGCCATAAGACATCTCCCCCTTCTTGCCAATCAATATTGTGATCTGGGCCATTTATCAGATTGGTTTGGTGACAGACAACGGAGTGCAGGTGTAAAAAGCAAATGATCTGAAGATAGAAAGCCTGAGATTCAAATGATGCCTTCTTATTTTCTATTATGTACCTTAGAAGAGTTATTCAACCTTGCTAAGAGAGCATTTGTTTCCTCATCTGTAATTTGGAGTAATATAAATGGTTTCTTATAGGGTTGCTGTGATGATTCAAGAGATCACGTAAGGAAAACAGCCAGCATGTTGCCTGACACATAGTAATTGTTCCATAGATGGTGTGTTAGTTGTACTAAAAGAGTGGTAGTCAGTGATGATGTCGCTTCCTTACTGGGACATCCTTTACTCTTTTGCCCTTGCCTTGCAAGCACCTGGTACTCTTTTTCACACCCGTCACTCAAAGCTCAGTTCACGCCAACATAGTCTTGAACCCGAATTAATCCACACACAGCCTCATTAAAGCACTTCAGGTTCCTGTGTCTTCATCAGCAAAGCTGGGCCCAGAAGCCCTTAAGAACCTGGCAAAGTTCCTTCTGGCTGGCTTGGCACAGCAGGAAAACAGCAGTGTCAACTGCTAATTTCCTGCAAAGGCAGCAGACTCTGCCTTTCACAGTGCACAGCAGACAGACACCACACACCCAGACAAGTTCCCAATTAACCACACACAATTAGTGTCTCTCAAAAGTGCCTATGTTATTCTTTGCCCAACTAATTAAATGCACTAAACATGCCAGGTTTAAAGGTGTGGCATGGGTTATCAAAAAGCTTTTGAGAACCAGACCAGATTCAAGGCTCAGAAGACTCAAAAGTTCTGCTCTAGTTTACCATCAAGCTGACTGGGATCTTAACTCTGTCTCTCTGCAAGCAGGGGCACTGCTGGAGGCTCTCACCTCTTGAGATTGTTACAGCTTGGACAATCGTAATGACCTATAGGAAAGTGCTCTGAGAGGTCTAACGACTGCATGGATGCACACTATGATGCCTCCGGGCCCCTGTTGTGACTGCTGCTTTTCCTTCCTGTGGCAGGAGGGGGGATCAATCTTAAGCAAACGTGATGTATGCATGTGCCTTCTAAGGTGTGAGCTTCATGTACGTAATCTCATGAGATCCTCATGACAACCCTATACCCATAAGGAAAATAAACCTGAGATGGGCTGCAAGGCGGTCGCACAGATGGTAGCTGAGCCACAATGTGAATCCATGTTAACCTCCCTTTTAAAATCTCAAGACTCATTCTCCTCCCTATCCCATGCAAACTATAATTCTTCTTGCATAGCCCCTTTAGGTTTCCATTTCCCTGTCATCCCTCTCCATCATTCTCCTCCACCTCTCATCTTGCCTTCATTAAAAAAAAAAAAAAAAAAAAACAACTCTCTGCAAGCACTTGAACCCAGGAGGCCGAGGTTGCAGTAAGCCGAGATGGTGCTGTCTCAGAAAAAAAAAAATGCTCTCTTCCCTGATGCTTCCCTTCCTAGACCAGTGACTTCTACTTAATTTGGTGGAATATTCTTTGCCAGTCTGCCAGCTGAATGCTGCCATTCTCCTCAACCCACCCAGGTAATATAATAATAATTATTATTATTATTATTATTTTTAAAGATGGGGTTTCACCATGATGGCCAGCCTGGTCTTGAACTCCTGACCTCAGTTGATCCACCCACCTCGGCCTCCCAAAGTGCTAGGATTATAGGCATGAGCCACCGCGCCCAGCCAATATAATTATTTTAATGGGAGCTTTGTGGAAAAACATGTGATACTCTCAAACCCCACCAGGGATTACCCACTTACCCCACCTCCACTGGGAGTTGCCCTGAGCAACCATGCTGATGGACACAAGGGTGCTTGCAAGAGTGAAGCCAGGAGGTTCTGCTCGGTGGCGTTTCTTCAAGGAGGTGACTACAGAACAGGGTTAGAAGGTGGAGGGTACAGTAAGGAGCGGCTGGGAGATCCGGTGGGCAAAAACAGGATCAAATAAATTATCATGTCCTGTAGCTGGAGAACTAGCTTTACTTGGATAGAACAGAGGGACCAGGGAAAACACAATCCCTTCTTTGGAAAGCCTGTATTCTCTCCCTTCCCGGTTCTCTATCCAAACCCTTCCTGGTCGGAGAGGCAGCTCTTGGGGCTATGAGTCACAGGTGGCTACTAAGAGGTGATATTTGATCTACCTCTAGGTTCCAAGCAGGAAAGAGGTGGCGGACAAAGCTTCACCCGAGAGTTTTGTCATAAAATCACTTGCAAGAGAGGGTTGATGCCATATTATCACACTCAGGAGGTATCTTGTAAGACTGCAGCAGAGATAATGACTAGGAGGCGCTGTGTCTCAGCACAGGAAGTATGCCTAGCACCGAAGCTGCACCTCATTTTGCATCTGTTCTCTCTCTCATGCACACACACACACACACAGACACACACACACACACACACACACACACACAACTACAGAAATTGGGAGCAGGTGGACAGTGACTCATTATTGCTGGATACCATAGAGAGAGACAAAAGTCCAGAAAAAGTGATGTTACGCTTTATAAATTTAGCAAGACGCTGGTGCCGCTGCTTGCTGCCTGCCTGCTGTAGCATTACTCAAGCCCTCCTGGTCCCCTTTCCCACTCACACCTGCAGTCGGCAGTGAGGCCCTTCAAGAGACGCCTGCTCTGTGAGGTTATTTAAGTCAGGAAGCATTAATCTGAAGAAATGCTTTGAAGCAGAGGCCTGGAGGTGCAAGTCTTCCCACTTCCTGGAGTTGCTGTTATCTTTAAGATTTAATTAAAAGAGGTTCAAAAATCTCCATCCCCTCTGCAGCGGAAAAGGCATCCTCCTGACAACATCACTGCAGTCTCCCGGTCCCTAGATCCTGCTTGTGCTGAATTCTTCCTCTCTCTCCTGTTCCCTCCTGAATTTGCTCTCACCTTTCCTGAAGGAATCACCTCCACTGGACACCCCCACATCTTGTCATCTCTTCACTCCCTAATTGCTGCCACCTCCAGGCTCTGTGTTAAGCAGACATTTCTGAAGGGACGGGCAACAGAAAGAAGTAACACCATTCTACTGCTCAGTAAATAACTTAAGACTGAACATGACGCATTCCAGCTTTTAAATTCCCCTTGAGCCATTGCAGCCATTGGACAGGTTTTCCTGACTTCCTTTCTCATTGGCTTAGTCACTAACACCTTGCAATACCTCTGGCCCTTTGCCCCCAACCTCTATTCCTTTCCTTGCTGGTCAGGTTGCCCCACCCACTAAAATTCCTACACCTTTTTAGACAGAGACTGAACTACCTCTTATCAGTTGCCAGCCATGCCCTAAGGCTTAAGGGACATCTTTTCACAATTCTGCGAGGTGTTTTGCTAAACCTGTGCCATCCAATACTTTAAATTTAATGAAAATTAAATACAATTTAAAATTCAATTCTCTCATCACCCTCGCCGTGTTTTACGTCCTCAATGGCCACCTATGGCTGTGCTGGACAGTGTAGACAGCAGAGTTCTACTGGACAGCTAAACCCAAATTCATTTCTCCCCTAAGGAACTGTCACTGGCTATTCGACTGACACTTTTTCCTGCCTACTTCCTTAATGTGGATTGAGCCCTTATGCTGTGTAAGGCACTTTTCCCGCGTTGCCTCCCGGCAGCTTCCTAACAAAGCGGACAGCGCCCTCCGCCCAGCTCAGGGGAGGAGCCCGAGGTCCGCAGCCGGGGCAGCGGGCGTGTCCCCTCCACCAAGCCACTAGCCCAGGCGGCGACAGTGGGTCACACAAGGCAAGTAGGGAAGGGCTTCGTCAACCACGTGTGATGTGATCGTTCCATTAAAATTTACGAGGGGTTTTCTTACTCGCAAGGGTTCAACCCCCAAAACAGGGTCACTGAAAAGGAAGCTCAAAGACTTTTTTTATCCGGAGGATGGAGTGCACGCTTGGCTGGGATGGAGGCCACCGCTGACCCGCTTCCCTCGGCGCCGGGGGAAGGCCGGGCTCGGCGACCGCGCCACCTGCTGGCCCCTTTCCGAGCTGCCGCCTGCCCCTGGGCGCCTGGTCCCCGCCCGCAGCGTCACAGCACAGGGGGAAGTCGTTAGATGCAGGTTCTTGGGCTCCACCCCAGGCTTATTGAACCCAACCCTCCCTGGGTGGGTCCTGGCAGCCGGCCCTGAACAAGACCCTCGAGTGGTCCTGATGCACGCTAAGGCTTGGGCATCAATAATGCGAGAGTCAACCCAACTGCACCGCCATTTATTAAGTCAAGTTTTTCTTTTGTTTTGCTTTGGTTTTTTCTTAGGAAGAATCAGATAGGAGCAATCAGGGTGTTGCAAGTCCTGATTACACAGAGATGTTAGTCACATTTCGTGCATCTCCAATCATCATGTTCTCTAACTGCCCTCCAAAAGGAGGAACAGGTAAGGGTTATCCCACCTGACAGCTCATTAAGTCAAGTATTAATGAGCATCTTCTAAACAATGTAGAAACAAAGGAAGCAAAACAGACATGATCCCTCCCCCACTCACTGCCCAACGCAGACATAGGTAGAATGTAGAACAGCTTACTTTATCATCACATCTTTGTGCAATAGGAAAGGGAAACATTACGATGACCCTTATTTTAGACAGAAAACCGGCCTGGGATCACACATGCCTGGGTGAACAACTAGGTCAGGTCCAAAACGTAGGGGGTTTTGTTTGTTTGTTGGTTGGTTTTTCTTTGTCTCAATCGATATAGTAGTATGAGTTGTTTGTTTGTTTTTAAGACTGACAGGAGCACCAATCTCAGGTCATCTGCATGTCAAATCCATCAATCAATGTCAAAACAGGTCAATCTTCGTGTCAAAGCTGAACTTGTTTACCAAACCACACATCACCAACTTTTCTAAGTCCACTTGTGGTTTCAGAGGGGAGAAGATGGGAGAAGATCTCTTCTCCCCAAATCAAGACAATTCCTTCTCCCTCATACCAAACTGAAACTTCTTATACTGCTTTAAAATTGCTGGCATCATTCCTGAAAGCTAGCAAATAGGCTTCCTTTCCAGTTATTATCCTACTATAACCCTTGCCTAGCTGTTCCCTCTCCATCCTTTTCAATGATATAGGACATTGTGGTGCAGGCTGTGATAGGGTAGGCAAGGAAGTGTGAAATGCATGGTGCGGGTGCTGCCCGAGGGGCACAGCTTTAGGGACTCTTAGGGAGGTAGGAATTTAACTCGAGCTGCCTACTTGGGGATTGACAGGGAAAGACAACGGAACCAAATAGAAGTGGGAAAATGCTGAAGAGGAGAAATAGGAACAGAAGACAGACTTGGTCTCCTCTTTCACAATTTAGCAACTTCAAGCACCAGATAGGCTGTTCATTAACGGCACCCAGTGGGAGCACCTGTATGTGCAGGGCATTGGGTCAGATCCCTGCCTTCAGAGGACGTGCTACTTTGCAGGCATGTAGAGATGAGTGGCTTAAACATATGTAGTATTTCTGTGTTGATAATTCCCTTGGCCATAAAAATATATATATAGTTTGAGACAGAGCTGCATTCCATCACCCAAGCTGGAATGCAGTGGTGCAATCTTGGCTCACTGCAACATCTGCCTCCCAAGGTCAAGCAGCTCTTGTGCCTCAGCCTCCCAAGTAGCTGGGATTAGAGGCACACACAAACACGCCCAGTGAATTTTTGTATTTTTAGTAGACAGGGTTTCACCACATTGGTCAAGCTGGTCTTGAACTCCTGGCCTCAAGTGATCCGCCTGCCTCAGCCTCCCAAAGTGTTGGTGTCACAGCACCCTTAGGGTGTCACTTTTCCAGCCAGAAACCTGTGTGACTCGTGGCATCTTTGTCCTAGTTTTGCTTGGGCCCACTGGGCTCATTTCACCCACTTGACCCTGCAAGCTGTGCTTGGCTTACATTACCAGCTTGGATCCCCTGCCTGCCAAGGGTAAGTCAGGGGCAGAACAGCAAGGGGTGTGTAAGTAAGCCCAGCATCTGGCCACTGCACACATCAGGCAGGTCAGCTACAGCAAAGTGAGCAGCTCCAGGAGCTGGCACAAGCGCCAGTTCCATGCAAAGCCGCGGCTGGATGAGGCATACCACAAGCAGCTTCCACTGCAGGCACCAGGGAACGTGATGGCCATAGAAGCTTGGAAATGCCAGGAGCCACAGAGCCCCAAAGAGGGTGTCACAACCCTGGCTCACTCAGGGAGCCCCTAGGTCTAGGCTCCCCAAAGGGCAGCAGCTCTTCTCTCCATCTCATCGCCTGCAACATGGTAAACAGAGGTGGCAGGGGGGGCAAGAGGGAGCATGTTTCAGCCCTGTTTGTGTTACAGCTCTTTCAGTCCTGCCAGGTCCTGAGTTCTTGTCCTGCATCTAGGAAAGATGAGATACACAGACAGCTAGAGGATGAGCAAGGTGGAGAGGAGCTTCATTGAGTGACAGGACAGCTCTCAGGAGATCTGAAGTTGGTAACTCCTTTCCACAGGCAGGTCATCCTGACCAGTCCAGGAGACCCTAAATTGGTAGCTCCTTCCCACAGCTGGCAGTCCCAATGTCTCTGTGAGTCTGGCTGAGTCTGGGGTTTTTATGGGCTTCAGAAGGGAAGAAGAGTGTGCTCCTCGGTCCATGAGTAGCCATGGCCAAGCCAGAAAAAACACCATAAATTCTCATTCTGTGCCATGGACTCCACCCAGAACTGACAGTCCCTCCCCCAGGCTTCAGACCATCTCTGGCTTGAAGGCAGGTCTTAGCTGGTGACCCACCCCTTTCCACCCAGGAGCCTGTCTGCTTCCTGCTGCCTTCTACATGTCATCCAAAGCACAAGGCTGTTCATGCCAAGGGGTGCCTGCAGGCCTGTGCTGAGCCACCATCAGCCCCTTCTTAGCCTCCCTTCTATGCTCATCAATGCCCAAAGTCTGGAGGGGGCTGAGGCAGCTGGGACTGGCCTGTCAGTGCCACCCCGAGTGTGCACACACCCAGACAGGTCACAATCGTCCCTGGGCTCAGCCACAACTTTGCTCCACCCCAGAGCAGTCTCCAGGAGTGGGGAGAGGGCAGGCAGTCGGAGCAGGCACTTTGAGCCTGTGGGGTAGGGGGGCTTCCCAGGTCCCTGAGAGCACAGGGATGCCCCTGTCTGTAGCCACAGAGGGTGGGGCTCCTGCCCTGCCAACTCAGAAGAAGGCTTTGTTCCTTCCCTTCTGTTCCCAGTCCACCGGCTCCATGTCCACAGTCCTGGCTGTGCCTCCCACATTGCAGTAGGTGTCTTTGCAGTGACTGCTCCAGATGGGCCGCTGCTGCCATCACTAGGATTACAGGTGGGAGCCACCATGCCCGGCCCATAAAAATAAATCAGCAAACAAATAGTAATATTTTTATGGTAATAATGGTAACACTTATTGAGCACCTAACTAAATGTTAGACAACATTCCAGATAATGGAACTAGGGTGGCCAAGAAAATTACAACCACCTTGGAAAGTCTCATTTCTGGTCTTTAGCTTTGCAGGCCTGAGGAATGGATTTTATTAGTTCCCTCCCAGCTTATCTGATGCATACCTGTCAGAGTCACAAGAAAATACATTAACTAGGATGACAATATATCAATTAACAGATTCATTACTACTGAGTGGTTACTGATTATATTTGTGAGACAGCACCTCCTCTTTCCTAAGAAAATCTATAGGAGAAACCAACTTCAGGAGCTTGGTGGGATGGAATCAAAGCAAAGTACATTGGTTAAGGGTATTGGAGCCCGTTAAAGGGTTTATAGCAGATGCCTGCTCATTTTCAGCACAGGAAACACACCTGAGATGGGTCAGAATGCTGGCAACATGAAGGGCTCCCATGAGGGAAAGGCTCAGGGCACCCTCTGCCTGCATCAGGGCTGGGACACACGAATGGATGCCCACTCCCTTCCTGTCTCCTTGCATGATTTCAGACAGGTGCAATGCAAGTCATCTGGTTTCAGCTTCAGTCTCAAAGTTCTATGGTCCCCTTGGTTACAGTTGTCCTGCTCTCCACTCCCAAGGATTATACTCACAACTACCTCTCAAGGTAGCTTCTTCAGTAGATAGCTCATTCTCATCTATTCTGGGCTGACTTCAGGGCTAGACACAGTGGCACATGCCTGTGAATAACCCCAGTGGGTAATCCCAGTGGATGCCTACAAACCACTTAGGGATGCCAAGGCAGGAGAGCCCCTTGAGACCAGGAGTTCAAGACCAGCCTGGACAACATAGCAACACTTTGTCCCCCTACCTCCCTGAGACACACACACACACACACACACACACACACAGAGGCACACACAATTAAATGTGCCAGGTATGGTAGCACAGACCTGTAGTCCTAGCTACTTGGGAGGCTCAGGTGGAAATGCTACTTGAGCCCAGCAGTTCAAGGCTGCAGTGAGCTCTAATTGTACCACTACACTCTAGCCTGGGCAACAGAGCAAGACTCTGTCTCAAAAAAAGCAGGTTACTCTATCAGGAAAATGGCCTTTTCCTAACCACATCCCCCAGGGCCCATGCTGCCCTCAGTGCTGACTGCTACACAAGCCAGCCCGGGCATCTGCTGTCAACCCTGTTTTTAGCCTCTCAGTTCTCCTCTATCCTTACCTTCCACTAACACAGAGACTGAGAGATCTGGAACAAAACCCTCATGGAAGGAGCCTTTGAACCCTTTGTTTGCTTTGCTGCCTCTCCTAAGAGCTGAGTCTTTCTTATTCATCTTTGCATCCCCAGATGGTAGAATTGTCCTAATAATCATTAAAAATTAATAAATCAATGTGTGTCTTTTGGATAAATGGAAAGAGTTCTGGTCTGCAGACCAATACAGCTAAAGTAGAAAATTGTTTCAATATCATCATTAACATACTTTGGGACTTTTGACTAATAACTTGGTTGCTTTGTTCTCCATTTTGCCAAATAAGAGAATCATCCCTCCTCCCTTCCAGCCTCAAAAAGACATTTTGAGGTAGGTGTATTTGATTACCGCCAGGGATTATAATTCCATGAAACAAGGTGTATGTTACTGTTTCTCACCTTTTCTACCTGAAGAAAAGGACTGAAGCATAGACGCTTCTAGGCATTGAAAAAATATGTTTTCAGTTCCATGATGTCAGGCTGTGTTTCAAAACACAGGAAGAAGCACCTTGTTGCACCAAACTCTGGGAATAGTGAGATAGTGTCTAAGTATTGGATGGCTCCTATAAATGCTATTGATAAAGTTGCACAATTATTTTGGCTAGTGATTGACTTCATGTGTGTGGTTTTAATACAGAGAAGACATTATTTTTAAAATTTAAGAATTAGAACTGAAAAACAGATACGCAATGGAATGGTTGCTTCTCTTGTAGAATTTAGTGATTCACAGCTCTTGGTCAAGGAGGCCTTAGGACTCAATGAGAGTATGGGTTTTCTAGTGAGGACTGAGTCAGACCTCATGATATCAGGCCCTGGATGAAGAGTGTGGGGACTCTGTCCACTGCTCCTCTTTGCTAGTGGGCAAGTACCCTGCAGGGCATTTTGTCCTGTGGGAGACTGACTTTGGTCAACATTGTATTTTCCAGAAGATAATCCTGGCTCTTCTTGGTTCTCATTTAAGGCCCTGTGTGTGCTCTGCCCTTGGCCAGTGGCACACGTACACTTTCTTCCTTTACACTAGAAGTCTGGGTTCCTAAAGGCTAACAGTGAAATCAGCTCTTCAGATTTTCAAAGGACAGACATAATAGGCAAAAATCCATTTTGAAGCCCGGAGCGCAAGTGAATAGCAGCAATAGAATAAGGATAGTTTATTATCGCTAATCCTCTGCTCAAAATGTTTCTTCCTGTCTCTCCTGATCATCTTCTCCCTTTCTACCTCTCTCCCCTGTCTACATTTTTCCTGCTCCTTTTATCTTCCTTGAATAAAATACATAATTGAAATGTTTTTTGTGTTAATACATTTTTTGAGTAAGATTGTAAAATCTGGCCAGGCGTGGTGACTCACGCCTGTAATTCTAGCACTTTGGGAGGCTGAGGCGGGTGGATCACCTAGGATCAGGAGTTCAAGACCAGCCTGGACAACATGATGAAACCTCATCTCTACCAAAAATACAAAAAATTAGCTGGGCGTGGTGGTGGGTGCCTGTAATCCCAGCTATTCAGGAGGCTGAGGCAGGAGAAAGGCTTGACTCTGGGAGGCAGAGGTTGCAGTGAGCCGAGATCGCACCACTGTTACTCCAGCCTGGGCAACAAGAGGAAAACTCCATCTCAAAAAAAAAAAAAAAAAAAAATTGTAAAATCTCATTTCTTAATTTTAAAAGCAGGAGAGTTGAACATTTTGCCTTGCCTAAAGAAAAAAAAAAGCAAATTGTTTATATATTTATTTGTATCTGGAGAGGGTGAAGTGTGGGGCAAAGGGCAGTAGTGTGGAAAGAAAAATAATGTATCCTTGACAAGAGCATAAACTTTGCTATGTGACTTTTGAGCTTTTTCCTAATTTGGTGCCACTATGTAAGCAGCCAACTTCTCCAGGATGGATCCTGGACAGTCTACCAAAGATCCTTGCTTCCTGTCTCCGTGGCCTCCTTAGAGACAGACATGAGTTCTAACACCAGCATGGCCACTTACTAGCTGTGATAAATCATTCGGTCTCTCTGAACTTCAGTTTTCTCATTTATAGCTTCACGCCTGACATGCCTAACTCACAGTCAACAAGAGAACACAATGATGAAGTTGTGGAGATGTGAAAGTGTTTTGAGAAATACGAAGTTTTGTGTGAATGATCAGTGCTCTATTCCTGACCTCCAAAGTGAGTTTCCTCAATTTCCTGGTCAATCAAGTCCAATTTATCTTTCAATGATTATGGTCAATCCCCACTTGTTTTCTTTTTCTTTTTATTAAGAAAAAAAGTTAAACATATACAATAGCAGAGAGTATAGCATAATGAACGTCCAGGTACCCATCACCCAGCTTCGGTGATTATCAACATGTGGACAACCCTTTTCATTTATACTCCCCTGATTATTTGGAAGAAAATTCTAATTCCTGGATTTTTAAAAATTCTTCAAAATGTTTAAAATAAATAAGTAAATAATGACCACAACACTATAGCATGCCTTTAAAAATACACAGTGAATCATTATCAAATAACTGATCAGAAATCAAATTTATTACGGGCTCAAACCTATAATCCCAGCACTTTGGGAGGCCAGGGCAGGTAGATCACCTGAGGTCAGGAGTTCGAGACCAGCCTGGCCAACATGGTGAAACCCTGTATTATTTTTTTCTTTTGAGATGGAGTTTCACTCTTGTTGCCCAGGGTGGAGTGCAATGGTGCCATCTCAACTCATGGCAACCTCCACCTGGCGGGTTCAAGCAATTCTCCTGCCTCAGCCTCCCGAGTTGCTAGGGTTACAGGCATGCACCACCACACCTGACTAATTCTGTATTTTTAGTAGAGATGGGGTTTCTCCATGTTGGTCAGGCTGGTCTTGAACTCCCGACCTCAGGTGATCCACCCGCCTAAGCCTCCCAAAAGTGCTGGAATTACAGGTGAGCAACCACACCAGGCTGAAAACCTGTCTTTCTTAAAAATGCAAAAAATTAGTCGGGTGTGGTGGCAGGCACTTGTAACCCCAGCTACTTGGAAGGCTGAGGCAGGAGAATGGCTTGAATCCAGGAGGCAGAGGTTGCAGTGAGCCAAGATCATGCCACTGCACTCCAGCCTGGGCAAAGAAGTGAGACTCTGTCTCTAAAAAATAAACAAGAATAGAAAAGAAATCAAATTTACTATCTTGATATCACACACACACACGTACTCACAGAGTCATGCACCGCATAAAATGATGGACCACATAAACCAACAATGGTAGTCCTCTAAGATTATAATGAAACTGAAAAATTTCTATTGCTTAGCAGCATCACATCCCTCATAACATCACAGCACAATGCATTACTCAGGTGTTTGTGGTGCTGCTGGTATAAACCTATTGCAAACAAAAGTTAACTGTGAAATAGCCTCAGGCAGGACCTTCAGGAGGTTTCAAAAAAAAGGCATTGTTATCCTGGAGAGGACAGCTCCATGTGTGTTATTGCCCCTAAAGACCTTCCAGTAGGACAAGATGTGGAAGTGGAAGACAGTAATACTGGTGATCTTAACTCTGTAGGCCTAGGCTAATGTGTATGTTTATATCTAGTTTTTAACAAGAGTTTAAAAAGTTAAAAAAAAATGAAAAAAGCTTATAGAATAAACATGTAGAGAATAATTTAAACTAAGTCTTATTATAAAAAAGTCAAAATGTTGCCTTTTTTTTTTTTTTTTGAGACAGTTTTGCGGTTGTCACCCGGGCTGGACTGCAATGGCGTAATCTTGGCTCACTGCAACCTCTGCCTCCCAGGTTCAAGCAATTCTCCTGCCTCAGACTCCCAAGGAGCTGAGATTACAGTAAAAATTAAAAGGTAAAAAAGTTACAGTAACCGACTGGCACAGTGGCTCACACCCGTAATCTCAACACTTTGAGGGACCAAGGTGGGAGGATCACTTGAGCGCTAAAGTTGGAGACCAGCCTGGACAACACAGCAAAACTCCATCTCTACTAAAACAGACAAACAAACAAAAAATTAGCTGGGCATGGCTGTGTGCACCTGTACTCCCAGCTACTTGGGAGGCTGAGATAAAGGAATTGCTTGAGCCTGGGAGGTCGAGAGACTGTAGTGAACCATGATCGTGCCACTGCACTCCAGCATAGGTGACAGAGTGAGACCCTGTCTCAAAAAAAAAAAAATGAAAATGGTGTAATCTCAATGGAAAACAGCATGGAGTTTTCTCAAACAGTTAAAAATAAAACTATCATATCATCCAGCAATCTCCCGTCTGGATATTTCTCAAAAAATTTGAAATCAGGATCTTGAAGAGATATTAGCACTTCCATGTTCATTGCAATACTATTCACAATAGCCAAGATGTGGAAAGAACCTAAATACCTATTGACAGACGAATGAGAAATGAAAGTGGTCTATACAAGCAAGGGAATGATATTCAGCCTTAAAAAAAGAAGGAAATCCAGGGCCAGGCATAGTGGCTCATGCCTGTAATCCCAGCACTTTGGGAGGCCAAGGCAGGCAGATCACTTGAGGTCAGAAGTTCGAGACCAGCCTGGGCAACATGGTGAAACCCCATATCTACTAAAAATACAAAAATTAGCTGCATGTGGTGGTGCACACCTGTAGTCCCAGCTACTCGGGAAGCTGAGACACGAGAAACACTTGAACCCCGGAGGCGGAGGTTGTAGTAATCAGAGACTGCACCACTGCACCAGCTCTGGGCAATAGAGCAAGACTCCATCTCAAAAAAAAAGAAAAAGACAGAAGGAAATCCTGCAATGTGTGACAACACTAATGATGGTTGAGAACATTATGCTGAATAAAATAAGCCGGTCACAGAAGGACACATACTGCATGATTCTACTTACATAAGAGATCTAACAGTGAAATTTGTAGAATCCAAGAATGGAATGGTGGCTACTGGAGGCTGAGGAAAGGGGAAAATGGGGGGTTGCTAATCAACTGGCATAAAATTTCAGTCGAGCAAGATGAATAAACTCCAGAGAGCTGCGGTGCAGCATTGTACATACAGCCGGCAATGATGTGCTACACATTAAAATTTGTTCGGCATGCAGATCCCATGCTGAGAATTCTTACGATAATAAAATAAATAAAAATAAAGTCCTTGAAGTTATTTCTTTCTCTATATTTCAACAGTCAACTTGAGATATGCTTAGGTTTGTTGCTTTCATTTTGGGGCTTTCACTGTTTAGGGACTGCAGTTTCTTGTTCAATTTTATTTAACTTACTTTTATCATTATATAAATCATGAGTTTGATTCCAAACTCCAATACATAAAATTAGGTTTTATAGGGGTATAGAATATGTCCACAAATTGTTTAACACACCCTTAAAAAGATGAAGTCTGATTCCCCCGCTTTTGAGTGTGTGTTGAAGTCCGTATCTTTTTGGTTTTATTTTCCTTTTTTAAACAGACACAAGGTCTTGCCATTTTGCCCAGGCTGGTCTTGAACCCCTAGGCTTACGCAATCCTCCTGCCTCAGCCTCCCAGAGTGCTGGGATTACAGACACTAGCCACCCATGCTCACTATCTGGCTTCTAATAAATAAGATGCAGTGACAGTATGTGACTTCCAAGACTAGATCATAAAAGGCATTTCAGCTTTCCCTACACTTTTTGGATAACTTGTTATAGAAGCAGTCAGCTGCCATTTCATGAGGATGCTCAAGCAGCCCTATGGGGAGAGGTCCATGCGGTAAGGAACTGAGGCCTCCTGCCAACAAGGAAACAACTCAGGTGAGTGGACCACTAGGCAACTGGGTTATTTAGCCCCACTCAAATCTTTAGATGCCTGAAATTCAGACCAACGTCTTGACCACAATCTCATGAAATGCCCTGAGATAGAACCACCCAGCTAAGCAGCTGCTGGAGTCCTGACCCTCAAAATTTATCTGAGATGCTACTACCGTTATTTTAAGCCACTAAATTTTTTGAATAATCTCTTTTGTGGCAATAGTTAAAAATACAGTTACATTCAGACAAGTCTAGCTTACATTCCTGCCTCCTCCATCCCCGCAAAGGTAACCAATTTTTTACTTGCAAGTTTGTCCTTCCATTCCTTTTTACTTTAAATATTAATAACTATGTAATTATTTCTATGAGCCACCCTTTCTTAGATAAAAGAGCACATTATGTTTGCTTTTCTGAGACTTGGAATTTTCAATTAGTAATATTTACTGGAAATCATCTCCAAGCAAGATGTAGAAATGGTCTGCATTCTCTTCAAGAGTTGCTTTGTCGTCCATTCTGTGGATGAGCCACAGATTATCCAGCCATCCACTCCTGATGTTTTGCAAGGCTAGGCTTTAGCACTGCAAATAGTGCTGCAGTGCATGTGTCTTTTCCTGATTTTGCATCTTCAGAATAGGTTCTTACGTCCATGCCTTTTTGAACTTTTTTCCTATTGCCTAGGCTGTCATGAATCTTGTTTCCCCTTTCCTCCTTCAGAGTCTATTCCATAGAATTTAGCACTTATTTGCCTTTGCTTCGTATTACTCTGAGTTTCTCATGTGTTTTAGTGTACTCAGGAGAGTGTGCTGTGGTAGCCCATTTAAAGCAGCTATGGCTCTGGCCTACTACTGTCAGTTTATTCGGTTTAATGCTGAGCTTGTGAGGATTAAAAAAAAAAATCTAAACTAGAAAAGGAGGGGGTGGCAAGCAGAGGGACAGTAGTAAGCCAAAATGGGAAATCTTTTTCAGCAGGTATGCCAAACACGAAACAACTCTTCTTGCCAAAGAGAGAAAAATGAAATTCTCCCCCCTAACAGGATGACAAGAAAGAGAATGCTGATGCCAGCCAAAGTCTAAGACATGGAATAAAGGGTGCTCGGGTTAGAGAGAGAATTCATTCCTAGGTTAGCCAGCAGAGCAGGCAGCAAACATCTTGCCAAACACATTGGCTGGAAGTAAATCCTTTGCAGAGAAAGATTATATTTAAAGCAGTGTTGCTATGAGGTCGTACATATTATGCTGCTGCTAAAGAACACTGACAAGCACGTGGTAGCAGTAGGTCCTCAAGAAACCCCTGCTCACTGATCAGATCCTTAGCTTCAAATTTTCATCGCAGTTATATTCTTATTCCGGCCTTTCTCTTCTGTTTTCAGGTGAATTAAGCGTCAGTGCATATGAGCCTTTATTTTTATAATAGATGAAATCCTTATAAAGTTGCATATAAATCTACTTTTTATTATCCATGATACAGTTTTCTTTTTTTTCTCTAGAGACATGGTCTCGCTCTATCACCCAGGCCAGAGTGCAGTGGTGTTATCATAGCTCTCTGCAGCCTCGACCTCTGGGGCTCAAGCGATCCGCCCGAGAAGATGGACAACAGGTGGGCACTGCCATACTCAGCTTCTTTTTCTATTTTTTGTAGACATGGAGTCTCACTATGTTGCCAGGACTGGTCTCAAACTCCTGACCTCAAGCAATCCTCCCACCTGGGCCTCCCAAAGTGCTGGGATAACAGGTGTAAGCCTCTGCTCCTGGCGGACAATACATTTTTATACACACAACGTGCAAGTCACTGAAGATGAAAGTGCATGCCCATAATGGCCATGCCTGCATTTTATAAATTGGTTATTTAGTTGGAGAAATCAGGTACAAACCCAAACATAAAAGAAATCACTTCTAAAGTATTTGAGTAAGGAGTTCACTTGGGGTGCCACCTGCTGGAAATGCCATTCAGCGGCTAGAAGAGCGAGTTGAACCCGGGGTTTGGATGATAGATAAGTGGAGAAAAGCAAGGAAGGTTTTTGGCAGGAGTAGCGTGAGCTGAAATGGGAGACTGGTCATTTGCCACACTGTTAGATTAGCTGCGATGAGAGAGGGGAATATGTCCCATCTGAAACGAGGATTTTTCAGCTGGAGAGGAAGACAGTGACACGGGGGGAGGACGGATCGGCAGGACTGTGTAGTGCCGGAGGCAGGCAAGCTGATTCAACGTCTGTAAATAGAATGGCATTTTTCACACTTAAGATTGGGAGTCCGATGACAGTTGATCATTTCAGAGCAGTTTCGTCTTCATTTCTAATGAAAGTTTAATTCTACTTCAGCCTCAAGTGTCTGTCACCATTCAACTTCAGTACGTACATATAAATACTGACAAAGAGTTGGCTTTCTATTCTCGTTAAACCTTTTTAGAAAAGTGAGGAAATGTTTAAAAGATAACTAATGGCTGGTTAATTGGTTTCTGGCAAACTTCAGTCTTGCATTCGTAGGATTGCTCAAAGTGGGGTATGCCTGTATTTCCTCTGTGTGTGTGTAGAGGATAACCTCTTTTAATGAGCTCCAGGGCTTTTTTTTTTTTAACCTTCCTTTACAATCAGGAAATATCCCAAACCTCAAGAAACTGGAAAATAACTGTAACCCTGATTGCATCTCCCTGTGATAGACAAGCAAAAGATAGCTCCCTTTTGCCTCAGGGTGCGTTTCATTTCTTTTCAGGAATGTGGGAGGGATGGAAACATCTGGGAGAAAAAAACTTTTCCTCTACCTTTATGTTCAGTGCTAGAGGCCTGCAAATTGAACAACAGATTAACAGGAGAAAAGGCACACAATGTTTACTAATATTTACATGGATGGGAGTTAATAGAAAAGAAATGAAGCTCAAAGTAGTTAGACGCCAGACTCTATGGCTCACGCCTGTAGTCCCGGCTACTGTACTGTATAGACTGACGTGGGAGGATCTCTTAACCCAGGGGTCAAGTCCAGAGAGAAAGGAAAGAGA
>NW_022436956.1:11995435-12012912 GCF_009761245.1 Sapajus apella
GGAGGGGAGGAGGGAGAGAAAGAAAGAAGGAAAGAAAGAGAGAGAAAAAGGAAAGAGGAGAGAGGGAAGGAAAGAGTGAGAGGGAGGGAAGGAGGGAAGGCGGGAGGAAGGAGAGAGAAAGGAGGGAGGGAAAGAGTGGTTAGATTCTGGGGCTTATATACCAGTTTAAACAAAGAAAAGGAAGCTTGAGTTCCAAGGGATGTGAAATCATGAGTAAGTGACTAAGAATATGTGGGAGAACTAATGGAAGATAAGTTATTTTAGTGAAGGTTTTGTATGCAGACTTCTCTCCGTGCCGACTCTCCATCTATCTCTGTGATAAGAGTCGCTCTCCTCTTGCTGGTACAAGGAGAAGGGGACACCGTAATTAGGGAAATTTATGCCACCTTCTCAAAGATAAATTTATGCCCTGCTTTTAGATGGATAAGAGAAGGGCAGGAAGCTCTTGCTGCGTCTGTTGATTCTCAATTGCCTTTGGCTCAAAATAACCCTCCAAAAGTGGCATTTTTGAGGGCTGCATATTCTGATCCTCTTCAGAAACTAACATATACTGCATGCCTTTTTTAAGAGCCAGTTTTCTTTTTGTACATGCACCATCTCATTTCATTATTACAACAATTCAAGGAGTTGTATTCGTCCCAATTTACAGGTAAGAAAACAAAGACCCACAGAAGTGAAATAGCTTGCTTAAGATTATAAGCAAATCCCAGCACTTTGGGAGGCCGAGGTGGGTGGATCACAAGGTCAGGAGTTGGAGACCAGCCTGGCCAGCATGGAGGAACCCCGTCTCTACTAAAAATACAAAAATTAGCCTAGCGTGGTGGTGTGTGCCTGTGATCCCAGCTACTTGGGAGGCTGAGGCAGGAGAATTGCTTGAATCCGGGAGACAGAGGTTGCAGTGAGCCAAGATCTCACCACAGCACTCCAGCCTGGGTGACAGAGAAAGACTCCATCTTGGGGGAAGAAAGAAAATTACAAGTGAATTAGGAGGCAAGGCCAGCAGCAAACCCACTTCAGCCTGATTTTAAAACTGAACTTCTTTCCTCCATCCCATAGCACGAGTTGTAGCTTTACAGGCAGGAAGGGAGAGAATACAATGTTTGAAGAGAGAGGGAGGGATAAATAAATGTTACTTACTATTAAGGGGAAGAATTATGAAATAACACTGTTACAGCCCGGCTCTGCACTGTCTTTAAGCTGCAAAGGTTGGTCATTGCTGGGAGATGAGAGCTTTTCCCGCATGGGGTTATTTGTTGGAGAGAATTTTCAAACAATATCACTAAATCACAATTACTGCTTGTGCTGTGAAGCTTTGCTGCCTGGGATGAGCCCATGCCCTCAATTCATTCTTTAAAGCTCTGCTCAGACGTCCGCTCTCCTCTGAATCCTTAGTGCTTTTCACATGGAGTAACTTCTCAGTCTACCTGAAACATTTGGGAAAGGATTCAGGTGTCAGTCCTAAAAAATAAGCAATCTTACCATTAGACGATCACAAATCTATGTAGCCTCCCAAGCCCTCTGCTAAAGATGCCTGAACTTTCCTTGGTGGTTTACTTTTAGACAAACTGAGTAAGTCTGACATGGGTGAATGCTTGGGCGTCCTTCCCTTCTCTATTCTTTTCTCTATTTCTCTTCTCTATGCCCCCACATTCTTCTGTGTCTTGACCACTCCTCTGTCTTCTCTGCCAAGACCCCAACTGCATCCTAGAAGCCAAAAGCGAGCCTCCTGAAGTCGACTGTCCTTGCCGTGCTGTGGTGGTGGCAGCGTGGTCGTGCTGGGGTGGTGGCAGCGTGGTTGTGGCGGTCTCCGTGCCTGCTCTCGGTAGAGCAGCCTCCACCATGGTGCCTCCTCAGCCACAGGCCCTCAGTAAGGATGTGCTGAGTGATAAACACAGGGAATATCCCTGGGGCCTTTCAGATTCTCTAGGTTGGAAAATGCGCTAGACTTCTAAAGATCTCTTACTGTTTTGTGTTCGGGTTTTGTTGTTATTCACAATATTTCTGACCTCTTAAGACACCTTTAAAATGTCATTGCAGTGGGCACGTGTAGTTTTGCTTACACCGTGGCATTTACTGTCCCTTCATCTTTTCACAATGTTCAGGTTTTCTTCAGGAAACAGGGAACCCACTGTATTCCAGTCTCAGCCCATTGGCTTTAGCAAGAGCTTGGTTTTTAGTACGCTTGTGACCTCAGCCAAAACAATGAGAATATTGCGTCTCTCAACTACTATCAAGGATGTGCACGTGACCCACTCCAGGTAAGTGAGCATCACCTTGTGTGAGCTATTGATAAAGCCCTACCGTTATCTATCAAAAATTCTTTTTTTTTTTTTTAAGAGGGAGCCTCGCTCTTTCGCCAGGCTGGAGTGCAGTGGCGTTATCTCAGCTCACTGCAACCTCTGCCTCCTGGGTTCAAGCAATTCTCCTGTCTCACCCTCCTGAGTTGCTGGGACTACAGGCACACACCACTATGCCCTGCTAATTTTTTTATCTTTAGTAGAGACCAGGTTGCACCATGTTGGTCAAGCTGGTCTCGAACTCCTGACTTCAAGTGATCCACCCGCCTCAGCCTTCCAAAGTGCTGGGATTACACGCATGAGCCGCTGCACTCAGCCTCCATTGAAGATTGTAACTAAGCAGATTGGATATAAGCAACCTGTGACTATCCTGCCACCTAGTAGGAAAGACCTTACAGGAGAACGTTAAAAGAAAGGAAAGCAACCAGGCATGGCAGCTCAAGCCTGAAATCTCAGCTTGGGAAGCCGAGGCGGGTGGATCACGAGGTCAAGAGATCGAGACCATCTGGCCAACATAGTGAAACCCCATCTCTACTAAAAAATACAAAAATTAGCTGGGCATGGTGGCGTGTGCCTGTAGTCCCAGCTACTCGGGAGGCTAAGGCAGGAGAATTGCTTGAACCCAGGAGGCAGAGATTGCAGTGAGCCGAGATTGCCCCACTGCGCTCCAGCCTGGCGCCTGGACACAGAGCAAGATTCTATCTCAAAAAAAAAAGAAAAAAAAAAAAAAGGAAAGCAAAAGAAATGAAGAAGCAGTGTCTTTTGCTCCAGCCCTGGAGCCAGCTATGCCTGAAGCTAGGCACTTCTTGGACTTCGACTTTTTAGTTTTTAAAGAGCCTATTAATTTCCTTTGTTATTGAAGCCAATTGGAGTTGTGTTCTTAGCACTTCCAATAAAAAGTCCTTATCAATACAGTTATTATGCTAAGATCCTTGTCTCTATTTTTTTCTTTTTTTTTTATTGTACTTTAGGTTCTGGGGTACGTGTGCAAATCATGCAGGATTGTTGCATAGGTACATACATGGTAATGTGGTCTGCTGCCTCCATCCCCCCATCACCTACATCTGGCATTTCTCCCCATGTCATCCCTCCCCAACCTCCCCACCCCTCCCACTGTCCCTCCCTTGGCCCCTCTCAACAGACCCCAGTGTGTGATGCTCCCCTCCCTATGTCCATGTGTTCTCATTGTTCAATACCCACCTATGAGTGAGAACACGCGGTATTTGATTTTCTGTTCTTGTGTCAGTTTGCTGAGAATGATGGTTTCCAGATTCATCCATGTCCCTACAAAGCCCAAATTGCTGGGATTACAGGTGTGAGCCACCACGCCCATCTCCACCCCATGTTCTGACGTAAAACTCCAAGGGGTTCAATAATTTTCATTTTAAACTAGGCCTTCCAGGTCATTATACAGATCTATGTATTAAAGTAGGAGAATAGGACATATTTAATGAACAATTTGTTTGATGGTTCAGAACTTTAAATATTCATAGCTAAGTGGGCTTCTATATGTAGTCTTGCCTCGGGCCACGATGTTAGAGTGGGCCTATTCTGTGTGAATCTGCTTCTCACGGAGCTGATCCTCATGAAGTATTCCCTGGTGTCAGGCACTGCTATGAGCACTTTACGTATACTCTTTCTTTGTCTTCATAACCGTGCAATGAGACAGAAATTTTCTTCATGTCCTTTATCCCACAAGAAGACTACTCTATAAAAAAGATAACTCTCTCTTGTGACTCTAAATAACCTTTAAAAGTACCAAATAAATTCAGAAGTCTGAGACCAGCCTGGACAGCAGAGGGTAGACCCCGTCTCTACAAAAAATTAAAAGATTAGGCAGTCCCAGCTATTCAGGAGGCTGAGATGGGAGGACTGCTGGAGCCTCACAGGTCAAGGTTGCAGTGGGTTGTGACTGCGACACTGCACTCCAGCCCGGGCAACAAAGCTAGACCCTGTATCTTTAAAAAAAAAAAAAAAAAAGGCAAATAAGGATAATTGTAGCCACATGTACATCTACATTTTTGGGCAATCCCATTACATTATTTTCCTATCCTGCCGAAATGAGCAGCCAGGACAACTGTAAAGCCACCCTGATAGAATGAACTGAGCCAGCCTGGGTGCTACCCTTGAGAGGGATGGCAGAAGTCAGGTCTCCTCCCATGGATCTAACATGGGGTCTGTGCTCCTGCCACTGCAGTGAGGTGCAGTGTGCCCTGTGTTTTCCATGGGATTATTCTTTCCAAAACAATCTCATTTAATCTCGTATCATCCATGAGATCAGAAAGTTCAGAGACTCTTTGCTCATGCTACATTTTAATGGACTCCAAGAGCACTCAAATGTGTTGCCCAGGAAATTTGAATCTGTTGCTGATTAAACCAGGCTGGCTTCTAGGTAATGCTCCTGTTCCCAAGCTATCACCCTCATCTAATAGAAAACCCTAGCTATTGCCCACCTTAGGTGATAGATTTTAATTTTGCCTTTGGGGGGGCCTTAATTTTTGCTAAATGCATTGAATTAAAATGGCTTTGTCCTTTTCCTCAAGCATGTATCAAAAAGGCAGACTGGGCCCAGTGGCTCATGTCTGTAATCCCAGCACTTTGGGAGGCCAAGGAAGGAAGGTCACTGGAGCCCAGGAGTTTGAAACCAACCTGGGCAACACAGCGAGATTCCATGTCTACTAAAATTAAAAATAAAAAAATATTAGCTAGGTTTGGTGATGCATACTTGTAGTCCCAGCTACTTGGGAGGCTGAGGCAGGTAGATCGCTTGAGCCCAAGACTTCGAGATCAGCGTGGCCCATATAGTGAAACACCCATCTCTACAAAAAAAGAAACCAAAATTAGCCTAGTGTCTTGTGCCTGCAATCTTAGCTATTCAGGAGGTTGAGGTGGGAAAATCGCTTGAATTCTAGAGTTCGAGGTTGCAATGAGCTGTGATTGCACCACTGTACTCCAGCCTAGTCATCAGAGCGAGACCTTGTCTAAAAAGAAGAAAAAGAAAGAAAAGAAAAGGTAGTTGCCAGTATCCAAAACAATTGCCACATCAGTGCTGAAGGAGACTGCACCAGGGGATTGGGAATCAAGATGAGACAGCAAATCTAGTAGTTCCCCGCCACCAAGTTGAGTGAATAGGCTATCAAGAGGCGGTGAACCTAGCAAGACTATTACATGGAGCATCAAACTACGACACAGTGCTTAGCCCCATTGTTTGCTTCTGCCCATAATTGTAATGAGGCACGATAACAGTGTACAATGAGACCAACGTCTTTCCCTACAAGTGCCTCTCCAATTTCTCTCTAGTGACCCAGGTATCGTCATTATGGAGATAGAAAGAGTGAGCATCGCCAGCACTCAGCTCTAGCCATGTTCCAGCTCTCATATAATTGCCTTTTCTCAGATGTAAAGCCAGAAATGGAATGAGGGTAGGTGGGTGGTCTTTTCCCAGAGCCATGATCAATAACCTCTTGCTGAGGCTGGCCTGCTTTGTCCTCTTAGTTAAAAATAGTAAGAGGAGGAGAGATTGGGGGAGGGAGGGTAAGCAAGAAATAACTTGCCTTTTTTCCCCGCTTAAGCTGGAATCTGGGAATTTGCCTCTGGCTTTCTCTTTCCAACCAAGCAAAAAAATTTTTAAATGAAATGTAAAGTCAGCCCAATGACTTTAGCCAAGAATTTTCTATCTAGGCTGGGTGCAGTGGCCCACACCTGTAATCCCAGCACTTTTGGAGACTGGGGTAGAAGGATTGCTTAAGTCCAGGAATTCAAGACCCATCTGGGTACCATAAAAAGACCTCCATCCCCACAAAAAATAAAAAATTAGACTGGCATGGTGGCATACACTTGTAGTTCCAGCTACTTGGGAAACTGAGGTGGGAGAATCACTGGCGCCCAGGAGCTTAACACTGCAATTAGTTGTGATCATGCCAATGCTCCCAGACAAGGCAATAAAGACCCTGTCGGCCGGGGCCAGTGGCTTACACCTGTAATCCCAGCACTGTGGGAGGCCGAGGCAGGCAGATCAACCGAAGTCAGGAGTTTGAGACCAACATGGAGAAACCCCGTCTCTACTAAAAGTACAAAATTAGCCAGATGTGGTGGCTCATGCCTGTAATCCCAGCTACTCTGGAGGCTGAAGCAGGAGAATCACTTGAACCTGGGAGGGGGAGGTTGCAGTGAGCCGAGATCATGCCATTGCATTCCAGCCTGGACAACAAGAACAAAACTCAGTCTCAAAAAAATAATAATTAAAAAATAAAGACTCTGTCTCCAAAAAAAAAAAAAATTCAATCTATGTACTCTCTAGAGGCTAGAAAGAGGCATGCAATTAGACTATAACTGGAACAAAATTTTTTTGGTTTTGTTTCTGGGCACGTAGTTTCTTGTCACCAGATTGTGCCCAGAGCTTCACCTGAGATTATCCAGACGGCACACCTGGCCCTCTGGCATCCCATGTTTGTATTTTCACGCTCACCGTGTTGCACAGTAGTTTGGTTAACATCTTAAGTCAAGCTCCCCAGGAAACAAACTCTAAGAGGAAGATTTGAATGCAGGTGTACTGGGGCACATTCTGAGAAACACCTGCGAGGGAGTGAGGGAAGCAGAACCCAGCAAGGGAAAAGCTGAACTGCTGTGTTGCAATCGAACCACATGGAATCTGGAGCTGGGAAGGGTCTTCAGAGTTATCCCAAACTGGGATGGGGACTTGGGCTTCTGTAAGCTTCATATGGAATGGTCACCGGATGGGGCTGTCTCCAGTGAGGAAGAGGTAACTTTGGGCCAGGCAGTCCCTTGAAGCCAAGAGTAATTCCTAAAGAAGGATGGAGATGTGAGCCAGAAATCAGAGGGAATAAGTGCCTCGGTCCTGAACGGGGAATCTGGGTAGCCTGCCACATTACTCACTGTAGCTAGGTACTTCTTCCTCCTCACCAGAAAAATGCCAGGTTGATGAGGCAGCCAGCTGGTATGTTCGTTTCCCAGTTGTATCCTTAGTGCCTATGGCAGTACTTGGCACATAATAGGCACTCACTATATCATCATGGAAGTCAGTGAATGAATTAACACTTTTTACTCTACATAACTTCTTTGTTGTTTTAAATATGATGGATAATATATTCATATTACACATTTTCCCCAGAAATATTTAAATAAATATCTCCTGAGTCCCAAGGGCAGTCTCCTATGCAACCATATTGAAATGATCATCGTTAGATTTACGCTGATAGAATGCTGTTATCCAACATAATCTATATTCAAGTTCTCCCATTTTCCTAATAATGTAAGAAAGCTTTTTCCCTTTCTTTCGTTTTCCCTTTCTTTCTTTCTTTTCTTTTTCCCTTTCTTTCTCAACTGAATCCAGTTGAGAATCACACATTGTATTTAGTAGCCATGTGATCCACCCTCCTCTCTTTAGTATTTCTTACTCTGAAAAGTTCTTCAGCCTTTTAATAAATCTGTCATGGGCTGAGCATGGTGGCTCATGCCTGTAATCCCATCACTTTGGGAGGCTGAGGTGGGTGGATCACTTGAGCCCAGGAGTTGGAAACCAGCCCAATCAATGCAGTAAAACCCCATCTCTATAAAAAATGCAAAAACTAACAGGGCATGGTGGCTCAAACCTGTGATCTCAGCTATTCGGGAGGCTGAGCTGGGGAGATTGCTTGAGCCTGGGAGGTAGAGGTTGCAGTAAGCCAAATCTCACTAATGCCCTTCAGCCTGGGTGACAGAATGAGACTTTGTCTCAAATAAATAAATAAATAAACAGACAAGGTATTTTGTTTTTGGTTTTTGTTTTTGTTTATTTGTTTGGTTGGTTGGTTGGTTTTTTTTGTTTTTTTGTTTTTGAGACAGATACTCACTCTGCCACCCAGGCTGCAGTGCAGAGATACGATCTCGGCTCACTGTAACCTCTGCCTCCTGCTTCAAGCGATCCTCCTACCTCAGGAGTGGCTGGGACCACAGGTGTGAACCACCACACCTGGCTCATTTTTGTATTTTTAGTAGAGACAGGGTTTTGCCAGGCTGGCCAGGTCAGTCTCAAACTCCTGATCTCAGGTCATCTGCCCACCTTGGCCTCCCAAAGTGCTGGAATTACAAGCGTGAGTCACTGCGCCCAGCAGACATTGACAGTTTGGAAAGGCTTGAACTAGTTGTTTTGTGCAAAGTGCCTCAATTTGGATTTGGCTAATTGTTTTCTCACGATGCATTCAAGTCATACTTTTTTTTTTTTTTTTGGAGTTGGAGTCTTGCTGTCAGCCAAGCTGTAGTGCAGTGGATCATATCCCACTTCAGCCTCAAACGCCTCAGTCTTCCCAGTAGCTGGGAATATAGGCATGCACCACAACACCCAGCTAATTTTTTTTTTTTTTCCAAGACAGAGTCTCGCTCTGTTACCAGGCTGGGATGCAGTGACACTATCTCAGCTCACTGCAACCTCTGCCTCCCAAGTTCAAGTGATTCTCCTGCCTCAGCTTCCTGAGTAGCTGGGACTACAGACACGTGGTACCACGCTGGCTAATTTTTGTATCTTTAGTAGAGACAGGATTCAGCATGCTGGCCAGGCTGGTCTCAAACTCCTGACCTTGTGATCCACCACCTCAGCCTCCCCAAGTGCTGGGATTACAGGCATGAGCCATCATGCCCAGCCCAGCTAATTTTTTTCAAAAATTATTTTTAGGGATGGGGGTCTCGCTGTATTGCCCACCCTGGTCTCAAACTTCTGGCTTCAAACAGTCTACCTCCTCAGCATCCCAAGGTGTTGGGATTACAAGCATAAGCCACCACACCCACTGGTCATACATTTTTGACAGGAATACCATATATGTGGTATTGTGTTCTTTTTGTGGATCACACCAGGAGGCAAAAGCTTGTCCCATTATTGGCTCACTTGGTTAGGACAGTGTCTGCCAGACTTACCCACTTTATGTCTCTTTTTCTGTTTGTACTTAGTGATTTGTGATGTGATGCTTTGAGATTGTGTGAATATCCTGTTCTCTCAAAATCATTCTCCCAGTGATTTTCGCATCCATTGATGATTCTTGCATAGATTAAGTATTACTGTGGTGATTACAAAATAATACAATACTTGTGGAAATAAAAATATCTCACCTGATTGGCAAACAGTAGTTGTTGAACCTCTGTGATTAGAAATTGTGTGCACGTGTGTGTGTGTGTGTGTGTGTGTGTGTGTGTGTGTGTTTTGTTTAAGAGAAGGTCTCACTCTGTCACCCATGCTGGAGTGCAGTGGCACGATTTTGACAACCTCAGCCTCCTGGCTTAAGCAATCCTCCCACCTCAACCTCCTGAGAAGCCAGGACTCCAGGTATAAGCCACCATGCCTGGCTAAGTTTTCAGTAGAAATGGGGTTTCCCCATGTTACCCAGGCTGGTATTGAACTCCCGGGCTCAAGAGATCTACCTGCCTCAGCCTCCCAAAGTGATAAGATTACAGGCTTGAGCCATCACGGCCAGCCAAGAAATTCTATATGTTATAAAGCCATCATAATGGTATTATTCCGTACAATGCCTTAATAGAAGTACAACCATGGCCTGGAAATGCTTCATCAGACTTGGAGAGTTTTTAAATTAGTCAGGAGGTTGTACATTTAAGAGAGTCTATTCTTTACCAGAAGATATGAAAAATGACAGTCCTAGAAAAAATGACATTTATTTTCAGTGTGTTTTTGACCCACCTTTCATCATCTAACTTCTTTCTTAAACACCCATAAGGCTCCTCCTCTGCCTCCAAGTTGGTCCTGGAGCCCTCAGGTTCCAACTCTTCCCCTTCGTAAAATTTGCTGTTACAATTTTTTAACTATAAAGTATTGGCATTTAGATGTAAATAACTACTAAGACTGAATGAGCCACGATTCCCAATACCACTTCGCATTATTTTATTTTATTTTATTTTTTAATTGACAAATAATAATTGTACATATTCTTGGGGTACATAGTGATGGTTCATTACATATCACATGCAGTGATCGCATCAGGGTAATTAGCATATCCATTGTCTCAGACACTGACTATTTCTTTGTGTGGGGAACATTCAATATCCTCCTTCTAGCTATCCGAAACTGTAAATTATGGCTAACTATAGTCATCCCACAGTGCTATAGCGTGCAGAACTTGTTCCTCCTATCCAGCTGTAATTTTCTATCCTTTAACAAGTCTCTTCCTCCCTTACCCCAATTTGCATTTTAATGAGAACAACTCAATTCAGAAAACATTTGTGAAATACCCTTCAAAATGTTTTATCAAGTGAGCTGGAGATGAAAAACAGAAACCCGTATTATTCTCGAGGTCAAACCAGAATTAGGCTCTGATCCAAATGGGGTCAATCAAAGAACTCTGTGTGTGACACCCTGGATATATACTGGGCCTGAGGATGTGGGTGGGCGAGGTAGGGAATGGGATAAGATGCCTCTCTTTTTCTTGTGTCCTCTTTCGCCTTCTTCCTTCCTTCCTTCCTTCCTTTCCTTCCTTCCTTCTTCTTTCCTTTCTTTCTTTCCTTCTTTCTCTTTCTTTCTTTCCCTTCTTTCTTTCTTTCTTTCTTTCTCTTTGAGACAGAGTCTTGCTCTGTCACCCAGACTGGAGTGCAGTGGCACAATCCCAGCTCACTACAGCCTCTGCCACCCGGATTCAAGTGATTCAGATGCCTCAGCCTCCCAAATAGCTGGGATTACAGGTGTGAGCCACTGTGCCCAGCCTCTTGTGTTCTTTTTCTACCTGGGCAGTGAACATGAAGAGGCTGGGAAGATGTGTGGGATTGCTTGAGTCATCCGTTATCTCAGACAGATAAAAAGGCTGTAGTGAGTGGGACTGTCAGTGAGGAGATGAGTGTTCTCATCTCAATTTTTTTACTAATTTAAATTAACTTTTTTCCAATCACAAAAGTTATAATATAAATTCCAAACAAAAGAAATGAATCCTGTGGAAAATAAAGCATACTCCTATAGGCCTCGCCCACGAAGCTGTTGACTATTTATAGCACAGAGGTGTATGCAGCCTTGTTTTTCTTATGCATTTCTAGTTATCTGTCAATCTATGTATCCAACTCACTACATACATATGTATGTAAATATTCATGTTTACACATTGTAAAGGGCTTTTCTACATAGACTTACAGATTAACTGTAGATAAGTGATATATACAGTGATATGTAAGTATACATAAAAGGGCAGGTTGCCTTGGTAATTAAATATTTTTATTTAATTATATTTCAAATTAAGTTTAAAAAGTTTGTATCAGGTATTTATAGCTTAAAAAGTCAAAGTGCTTGCAGCCATAAAAAAGGATGAGTTCATGTCCTTTGCAGGGACGTGGATGAAGCTGGAAACCATCATTCTCAGCAAACTAACACAGGAACAGAAAAACAAACACCACATGTTCTCACTCATAAGTGGGAGTTGAACAATGAGAACACATGGACACAGGGAGGGGAACATCATACACCAGGGCCTTCTGGGGGGTGGGTGTCTAGGGGTCGGATAGCATTAGGAGAAATGCCTAATATAGATGACGGGTTGATGGGTGCACAAAACCACCATGGCACGTGAATATTTATGTAACAAGCTTCTGCACTTGTATCTCAGAACTTAAAATATAATAATAAATAAACAAAAATATTTTTAAGTCCAATTGCTGTACAAGGTTTGTCATGGAAAAGAGCAGTCACCATCCTACATCCCCCACTCTCCAATTCCCCTCCCAAAACCATTCATTTTATGCTGTTTTAGCTATTTGTTTCCATAGTTCTAGATGACTTATTTACACTGTTGTTTCTGGATTTTCAGCCTTGGAGATTCTCTATTTGATGTCCTACTGTGGAAAAGAGGTGTTTGGTTCTTTCATGGCTCCCTACACACCACATGCATTTTCACACACATGCCTCCTCCTGTTTGTTCTATAGCAAAAATATAATTATCATCTCAGTTAGATTACAATGTAGTGTTCACATCGTAATGGTTATGTAATTATTGTTCAGGTAGCTATGTAGGGTACTATGATTTCATTTCTTCTTTTTTTTCTTTTCTTTTTTGAAATGGAGTCTCACTCTGTCACCCAGGCTGGAGTGTGGTGGCATAATCTCAGTTCGCTGCAACCTCTGCCTCCTAGGTTCAAGTGATTCCCCTGCCTCAGCCTCCTGAGTAGCTGGGATTACAGATGCCCGCCACTACGGCCAGCTAATTTTTGTATTTTTAGTAGAGATGGGGTTTAGCCAGTCTGGTCTTGAACTCCTGACCTCAGGTGATCGCCTGCCTTGGCCTGCCAAAGTGCTGGGATTACAGGCATGAGCCACCACCCCTGGCCTCTTTTCTTTTCTTGAGCAATATGTTTTGCTTGGTATCAATAATGCTCCTATTTCTTCCTTTGCATAATTTTCTAACTACCTTTCACTAATTCATCACCACTGAGCCAGCAATATAAATCTCTTCTCACTATAAGCATTTACGTTAGAGACAGCAAATTTTTTTAACAAACCTATGGATCTAGAACATCTTTCCATATAAGCATGGGGATAACTCCATTTACTTTTATTATTGGACTATAATTCATTTGATCAACTCTCAATTTATGGACATTTGGACTATTTCCAGCCCTTTTTGTTGTTAAAGGAATGACAAAAGAAACACCCTCCAGGGATATCTCTGTGAACATTAGTGGGCATTTCTGAACAGCAGATTTCGAAGTGTGATTGCTGGATGCATTTTAAGTTTCACTGCTCTCTGAAATGTGCATGAGCAGCAAGAACCTGAGCTCTGTCAGATTCTGCCTGGGCAGACCTGGCGCCCTGCTCTCCCAGAAACCAGGGGCTGGAAAACAGCAGCCTCTTCATTCATGATGCAGATGGAGCCCCTGAGTCATGTTTAGAGCAGAGTATTGATCCCAAGATTCTGCTCAAAGCAGTCAGCGACGTACAGCTGAAGGTGAGATGGGTCCACACGGCAGGAGTTTAAAATCCTTTGTGATGAGAGAAACAATGGCACTGAGGAGAAACCAGCTGTGCTTTCCTTTTCTCTGAAGTTGGGCACAAATAGGATGATTACGTGACATCAAATGTTTGTTCTGACCATCTTCATAGGCACCAATGAGCATCCCTGTTACACACTGAATAAACGGAAGAGAACAGAGACAGTAGCAACTACCAAGGCTTTGATGAAATCATGATTACATATGTCTCAAGTTCAGTGACAGCGCCAGGGGAGACCACCCAGAAGTGACTGCCACTGTCACCTCCTTGCCTGCCCAGAAATCCAGTCCTCCCCTGGCCGTTCATGGGCAATCCCTGCCTGGTCTGCACACTCCCTTGTCCACCTGGCAGCTGTCTGCTGATTCCTGATGCACCTGCCACTTAGAAAAGAAAGTAGATGAAGGTAAATTGTTAAAATCTGTGCTTCAAATAGGAGGACAGGAAAGCAGCTCAAAGTCCTGTCTGAGAAAGGCGTGAAGTAAAAACAAAAAATTTTTAGCATTGTATTTATTTCACTTCCTGGGCGGTCCAGATGCCAAGTTGGATTAAAATACAAAGGTAAAACAGAAACAAAACCACAGAGACAAAACAGAGAATCCAGCACCTAACACTTTCTTAATGTTTCATGAGCTTCCTGTTGGATCTACTTAACTCCATTAAAGAGAATACATCACTTGTGCATTTTTTTTTTTTTTTTTTGAGACAGAGTCTCACTCTGTTGCCCAGCCTAGAGTTCAGTGGTATAATCAGGGCTCACTGCAGCCTCAGCCTCCTGGCTCAAGCAATCCTCCCACCTCAGCCTCCCAAGTTGCTGGGACTATAGGCACGCACCAGCACACCCAGCTAATTGTTGTATTTTTAGTGGAGACAGGGTTTTGCCATATTGCCCAGGCTGGTCTTGAACTTCTGGGTTCAAATCATCCACCCACTTCAGCCTCCCAAAGTGCTGGGATTACAGGTGTGAGCTACCGTGCCCAGTCTTCTTTTTTAAAACAACAAAGTAATCTATCTATAATACACTTCAAACAGAAATTACCCATAATAGGTGTCATTTATTGAACATTTTCAAGAGACAAGAGTTTTATATGTATTACCTTATTTGGATGCTCACAATTACTTGAAGTTTAAAAACTGTACTCATGACCAGGTGCGATGGCTCATGCCTGTATTACCAGCACTTTGGAAGGCCAAGGATGGTGGATCACCTGAGGTCAAGAGTTCGAGACCAGCCTGGCCAACATGGTGAAACCCCGTCTCTAATAAAAATACAAAAATTAGCTAGTCGTGGTGGCAGGCACATGTAATCCCAGCTACTGGGGAGACTGAGGCAGGAGAATCGCCTGAACCCGGGAGGCAGAAGCTGTAGTGAGCAGAGATCTAGCCACTGCACTCCAACCTGGGCAACAGAGTGAGACTCTGTCTCAAAAAAAAAAAAATTGCATTCATTTGTTATCCCCATTTTGTAGATGAGGAGCCAAAGCTAAGGGAAGCTGAAAACATCACCAAGGTCACAGACTAGTAAACCACAGGATTAGAGCCCAGAATTCTGAGTCCGCATCATATACTACCATAACTACTTTTATTTCTTTTCTTTCTTTTTTTTTTTTTTTTGAGACAGAGTTTTGCTCTTGTTGCCCAGGCTGGAGTGCAATGGCACAATCTCAGCTCACTGCAACCTCTACCTCACTCCCAGGTTCAAACGATTCTCCTGCCTCAGCCTCCTGAGTAGCTGGGATTACAGGCATGCACCACCATGCCCAGCTAATTTCGTATTTTTAGTAGAGATGTGGTTTCTCCATGTTGGTCAGGCTGGTCTTGAACTCCTGACCTCAGGTGATCCACCCACCTCGGCCTCCCAAAGTTCTGGGATTACAGGCGTGAGCCACCATGCCCAGCCTTTTTTTTTTTTCAAACCACTTTTATTTCTTCCAATTACCTTCCCGTCTTAATCCACATGCATGTGAGTTTTGACAGTTATATTAAAGTGTACAAAGTATTTTGTCCTCCTCTCCCCTGTGCCTGTTTATCATATCAAATATGTTTCCGTGTTTCTCCCCAGTCAGTATATTTGTAATTTGCATTCTAATAGGCTCATAGCATTTCATTGAATCATCATGGCATCGTTTAGTAAACCGTTTCCTTCTGTTGCAGTTTTGTATCTTCACTATCTTTGTTAGCATAGATAATACTGTAATGAACTTCTTTGGGCTCTTAGCTTTGGCTTTACAAATATATATATTTTCTTAGGATAAATTCCTAGGTGTAGGACTCCCCACATATTATCATATTGCTTTCAAGGGTGTTGGACTAATTTACAGCACCACCAGAAGCAAATTAGTAGATAAATTTCACTGTATACTCACTAAAATTAGCCTAATGGATCACTTTCAAACAGAAATATAAAATAAATGGGGTATTATGATGATGATTGTTGCAATGAAAATTACCACCAGAAATCAAATTGTCCTCAGAGCCTCTACTCCTTACTTCTTTGTGGTTTTCTTCCCTACGGCTTCAATATCCTCCTCTGCTGTCACAATGGCTTTGTTTGGCTTCATTGCAGGACACCAGCAATGAGGATACAAATTGAAAAAGACCATTATTCAGATACGAACAGCTGGCCCCAACCTCACTCCTTCTCCTGCCTTCCCAGTTTCTATTCCTTCTCAAATTAACAAAAGACTTGGGAACATCTTGACTCCTTCCCTCATCCCAGTTCCCAAATCAGTTATCACAGCTTCCACCATCTCCCTCCAAAGCTTACCCATCCTCCCCATTTCCAGTGTTACTGTGCTGAATCTGATCCTTGTCATCACAGCCTGCACACAAATTTTACAACAGGACACCCTTCTTGCTCTAAATCACCCTATGCACAGCTCCCAGGTGAACCTTCCTAAATCACAGCCTCTGATCATGTCATTTCTCAGCCCCAAAGTCTGTACCAGTTATTGGGAACCACAGGAATGGCACCCAAACTGGCATCTACTGTGCCCCAAAATGTGCATGTTCTGTGTCCCTGCCTCACCTGCCACCATTTTTCTCCATACTAGTTTCCTGGAAGCTTCAACATTCCTTGAAACATGGTCTTTACCATCAGATACCATATATCTGCTTGGGAGGACCCAGCATGCAAAAGCTTAGGTTTCCCTTCCATTCATCTGCTTTGAATCCCTTTGGCGTGGGGGAGCCCAGGCAAGCCCATCCCACTGATGCAGTGTGTCCAGCCTCCCATGCTTTCTTAGAGGTCCCCAAAGCAGATGCTCTTGTGCAACTGCCAGCCAACGTGTGCTGGCACCTCCCTCGGGGGCTTGCTCATTCCTTCACCCTCCTGGCAGACTTCTACTTCATGGCTCAAGTCCAATGTCACCTTCTCTGGGAAGAAGTCTGGGACTGTTACAGAATTAGGCATTAGTGATTCCATGATGCCATGCACTTATGTTTGTGTTCACACTATGTAGTATTAATTTATTGGAGTCTGTCTCTCCACTGGTTGTGAACTCCTCTAGGGAAGAGACTATGTTTGGTTCATCTTAGCTTTCCCAATACCTGACATCGTCTCCGGCATAGGCTAGTTGTCTCTGGGTGAAAGTATAGTCAGAGCCCTTCCTCCTCTAAGTGGAATGGGCCAAATCTCCAGCCTTATAATCCCCTGGAAGAGTCTAACTATCTAGAATGAAAAGATCTAATGTGGAATAGAAGAACTCCAGCCCCTACCTCCCTCTCCCCACGCTCCATTAAGGAAAAGGCTGAAAAGTCCTCCAGGCACCTCTTAACTCTGGGTAGAAAAAAAAAAAAGGAAAGGAAGCAGAGGTTGCCTCACAGTCACTGTGGAAAAGAGGCTTGCAGGTTTCCTCCAGGTCCATGTGTTTTCAGACTCAAGGGAGAAGGAAGGAGTGGATTGTGGGCAGGAAATGATGGAGACTGGCAGGTGTTAACTGGCTGTGTACTTTTTTTTTTTTTTTGAGACAGAGTCTCGTTCTGTTGCCAGGTGCCAGCCTGGAGTGCAGTGGCGTGATCTCGGCTCACTGCAACCTCCGCCTCCTGGGTTCAAGCAATTCTCCTGCCTCAGCCTCCCGGGTAGCTGGGATTACAGGCACATGCCACCATGCCCAGCTAATATTTTTGTATTTTTTTTAATAGAGACGGGGCTTCACCAGTTGGCCAGGATGGTCTCGATCTCTTGACCTCATGATCCACCCGCCTCGGCCTCCCAT
>NW_022436956.1:12013012-12135716 GCF_009761245.1 Sapajus apella
CATGTTGGCCAGGATGGTCTCGATCTCTTGACCTCATGATCCACCCGCCTCGGCCTCCCAAAGTGCTGGGATTACAGGCTTGAGCCACCATGCCTGGCTGGCTGTGTACTTTTAACAGTCTGTCTTTCAGTTCTGAAAAAGGTTCAGGGACATGAAGAAAGGCATATTCCAAGCAAGATTTAGCCCTGGGCCTGGAGAGGGGTGTGTATGTTTCCCTAATGCCCTATCCAACCTATGCCTGAACAGAACTGACATTCTATAAGTAATGACGAAGAGAGCATGCTGGTTAACAGACTATTTATTGCCTTTCCATTCCAAACCCACCCTTGTACACTCTGCTCTGTGATGCCCAGCCTGGGGCTCATTCCTCCTTTGCCAGCTGCAGCCATCAGGGACACTAGTAGGAGACAGGAATGCTAGAGGCAGGAGATGCACCCTCCCATTCTTGTTGCTTGCTATTGCTAACACTATCGTTGCAACAATGGCTCTTCATCCGGCAGCAGCAATTCGTCCCAGTTTCCAGGGGTCTTCCACTCTCGTGAATCAGCCTCATGGTGGTTGGAGGTTCAGGTGCCAGCCTTCAAGACCCTGCTCCAGGCTCCAGAGGTAGCAGCACCACGGGAGCAGTGACACCCTCCTCAGAGATCTGGGTCACTCTCTATGAAGCTCCTCCTCTGGGCTTCAGAGTTTAACCCCTCTCTCTGTTCCTCCAGCCGTAGGGCTGGCAGCTGCTTCCTGCAATAACTATTTCTGTATTACTGCATTAGCCGACCCCTTTGCTTTTCAGTTCCTCTAATCCCTGTAACCAATGTCCCCTATTAATTTTTTTTTTTTTTTTTTTGAGACAGAGTTGTGCTCTTGTCACCCAGGCTGGAGTGCAATGGCTCAATTTCAGCTCACTGCAACCTCTACCTCCCAGGTTCAAGCAATTCTCCTGCCTTAGCCGCCCAAGTAGCTGGGATTACAGGCACCTGCCACCATGCCTGGCTAATTTTTTTGTATTTTTAGTAAGAGACGGGGTTTCACCATGTTGGCCAGGCTGGTCTAGAACTCCTGACTTCAGGTGATCCACCTACCTCAGCCTCCTAAAGTGCTGGGATTACAAGCATGTTAAATGATCTCTTAGAATAATGGACATGTTTTCTGTCTTCCTGATTGACCCTGACTGATACAGGGGGAAGAGTTGTCGGGAAGCTTTCACTAAGGTCTGGCTCAATTGCAATTTTAGAGTCACATGTGATCACAGAGAAGTATAATAATAATGATTATCATTTACTGAATATCTGTGCATGCTATGCACCATGTGACAAGCTTTGAATGCATTAAGAGAGACCGGCTATACAAACGGACAACGGCCAGGCCATATGTAACAATAAAACCCCAACCCGCCGCCCCTGCAGCAACCAGGCTGGAAAACAGCCTGCAGCCTCTCCAACAACAATCAGTCCAAATGGCCAGGACATGGTCAGTGATTGGCAGCTTCCGTTGTTTTTGCCCTTGCTTCCATCTGAGCATCTGAGAACGCCAAATATGCTCCTCAACCCAATCACAGAAGATGCCCTGCTTCCAGATTCTGGGCCCTCTTCAGCTTCCAAGTGCCAACAGTCAGGGAAGACCTGAAGCCTTTCCCTTCATTCGCTAAGCTTTTTGACTCCCCTGCCTGCCTCTGAGTCTCTAGCAAGCCAAGCAATGGTGGCTAACTCCCTTCCTATAGCAAGCTCTGTTTGTTCTCATTAGGCTGATCTTCATTTATTTCCACAATTGAGCCTATTTCTTTTTTTTTTTTTGAGACGGAGTCTTGCTCTGTTGCCAGGCTGGAGCACAGTGGCGCAGTCTCAGCTCACTGCAACCTCTGCCTCCCGGGTTCAAGCAATTCTTCCGCCTCAGCCCCCCAAGTAGCTGGGACTACAGGCACGTGTGAAATGCCTGGCTAATTTTTGTATTTTTAGTAGAGACGGGGTTTCACCATGTTGGCCAGGATGGTCGCAATCTCTTGACTTCGTGATCCGCCCGCCTAGGCCTCCCAAAGTGCTGGGATTACAGGCATGAGCCACCGCGCCCAGCCTGAATCTATTTCTTACTATAATCCAGCAAGGCAGACGTTATCATGTCCATTTTACAGATAAGGAAACTGACACTCAGAGAAGCCCAATAATTTCTCTGAGTCCTGTGTACAAGTAAGTGACAGAGCCAGGATTCAAACTCAGGTAAATCTGATTCCAAACCCTGACCTGGCCCTGTTACACCTCTCTCCTGGCTTTCCCCACCTCCCGTTTATTGTTTCCTACTGTGATGACATCTTTACAAGGCTGTTTTTCCCCAATCAACTGTGCCTTTTGCAAAGTTAGAAAATGTGACTTACAAACGTTATATTCACAACTCTGATGTAAGGCGTGACACGCAGCTGATGCTCCTATCATGTTCAGGAATAGTGTTAGAAAATGCCTGACTGTCCTTCGCCAGGCAGGTGACTGAGAAACATCTTGAGAAGGAGATAGAATCAGGGAATGGTCTGAGATAGTCCTGAACATTCTCCTCTTCCTCCTGGGCTGTGGTGTCGATGGAGGATGCCTCGGGGAAACGAGGAAGAAGAGACCCCTGACTGTGTATCAATGGGAGAAGTTATCAGTGGGTCCAGGGATCTCAAAGAGGAGGCAGCCAGGGTTTTCTCACCCTGTACCCGCATGAGGTTGCAGCAAACAAAATTGTTAAGTCCTAAAATTTGTCATCATGGTTATTGGAATTTTGCAGTTACATGAACTAGGTGATTGCCTCGATCCTCTTCCCACACTAATTGTGAAAAAACTTGCTTGAATACCTGAAAATGGCAGAGCTAAGAAGTCCCACCCCACCTGGTAGGAGTCAGTGCCCGGGCACCCGCCGATGCCAGGGCGGCCACTAGGTGGCACTAGCACTGAGCTAATGTGAGCTCCAGCCTTCCCACCCACCCTTCCACCTCATCTATCCACAGAGGTAAAATGAAGACTGGAGCCAGGAATAGTGCTGCTTTTATAATTTCACAGCAAGGCTTTTATGTGACTGTGACTTTTATCATTAATAGCGCATTTGTTCTGCACCAGAGACCTGAATTAGCAGTGGTTTCAGAACTGACAACAGCCTAATGTTTTGACCAAGCTAAGCAAGGTCACCGGGCATTGAGAGGGATGCCCTGAGTGTTCTCCCAGCAGGGGGCACGTAAATGAAGCCTGCCTTTCATTAGCTTTGTTCTGCTGCCCTGGGCTTTCAAAATTACAGGTTTTCTGAGGATGACAGTTTAATTAATCATTCAGAAATAATATTTACTAAAACACAAGCAAACAAGAATGACAGCAACGTTTTCCAAGCTTTTACCGCCTACTGGAGGCAGCCTGGAGAGTAGGTCTTAGAATTGAACTGGGTTTGAATCAGAGCTTTGTCTCTTCCTAACTGCTTATCTTTGGGCAAATTTTTTAATCTCTGAGAGCCTAAATTTCTTTATTTATTAAAGTAGGAGCTAAGTGTGGTGGTTCATGCCTGTAGTCCCAGTGTCAGAGGTGTTTGGACCAGAGCGAATCCATCTTGAATAGGTGCTGGATAAAATCAGGCTGAGACCAACTGGGCTGCATTTCCAGGAGGTTAGGCAATCTTAGTCACAGGATGAGAGAGGCGGTTGGCAGAAAATACAGGCTCATAAGGACTTGCTGATATTTAGAAAACAGGTTGCAGTAAAGAAGCCAGTGTAAACACACCCAAACCAAGATGGCCGTGAGAGTGACCTCTGCTTGTCCTCACGGCTCATTATATGTTAATTACCATACATTAGCCTGCTAAAGGACATTCCCACCAATGCCATGGCAGCTTACACGTGCCATGGCAACATCAGGAAGTTACCCTATATAGTCTAAAAGGAAGAGGAACCCTCGGTTTCGGAAATTGCCCACCCGTTTCCCAGAAAACTTATGAATAATCCACCCCTTGTTTAGCATATAATCAAGAAGTAACATTAAGTCCAAACAGCTGAGCAGCCCCAGCCATTGCTTCTCCCTGTGGAGTAGCCACCCTTTATTCCTTTACTTACCCAGAAAACTTGCTTTCACTTTATGGATTCACCTGGAATTCCTTCTTGCATGAAATCCATCCAAGAACCCTCTCTTGGGCTCTGGATTGTGACCCCTTTCCAGTAACACCAGCACTTTGGGAAGCCAAGGTGGGTGGATTGCTTGATGCCAAGAGTTCAAGATCAGCCTGGCGAACATGGTGAAACTCTGTCTCTACAAAAAATACAAAAATTAGCTGGGTGTGATGGTGTGCTCCTGTGGTTTCAGCTACTCAGGAAGTCGATGTGGGAGGATCACCTCAGCCCAGGAGGTGGAGGCTGCAGTGAGCTGGAATTGTGCCAACTGCACTCCAGCCTGGGTCATAGAATGAGACCTGTCTAAAAAATAAAATAAAAAGTAGGATAGTCGGGCATAAGTCATAAAATTGTGAGGTCTGGCCAGGTGCAGTGGCTCACCCCTGTAATCCCAGCACTTTGGGAGGCCGAGGCGGGTGGATCATGAGGTCAGGAGTTCGAGACTAGCCTGGCTACGCTGGTGAAACCCCACCTCTACTAAAAATACAAAAATTAGCAGGACGCGGTGGTGAGCACCTGTAATCTCAACTACTGAGGAGGCTGAGGCAGGAGAATGGCTTGAACCCAGGAGATGGAGTTTGCAGTGAGCTGAGATCGAGCCACTGCCTGGGCCATAGAGCAAGACTCCATTTCAAAACACACACACACATTCATAAAATTGTGAGGGCTCAGTGCACTGTGATAGGCATTTAGACGCCACAAACCTTTCCTGCTCACCACCACAAGGCTTTGCATCAATAATTAGAGTAGATATAGTCCCCTTTCGTAGCCTGCATGCCCACGATTTTATTCCTTTGAAATCATTCCTCATCAACCATTCGATTTTGGTTTGCAAGGTTTGGGATATGGCTTCCTAGGGCAGAGGGCTGTGTGGGATGGAGGGGTTTTGTTTAAAATGCAGATTAAGGCTCAATGCAGACCCCTGCAATCAAGGTCTGTATTAGCAGCTCCCACATGGCTTGTTTTCAGAAGTCCTGGGCTGTCCTGATGACAAGCTCCCTGCTAAGGTGGAAGAAGAGCAGCAATTTGTGACCAGCATCCTTCCTGCTTTAGGTTTCTTACCTTAGAAATGTGGAAATAGGGCTGTGGGTTTGGTCTGGTTTCAAGGTGGGCAAAATGGAAAGACAGGATGTGATTTTGAATTATCTGCCACCTATCTCCAAGTCTTCTGGAGGTTGGAATACATGACGATTTCTCACTTTCTCCTAAACTCACAGTCAGAAAGCCAGGTGGGAGCCAGGTGTTGTGGGTACATTGTTGGGCACGGGGGAAGGCACTTTGCTAGATTCTGCAGACTACAGACCTGCCTGGCTCTACTACTCTTGTATAATACAAAATATGTCTCATCTTTATCGCAGGTTTAGAGCTGAACTTCCAGAACCCTTGGACTTTCCCAAGTGATAGGAGAGGCTTTGTTCTTCATGAGCTCCTTGAATCACACCTAAGTTTATGATAATGAGATGACTCGGGCCAGGTGCTGCGGCTGGCATCTGCAATCCCAGCTGCTCCAGAGGCTGAGGTGGGAGGATTGCCTGAGGCCAGGACTGTGAGATAATGAAACGGCTCAGGATGAAGGCTGGTTATCAGAAAGACCCACCATGCAATTAGAGGGTTGGGGCTCTGAGCCCAGAAGAGGGAGAGAGCTAGAGATGGAGATATCAATTACGACTACACCATGAAACCCCAATAAAATCCCTAGACACTGAAGCTCATTGAGCTTCTTGACTGGTGAACACACCAATGTGCCAAGAGGGCGATGCACCCTGTCCACAGAGAGAGACACAGAAGCTCTGCATTCAAGGCCACCTGGACCCCTCCCTATGCATCTCTTCACTTGGTTGGTCCTGATTTGTATCCTTTAGCATAAAAGTATAATCATAAGAATAGCACTTTCCTGAGTTCTATGAGTCATTCTAGCACATTATCAAACCTGAAAGGGGTTGTAGGAACCCCCAGATTTGAAGCCAGTCAGAAATGTGGGTGCCTGGGGACCCCATTTGCAGCTGACAACTAAGTGGGGACCATCTTGTTGAGAACGATGCTTTTACCTTGTGGGGTCTACTCTAACTTCAGGTGGTTAATGCCCACATGGAACTGTAGTGCCACCATCAGTGTCACCGTAGCCACGTACTACCTACCTGGTCTTCAGCAAGTTGCTCACTCCTGATGTTCAGTTTCTTCATCTATGAAATGAAGCTAGCTGGAATGATCATCATAGCCACTCACAGTAAGACACTATCAGTGAAAGCACTTCGTACACTGCCTGGTGCTACATAAAATGCTTGTTTCTGTTCCTGAATGCTTGATCCACCTGGGGACCTCAGGCAAGCCCAGCCTTCCTGAGCCTTACATCAGGAAAACAGGCCCATCTGTTGCTACACCTCATAGAGCTTTTACGAAGACAAGCTGAGATCAGCAATGTGGGAAATCTTTGGAAACTACTCCCTATTATTTTCCAACTAATTTTTATCTTTTTTTCCTAATTAAATGGATCACACAGAGATAGCAGAATTCATTTTTGCTAAATTTGGAGATCGTTTGGGACAGTCAGACTTAAAATATAGGCCACGACGTAATAAATAACATTCATTCCAGAAAGCACAGGGGACCCCTCAAAGAATTAACAACTCTTCTCCTGAGCAACAGAAACTGAAAAACAATGAGAGGTCATAGCAACTGCTATACCTAGGGTATCGTAGACACAAATATGCAACATAGGGAAAAAGCAAGCAAGGGTTTTGATATGGGCCCTAAGAGGAGAAGACAAAAGGAGAATTACATATGTTGATCTGCGGTGAATTTAGTTTTCATATGATGGCTGTTTCTTTCCAGCACCTTCAGGCAGCTCACAGGGATGAATCTAACCCCGCTATAGATTTGGATAGATAGGCATCACAATCAGGACTAGAGATTTTTCAACATTATGAGACTCCGATGAATAAAGTCCTTTCCCCCTTCATTTCCGTTTGACTCCTCTTGTGAACCAGGACAGGGACTAGGGGGGTGACTCTCTTCACTTCAACATGAAAAAGCAGAATTGAAATGGGTGGCTTTGTGCCCAGGTTTTGCGCTGAGACCTCAGCGTGTGCAAAGTGGAAATCCTCTTCCATCCCCCACCAGCCTGCTTCTCTCCTGTGGAAATGTGGATAAGTTCCCAATCTTAGTGGGAATTTCATGGAGGCCACGATGCATGCTGCTGCTTTAATGAGAAATCTGGTCACTCTCGCCTTACCCCCTGCTTCCAATCCATTAGTAAGTTCAGCTCCTTCTGCCTCTTAAAGATATTTCTCACATCCAATTTCTGTTCTCCTGCCCTTTTGTTGGTCTTTTTCGTTTGTTTTTTGGTTTTTGGTTTTGTTTTTTTTTTTTGAGACAGAGTCTGGCTCTCTGTCTCTCAGGCTGAAGTGCAGTGGCGTGATCTCAGCTCACTGCAACCTCTACCTCCCAGGTTCAAACGATTCTTCTGCCTCAGCCTCCTAAGTAGCTGGGATTACAGGCACACACCACCACACCTGGCTTTTTTTTTTTTTTGGTATTTTTAGTAGAGACGGTATTTCAACATGTTGGCCAGGCTGGTCTCAAACTCCTGACCTGAAGTGATCGGCCCATCTCAGCATACCAAAGTGCTGGAATTACAGGCATGAGCCACCGCGCCTGGCCTCTCCTGCCCTTTGACTTTGATTCTTGTTCTGGCCCAGGCAGGCCTGAGCCTGTGGGTAGACCTCCAGCTGGATACAGATTTCTTCAGGGAATTGGAAGACAGAGAAAACAGCTGGTGGGAGATGGGGCATCAGTGAGTTTAGCTTAAAGGGGTTAAGGAGAGCAAAACCACCAATGTCCCTGTCTCTTTGCCAAACGTCTCTCAGTAAAGCAGTGCTTTACTGCTTGCTTCAGTCTCAGATTTTGTACTAATGAAAGGGGCCTGTTTTACCCAGAGTTACATAACCTCTGCTTTTTATTCTGATATCCCTATATTCACTTCCGAGATTGTCACTACCACTAGACTTTTGACTGAAAATTATCAAAGAAACTATCATGGATTATGAGCTAATAGGTGAAGGGTGTGAGTGTTGTGTGTGGGGGTTGGAGGAGGAGAATACAGGGCCTCCAGCTGGCCATCGTTGCCATGACAACTGCAGGAACGCCTGCTCCACCCATTTGAAATGTCCTGACTCTTGGAATGAAAGGCAGTTAATTGAAGGGTTTCGCCTAACATCTGTGCAACAGTGATTATCTCAGCAAGTTGGTAGGGAGTCAAAATGAGGTCTCAGAGGCGCTTAGGCCTGAGATGACATCTCTGAATCCACATTACCCAGTGGATTGAGTGAGAGGATAAGAAGACAGCGTGGGAGGGCCTTTATAACACAAAATGATAAACGGACATGACAAGTAGGTGAGAGGAAGCGAGCAGGATGGCGCTTATTGGACCAAGACTTGACTTGATCCCGCCCACAGGGACATTCACCAATACATTCAACCATTCCATGATCCCGTCTGTCTTGAGCATCGAATAGGTGCCTCCCACTGAGCTAGGCACAGGCTACCCAAAAACAATCTCTGTCCTTACATAATTGTTTGGAGAAAAAGACAGATATGAAAACAGATTGAGGATTTAGCTGGAAGGGGCAGGAATCATCAGAGTGAAGTTTCCATATTTGGGACCATCACTACTTGGTACTTTTCCTATATGGGGACTCGTTTAATCTTCATAACAACTTAGTCAAATAGTTACAGCTCCATTTAACAGATGAAATAACCGAGGAAGAGAGGTTAGATCACTTGCCAAGCCACATGGCTATTAAGCGGCAGAGCTGGAACTCAAACAGGAGTCTCCATTTCCAACTCCTCAGGTTCCCTTCATGACACTATTCTGCCTCCAATACGTTAGCAAGCACTCAGCTTAAATCCATCTGTCCCGAAAGCTCTGTCCACGCCCTTGGCCTGCATTTCCATCCTCACATTCCCAGACACACCTCACAAATTATCCGAATTATCACCTTTTTCCCTTGCAACACACAGGCAATGCAGATTGATAGGCAGCAACAGACCGAAGCCAGCCCAGTATGGAGGCTCAGACCTGTGATCCCAGCACTCTGAGCGGCCAAAGTGGGAGGGTTGCTTGAGGCCCAAAGTTTGAGACCAGCCTGGACAACACAGCAAGACCCCATCTGTAAAAAAAAAAAAATTAAGGTTTGGTGATGCATTCCTACAGACCCAGCTCCTCCTGAGTCTGGGACGGGACAACTGAGCCTGGAAATCCCAGGCTACAGTGAGCTACGGTTGCATTACTGCACTCCAGCCTGGACAACAGAGGGAGACCCTGTCTCTAAAAATAAATAAATAAGTAGGTGTTGATATTTTCAAATCTAAAAAAATAAAATAAAGGAAGAGACCAAAGCAGTTCTCCAAGGGTTTTTTGTTTGTGTTTTGTTTTGTTTAATGTTTTTAACCACAAAAGTCTAGAATGAAGAAAAGACACTCAAGATAAGCAGGATGTTATAAAAAAAAATTGGCCAACAAATAAACCAGCCTCCTTCTGTCGGGCGAGCCCTCTGCTCTGAAGGAAAACTGGCTTACCATCTGTCCTGTGCTTGTGAAACCTAAGCTACTTGCCATGACCTAAATAGAAGGCCTCTGGAATCCCTGCAGCTCTTTCTGCCCAGAAGTAATCAAGTCAGAAAAGAGATTGCAACTGGGGGAAAGAGAATGAAAGACAGAGCAAGAGAAGGAGAGAGGAAAAAAGGAGGAAGGAAGAAAGGGAGGGAGGGAGGGAGGGAGGGAGAAAGGGAAGGAAAGGGAGTCTCTTCATGCATTCGTGCTGTTGTAACAGAATATCAGACACTGAGTGGCTTATACACAACAGGAATTTATTTCTCACAGTCCTGGAGGCTGAGAAGTCCAAGAGCAAGGAGCTGGCGATTCAGTTCTTAGAGAGAGAGCTCTCTTCCTGACTTGCAGGCAGTGTCCTTTTTGCTGTGTCCTCACATGGCAGAAAGCAAGCTCTGGTCTCCTTCTTCCTTTTATAAAAACACAAATTCCATCATGGGGGCTCCACCCTCATGACCTGAACTAAACCTAATCACCTCCTAAAGTCCTTCTTCCAACTATCATCACGTTAGGGGTTGGGACTTTCAACATATGAATTCTAGGTGAGGGGGGCACAGATACTCAATTCATCACAAGGAGGTGAAGAGCAGGGAGTGAAGGAAGAAGTGGGGTGGTATTATTTTTAAACTCTAAGTAAGAGTCTGAGTACTGGGCAGGGCATGGTGGTTCTCGCCTGTAATCCCAGCACTTTGGGAGGCCGAGGCAGGTGGATCACCTGAGGTCAGGAGTTCAAGACCAGCCTAGCCAATATGGTGAAACCCTGTCTCAAGAAAATAAATAAATAAAAGAGTTTGATTACTTACCTTCTATTTTTCAGTACCATTAGCTTTCGGTAGAGGTTTGTAAGGGGAAGGTAATGCCACAGTTTCAGGTCAATATTCAAATTAACTGTTTGCGAACAGTGGGATTTGATGCCCTTCTCAAAGAATTCACTGACAGTACCACAGGGCAAACTACCTTTGCCTTGATTTTTTTTTTTTTAATTTTAAGAAAGCACATGGGCCAGGAACTGTGGCTCATGCCTATAATCCCAACCCTTTGGGAGGCTGAGGCAGAGGGATCACCCAAGGTCAGGAGTTCGAGACCAGCCTGGGCAACATGGTAAAACCTGCCTCTACTAAAAATACAAAATTAGCCAGGCATAGTGGTGTGTGCCTGTAATCCCAACTATTTAGGAGGCTGAGGCAGAAGAATCCCTTAGAACATGGGAGGCAGAGGTTGCAGTGAGCTGAGACCATGCCATTGCATTGCACTCCAGCCTGGGCAACAGAGTGAGACTCTGTCTCAAAAATAAAAGAAAAAAAAAAAGAAAGCGCATGTTCTACTATACTGTCCCAATCTTCAGTCTTTTAAAATATTTGCAGAAATTCCATGCCATTTAAACAACTAAATATTGGTGGTGTCCCTAGGTAGCGTTATTTCAAGACAAACCAAATATTAAGTGTTGTTTTTCCATGGGGGCAAAAGCAGGAGAGGGGCCATCTGTCCACTCAAGTGAGTGTCCACTGTGGGCACCACTTGTCCTGGGAAGCAGAGCAGAGCCTGGGGAAAGAGCAGGCTCAGGTCCAGCCCCCCAGGAGCTTCCAGGACACCCACAGTTGTGGCTCGGGCAGTCAAGTGGGTAGAGATGCCCTTTGCTGAGGCAGGGTGCACAGAGGGGTGAGCAAGTCTTGGGGGTGGGGGTAAATCATGAGTTCCATTTTAGCCAAGCTGAGCTTAGGTGATCACTAATTGGAGTGGAGAAGGTGGGTAGATAAATAGCTCTGGAGATCCAGAGAGAAATTCGGATGGAGACGAAAACTGAAGGCACGGGAATGAATCATCTGTGGAATGAAAGAAGAAAGGCAGCCTGGGTCACAGTTTATCTTTATTTGAATGAATGATTGAATATATATAAATGGAAGTGTTATGAGTAAAAGCTACAAATATAAGGGAACTTGGCATCACACTGCAAAAGTCTAGGTGACAATGTGGCAGGGTTCCAGACTCCTCTCCCACTCTGGGTATTTTCTGAACAGTCTCTAGCTTGTTCATGTCCTGCCAAATATACTTCTCAGGAGTGAATCCAATCATCTGCATGCACTCTACAAACAGCCCAGAGTGGAAGCCGACCCTCTCCTCCCTCATTTTAGATACTATAGTCCTGTCAGTGCAAACTCAAACTCTGCTGCAGCAGAGCAGCCACAGAAACCGGGCAGCTCGAAACTATGGGAGGCTGGAGTCCAAAATCAAGTTTCTAGCAGAGCCAGGCTCCCCGTGAACCCCGTAGGGGAGAAGGCTTCCTTGCCTTGCCTCTTCCCGGCTTTGGGTGGCGGCCAGCAGTCCTGGGCCTTCACTGGCTTGCAGTTGCCTCATTCCAGTTTCTGCCTCTGTCGTCACTTGGTGCTCTCCCTGGGAGGCTGTGTCCCAATTTCCCCCTTCTTATAAGGACACCGGTCATCTAGGATGAGGGCTATTCTAACAACTACATTAACTTGATAGCATCTGCAACCATCCTATTTCCAAACAAGATCTCATTCCCAGGTACCCAGGGTTAGATAGCATCTGCAACCATCTCATTTCTAAACAAGATCTCATTCCCAGGTACCCAGGGTTAGAACCTCATTTTTTTTGAGAGGACACAATTCGCCCTACCAAATAAAAAATCCAAGTCTTGAGCCAGGCACGGTGGCTCACGCCTGTAATCCCAGCACTTTGGGAGGCTGAGGTGGGTGAATCATGAGGTCAAGAGCTCGAGAGTAGTCTGGCCAACATGGTGAAACCCTGTCTCTACTAAAAATACAAAAAATTAGCTGGGCACAGTAGTGGGCGCCTGTAATCCCAGCTATTCGGGAGGCTGAGGTAGGAGAATTGCTTTAACCCAGGAGGCGGAGGTTGCAGTGAGCCGAGATCGCACCACTGCACTCCAGCCTGGGTGACAGAGTGAGATTCCATTTCAAAATCAAAATAAAACAAAAATCCAAGTCTTTCATCCCCCTTGCTGCTGCAGGCTTCCTAAACCTCATCTAGTTTCTCAGCCACAAGTCCCAATTTCTCCTGAGTGTACAGGAAGTAGGAAGTAGATGTACTCAGCCTCATATAAGAAAGACATTGCCGAAAATGACTACAAGGACCCCAGCATCTCCTCCCAGAAGGATGTACAGCCGCAGAGTGAGGAATCCGAGGAAACACTATCCATCTGCCCTCACTTCTCAGCTTTCTAGCTTTCCACCCTGTCTCTCCTCCGACTGTCTCCACCTCTGCCTGTCTCGCTGTTTCTCTCTCTAGACTTTTCTGTTTGCCTCTCCTCTCTCTCATCTTTCTCTCCCTCATACATGTGCTCGCTCACACACACACAGCACAAACACCATGCACACTCCCCTAGTCCAATGTAGGGTCCAGCCCCACAGGGTTCTGTGAGCCACTCCGCGCTGGTGGGGAGACGAAAAATTGTAGAAATAAAAGACACGAGACACAGAGATAGAGAAAAGAGAGTTTGGGCCCAGGGGTCCACTGCTACCCAGATCGCAGAGCCCAGCACTGGCTCTGAAAGCCCGGACGCTCTCACTTTTATTGAGTTGCAAATCTGGGGGCAGGGTAGGTAGGGCGTGGCCTTGGTGGCGGGAGACTGTGGGCAGGGTAGATAGGGCGTGGCAGTGGGCTCAGGAATTTCTGGCACTGGAAGTGAGGTAAGGAGCATAAGGCATCAGCACCTTTTCCATACTTATCAAGAAAGAACTAAAACATTAAGATTTATGTTACTATTACTGATTATCTTTTCTAAGAGAAAAGGAAGCAGGTGCAGAAGCAGAACATGAGAGTAGACAGGGAACGTGACCACTGAAGCACAGCATCACATAGAGACAGTTAGGCCCCTGGATGTCTGTGGGCTTCCTGACAGCCGTCAGGCCTTGCAAGAGCTTGGAGAAGCGGAGTTTTCTCCTAACTACCCCAGGAAGGAGATGTCTCAGCCATTTTGGACAACCCCTTCCCTAGCTGGCTAAACAGCGGTGCTTTCCCAGTGCTGGCACTGCCGCACAGCTGAGGCGTCCTCCAGCAGCCCTTATGCAGGCATGACAGAGGGCTTAGAGCATCCTGCCTTAGTGTCATTCATTTCACAAAGTCACCCCAGGTTCACACTTCCAACCTGAGAGGCATTAGTAAAGGAATTAAGATCACCTATGAATAACTAAGATCACATATGAATAACTAATAACTACTACGATTATAATTCTAGTTACTTTCTTCTTCATCGTTTATATGGAAATAGGCTGAGGCCTTTTGCTCCTGCCTCGGCGCTTATGGGATCTCCCCACTACAGTCCATCCTGCCTGAGCTATCACAAATTCAAACGAGAGCATGAGGACGTCCAACAAAGGGAGCCCTGATGGGCAGACGGGCGGCTGTCCAAGTTTGAATTTCTAATTCATAGAAGGCGCTGGAAACGTGACGGGAAAGTGTTGCTGCCAGATGCCTCATGTCATGACTTCGCTGAGCTCTCTTTCTCAGCATCTAATGAGTAACAGCAGGACCAGGAGGTAAATGCTCCTAAAAGCTGGGGCAAGTTGTCAATGGGTTCCACAGGAACCGATTGATTAGTTTTCAAAACCGAGACTTGGGTCCGAGCATAAAGTAGGTTTCTTTCTTTTTAATTTATTATTATTATTTTTCTTTTCTATGGCGCTGAAGTAGATTACTTAAGTCAAAATATTGTTCTATCTTCTTTCTCTTATCCTCTGTTTTGAAGAAATGAGGATGTAAGGAAGGTGAATTGTTTGGTTGATGAAATGTTTGCAGCCATTTGGTCCATATGAAACATCCCCAAAATTATTCAGAGCACAAGTTCTTGCTACAAAAAATAGTAATATTTGGCTACAAATAAATACATTTAAAATGTAGTATTTTAGGCCAGGCGTGGTGGCTCACACCTGTAATCCCAGCACTTTGGGAGGCAGAGGTGGGCAGATCGTCTGAGGTCAGGATTTCGAGACCAGCCTGGTCAACATAGTGAAACCCCGTCTCTACTGAAATACAAAAATTAGCCGGGTGTGGTGGTGCATGCCTGTAGTGTCAGCCACTTAGGAGGCTGAGGCAGGAGAATTGCTTGAACCCAGGAGGCAGGGGTTGCAGTGAGCAGAGATCATGCCACCGCACTCCATCCTGGTGACAGAGAAAGACTCTCTCAAAAAAAAAAAAAAAAAACCATAGCATTTTAGTAATTTTACACGCGCACACACACACACACACACACACAAACATAAACAACATTGAAAGGCAAATATTTCTGATTCTTTCTTTCTGCCCTAAATCCAGTTCAGCTGCAAGTCCCAGGAGCTCTTCCCTCGAGGGGTGTCTAGTGTTCGTTGACTTCTCCCCTCCCCAGTGGCTCCCACCCATCTCTAAGCCATCATCACATCTTATCTGGACTGACACAATCTTTCTCACTGTCTGTCGTGCCCCCTCTGCCTCCCTCGTTATCCTTTTGCCAGAGAACCTCCTGCATGCCCTTTGAATAATGTAAATGAGACCATCTGTTAAGCCCATAAAATCCTTAGTTTCCAATCTCATCTATGATTAGAACTGAATTCATCACAGCCTTACTACCTCTCTAACCCCATAGCCTCCCACTGCCCCTCTTTTTGGTTGTTTGGTGTTTTTGAGATGAAGTCTCACTCTGTCACCCAGACTGGAGTGCAGAGGCACGACCTCGGCTCACTGCAACCTCCGCCACCCGTGTTCAAGCAATTCTCATGCCTCAGCCTCCTGCGTAGCTGGGTCTACAGGCGCCCGCCACCATGCCCAGCTAATTGCTTCTCTCTTGTTCTCTATGCTGAGGCATCAACAGCCTGCATTTGGATCCCGGTGCAGCAGGCTCACTTGCACTGCCGGGTATTTGCCCTTGCTCTGGCTTCTGTCTGAAGGTTCTTCCCAGGTTGACATGTTGATTCCTCATCCTGGTTTGGATCCCACCTACTCAGAGCAGCCTTTCCCGACAGCCTCAACTACAGGAACAACCCTCCCCCGTCACCCTGCTTTGTTTCAAAGCACTTACCTGCAGGGTGCCATGGTTCACACCTGTCATCCCAGCACTTTGGGAGGCTGAGGCAGGAGAACCACTTGAGCCCAGGAATTTGAGACCAGCTAGGCCAACAGAGTGAGACCCAGTCTCTACAAAAAACAAATGTAAAAAGTGATCCAGGTGTGGTGGTGCATGCCTGTAATCCCAGCTATTCAGGAGGCTGAGGTGGGAGGACCTCTTGAGCCCAGGAGGTTGAGGCTGCAGTGAGCCACTGCACTCCACCGTGGGCGACAGAGCGAGACTTTGACTCAAAACAAACAACAACAAAAAGAACTCACCAAAATCTGAAACTATTTACTTGCTTTCACATTTCTCTTTCCTCTTCACTTAAACTCCACAAAAGCAGAAAGCCCATCTGTCCTGTTGTAAATCACTGAATCTCCAGAATCTAGAAGAGCCCCTGATAACACACCCGAAGTGCTGAATGATTGTTGAATGAATGCATGAAGGTGTTAAGTAGGGTGTTGAATGAATAAATTTAGCAAATTTTTTAACTTTAATGACAGACCTACAGTTAATAACTCTAATAGGTAAGAGTCTTTATTAGTTAGCAGGAAAATTATGGATAGGCCCAAGAAAGGCTGGGCCAGGAGTTCTCAGCCAAGATCCAGGAAAATATGTTCTCAGCCCAGACAATAATACTTAGACACCATCTTTTTCTGTCTCTTCCATTGAAAATAAAAAAGTTGTTAAAGGAAAAGGGGAGGAAGTATTTGACCCTGAAGGAGGGATCAAAAATAGAGAGAAAGGTCCAGCGCAGTGGCTCACACCTGTAATCCCAGCACTTTGGGAGGCTGAAGCAGGTGGATCACCTGAGGTCAGGAGTTCGAGACCAGCCTGGCCAACATGGTGAAACCCTATCTCTACTAAACATACAAAAATTACCTGGGTGTGGTGTTAGGTGCCTATAATCCCAGCTCCAAGGGAGGCTGAGGGAGGAGAATGGTTTGAACCCAGGAGGTGGAGGTTGCAGTGAGCCAAGATGTTACCATTTCACTCTACCCTGGGTGACAAAAGTAAAACTCCATCTCAGAAAAAAAAAAGAAAGAAAAAAGAAAAAGAAAGAGAGAGAGGAAGGAAGGAAGGAAGGAAGGAAGGAAGGAAGGAAGGAGGGAAAAAAGAAAGAGAAAGAAAAAAGAAAGGAAGAAAGAAAGAAAGAGAAAGAAAAAAAGAAGAGGTCAGGGAAGGAGGAGGAAGAGGCAGTATGTGGCATAGTTGGTGCTTTAAATTACTAGGCTGAGCAATCAAGGAAGTTGCTGTCTCATTTCAGGGTAACTGCAGCCATTCCTGGTGAGGCAAGGCAAAGGAATACAGCATTGTTCACTTTCTGGCACTGCCTGGTCTCCATTCCCCTCCTCTCTTCTCTGTTTTCTTGTTCCTGGAATAAATGAATAGAATTAAAGTGGAAGCTGAGACAGAAGTGGGCAGCAGGAATATTGGGAGAGGTGTATATTAATAGAATAATATAACAAAATATCTGGTAAATGATAGGCTTGTGGCTGTAATTTTTTAATTTTTCTACAATAAATATATTTCTTACATAATTTTAAACTTTAAAAAAATAACTCATCATGGGGTGGGTGGGGCATATGTATTTGCAGAATGCCATCAGTGGTACCGGAGGCCACGGCTCCCCCAACCACACAGCTGCAGCTGGATAGTTCTAACGTTTGTATCTCCCAAAATAAGCGTGGAGTTGATGGAAATTCAAATGTTGATAGAAGCTCAGGGCAGGAGAAAGAAAAGAGAGACAAGGCATGGTCGTTTAACCAATGACCCCAAGGAAATTAGAGCTGATCGAGCTGCAGGTGCCCCTGCTCCCGAGAGGAGTCAGTGAGACCCGCTGCCCACAAGGGGGCGGTATCTAACCAACAGCAAACAGCCAAGATTGAGTGGCCGAGGCACCTGAATGTAGCTATTTGGAATACAGTCGAAAACTGAGATTTTTAGCCATTGATTAGTTCATGTGTGTGTTTTGCTATCGTTTTGACCCCAAAATGCACCAACATACTGAAAGCTCAGAACTGGAAACCTATTTTCAGAAGCAACCTCTCATAAAAGATCAACAGCATTTAGTGCCAATCCTTTGATGACCTCCCTCCCTGCCCATCCCACACAAAACCCAAACCCTTGTTAGCCATTTAAAGTCACAAATTGCATTAAAAATAAAACAGGGAAGAAAAACTCCAAGTCTGGTTTCAGAGCCAAAAATCGAAGGTGCCGGCTGGGCATTGTGGCTCATGCCTGTAAACCCAGCACTTTGGGAGGCCAAGGCAGGCAGATTATTTGAGGCCGAGAGCTCAAGACCTGTTGAGCAGTATAGTGAGACTCTGTCTCTACTAAAAATACAAAAATTAGCTGGGCATGGTGGTGCATTCCTGTGGTCCCTGCTGCTCAGGGAAGCTGAGGTAGCAGGAGGCTTGCTTTAGTCCAAGAGGTCAAGGTTGCAGTGCGCTGTGATCAAACCGCTGCACCCAGTCTCAAAAAACAAAATCCAAAATGGAAGGTGTAGAGATGTCTCTAAATAAGAAAACCATCTGGATAGAGGTTACCATCTGGTCCTGCTGCCATCTTAGCCTCCCCATCCCACTCCCAAAGCCAAAGGCCCCCAAAGACAAAGAAGCCTATTATAAAAACGCCAGAGCTATGCTATTTGAGGCTGGAATTTAGACCGCTTCAAGTCCTCAGATCTCAACAGATCACCGAATTCAAACTCCATTTACTTCTGCATCCCTGGTCCCAAAGACTTAGCTTGACAAAGAAAGAGGATAAACAATAGAACCAGACACCGAAGACCAAATCTAAATAATGCAATTACTCTCCTTTAGATTAACACCCCACCACACCCACAAACACCCTGTGCTAACCTTTATCTAGAATCAGGGGTTCTCAAACTTCAGTGCACATCAGAATTTTTGGAGGGTTGATAAACCACAAAGGGCTGGGCCCCTCCCCTGAAGTTTTTCCTTCCGTAGGACTGGGGGGGGCCTGAGAATTTGCATGTCTAACAAGTTCCTGGTGACGCTGATGCTGCTGGTTGAGGGACCACACTTTGAGAACTACTGTTTATTAATAACACAGTACAGAGGGATTGGCCTCTCTATTGACTGCATTACCCGTTTGCACTAGAATGCTCAGAAACAAATATCCACCAAATAAGAAATTAACGTTTATTAACACTACCCTATACTGGATGTTTTGCATTTATTATCTCCTCTTATTTCGTCTTCACAAATTCTGCAATTCAGTATCATTATTCCATTTTCAAATGAGAAAACGAAGACTGCTGGAGGTCGTTTGACTGAGGTCATCCAGCAAGTAAAGTGTTAGAAATGGAATTTGATCCAGCTTCAAAGTCCATGCTGCATATTCATTCTATCTCCCATATAAAAAGACAATGAACTGAAATGAACAAAAAAGAATAAAATAAGCAGATTTTGTTGTTGTTGTTTGAGACGGAGTCTGGCCCTGTCTCCCAGGCTGGAGTGCAGTGGTGCAGTCTCGGCTCACTGCAACCTCTGCCTCCTGGGTTTAAGCGATTCTCATGCCTCAGTCTCCTGAGTAGCTGGGATTACAGGTGCATGCCACCACGTCCAGCTAATTTTTGTATTTTTAGTAGAGACAGGGTTTCACCATGTCGGCCAGGCTGGTCTCGAACCCCTGACCTCAGTTGATGCACCCACCTCAGCCTCCCAAAGTGCTGGGATTACAGGCATGAGCCATCATGCCCAGCCAAAAATAAGCAGTTTTTAAAAGAAAGTGAAAAAGCAAGCAGTATCGGGAAGCTTCATAGCCGCAATTGGTATCAGAGGTGGCTATGAGATTGCCCCGGTGCCCCAGGAAACATATAGCTCTTGGAAGAGCCCACACTCAGAAAGCCCAGCCAGTGTTTAAGCTGAAGGAGCAATGAGAAGTCCTGCCTCAAAGAGAACATTATACATTATTTAGAACAGCAAGTCGTATCTATTTTTGCACTCTGAGGAGAAGAGGTATTCGCATAAGAGAGGGTTAGGGATGTTGGTTAAAAGACGTTTTTTACAGATCAGAAATCCCCAGGCTGCAGGCTTTTAAAATGATGAATCAAAAAAGTGGAAAAACAAATGTGATGAAAGGCTTAAATGGCCGGGATTAACACGCCTCACAGCTTCCAGGTTTCTGCCTCAAAATGCAGGTGTTTGCTTGCTTAAGTGTTTCCTTTCTGTTTTATTAGTCAAACAGGAAGCATTTTGATTCTGAGATTTTTTTGTTCTGTTTTGTTTTTTGGGTTTGTGTGTGTGTTTGTTTATGTGTGGGCAGGGGAAGTTTCTCTTCAAAGTAAGGCATTGTCAGGAAACATACCTTTTACATAAAGCAATCTCAGTATCCAACAAACACTCAAATAGTTGGTAGGTCTTGGAGAACAATTAAACAGATTTACATTATTAGCAATTGTGTGAAAAAAAATCTAATTTCAACGTATTACGTTACACACAATTTAATTCAACCAACAGAGCCTCCTCTATGCAAACAAAGAATTACCTACAAGAAATTTGTGATTTAATCAGAGTAGTAAGATAGACATACTAATAATTATGGTAACCACAGTCCAAAGGGAAGGAAGCCTGTCACGAAGATTCACTCCTTTCTTCACGGTCTCTCTCACGGGTCTCTTTCTGCTCCTGTCCTGGTGTATTGTCTGCCAGCTGCCGTCCAAGCGATTCCAGCCCATCTGATGGCTTTGTTGCCGCTAACTGACTCGCCCGACACGCTGCTACCAGGCTTTTCTTCCCAAATCAGAGGCAAATTTGATGCCCCAGCTCAAAGTCTTTCTGGGTTTTAGTTACCTGCAGAGCTAAAGTTATGCTGTCTATCAATGTCCTCCACATTCAGCTGCAAACCACCTCCCCAACGTTATCCCCTTTTACTCCTCTAAGAAAGGCCTCAACTCCAGGGAAGTTGGCATCCTTGCTGTGCCCGAGACACTACAGATCCTCCTACTTAGAGCCCAATGACACTGACAGCACCACTCATTTAGTGCCGTGGTGCCGCAATAAACACAGGCCGCCTCGAGATTGCATTTACTTCCGTGTGTCTGTCTGATGGCTCGCTACGATTCCTTAAGAGGAGGGATTGTGTACTATTTGTCTTCGGTACTCAGCACAGGCTGGATGCACAATGACCCTTAATAAATCCAGCTGAGACTGTGGCTTTAATGAAAGATATCAAGTCTTGTTTTCAAATCTTGTTTACGATAATCCATACCCAAGTCCATCCAAGATAAAACTGGATATATAGAGTCGTCTCAGAATCTCTTGGAGTGACACAAACTATATTGAAGAGTTAAGACACCGATATGTTTCTTTTTATTATTATTATACGTTTTTAAATTTAAATGTAAATTTTATTTTGAGACGGAGTCTCGCTCTGTCACCAGGCTGCAGTGCAGTGGCACGATCTTGGCTTACTGCAATCTACTGCAACCTCTACCTCCTGGGTTCAAGTGATTCTCCTGCCTCAGCCTCTCTGGTGGCTTGGGACTACAGCCTCCTGCCACCACGCCCAGCTAATTTTTTGTATTTTTAGTAGAGACAGGGTTTCACCATGTTGGCCAGGATGGTCTCGATCTCTTGACCTCGTGATCCGCCCGCCTTGGACTCTTAAAGTGCTGGGATTAGAGGCATGAGCCACCGCGCCCAGCTATTACTATTATACTTTAAGTTCTGGGGTACGTGTGCAGAACGTGCAGGTTTGTTACATAGGTATACACGTGCCATGATGGTGTGCTGCATCCATCACTCCATCATCTACATTAGGTATTTCTCCTAATGCTATCCCTCCCCTATGTCCCCACCCCCTGCTATCCCTAGACCCCCACTCCCCGACAGGCCCTAGTGTATGATGTTCCCCTCCCTGTGTCCCTGTATTCTCATTGTTCAACACCTACTTATGAGAGAGAACGTGCAGTGTTTGGTTTTCTGTTCTTGCATCAGTTTGCTGAGAATGATGGTTTCCAACTTTAACCACGTCCCTGCAAAGGACATGAACTCATCCTTTTTTATGGCTGCATAGTATTCCATGGTGTATATGTGCCACATTTTCTTTATCCAGTCTATCATTGACGGGCATTTGGGTTGGTTCTAAAAGACAGTGATATGTTTCAAGTGGATATATCTGTTATTCTTTGATAGGGTCATTTCCCTGGTCTTCAAAGTATGTTAAGTGTCATACAACAATATCACAAGGGGGTAAGCATCCATTCAGTTTTATTTATTCCCAGGTTAAGAAGACTTGGCCTTCTACAAAGGGGACCAAGCTGGGAATCATAGGAGCTTCTTGGCCATAGAAACATCTGAGACAGCTGAACCAACTGGGTGTGAAAAGCCTTTATTACCCTGCTAGATTCTTCATGCTAATTCACCGTTTTTCAACAGAGACTTCAACTCAAATGCACCTTTTGATGATAGGGTATATTTTTTCTATTTTTTGCTTCATGATCTTTCATGCTATTTGGGCCAGTTGGTTACTTTTTTCTAACTTGAACAAAGTTAAAGTAAGATAGTTATTTTCCTCTGATCTACAAACATAGTTCTGAGATATTGTTTAGGATTAATGATAATAAATTAAAATAGTAGAATGCATCCAATTTGTAAAATGCTTCTCTCTGTTCTCTTTCTCAACACCACCCACCCTGCCTCCCTTCACCAAAATGCCTTATTATCCATTCACTTCCGTGCAAGAAAATGATGACATTTATTAAGTCTAACTCTGAGAACAAGAACAGAGCACCTCTGGCGTGTCCCTCCACAAACACCCCTCCCCAGCCACCCTGAACAACAGCTGCATGTAGAAAATGCATTATTTACTTAAGAGCTGATGAGCCAGACAAAACTTCAGCGGTTAATCAGTACTTTTGCCCATAATTGATTTCCGACTTGGCAAAATTGCAGAATCACTGTCATGCAGGGTTTCTGGAATATCAAATAGTTGAATGGATCAGGGCAGGAAAATTGCTCGGTATTGCTGACTCTGAACACTGCAGAAGAGGAGGAGGCAGTGTTCTTGTGAATTTTCAGTGTTTTAAATTTTGTATTTCTGATTCAGATCCTTTTAGATTTATATTTCAGTATTTCGAGATGTTCTTATTTTAGAAGTGTTACTTTTACATAAGTATTTCCTAAATCGCTGAAGACAAAAACCTCACCACATGAGTGTAATGAGTGGAGACTCGGTCCTCTCCTGCCTCCCACTGCTTCCGGTGCCTCAGCATGTGGACTTTCCAAATTAGAAACTACCAAAAGCTGCAAGAACATCATGAGTGCTGCCCTCTGCATCCCAGTCTATTGCTTGAAGCACAAATCCTTACCCAGACATTGAATCCTCCCAAGTGCAGGACTAATCCACCCACAGTTGCAGGTGAGTGGAACCTGACACTTCGCCACATATTCCATCACTCCCTCTAAATCCATACCAGGCTGCCCTCTCCCCGTGTTTTGACCCCTTTTGACAGTTTCTATAAAACAAACAAGTAATTATTTTTCACCTCTTGTGCACCAGACGTTTGCATAGATTGTCCATGGACATAACAGTAAGTGTCAGGTTACCTGTGACCCTGCGGCTTCAAGTCTCCCCCCTCCTGACGGTCCCCTGCTCTGGTGCCTCTTCCTCTACAGATTCCACTGATGCTCCAGGCCCAAAATAGCTCTGTTTTCTCCTTAAACTTTCCCCAACTCTTTAGAGACATCTCCCTCCTTGGAGTTTGTAGCACTTACTGACATTCAAGTACTGTTCATAGTGTCTGGAATTATGTATGTATTTTGCATGTGTGTTAGGATTTCTCCAACTGGACTGAAAGCTCCCAGAAGAGAAGTCATAAATTGCCAGTGGTGTTACTCAGTGCAATGTACAGAATAGGTGCTGAATAATTATCTGTTAAGAGACATGACACTACTAGATGTGTCTAATACTGTTCTTGCTGCAGTCTGTCTCCTGCAATTGAACGAATTCAGAAAAACAGCTAAGGAAAATGCAGACAGACGCTAAACAAAGTCTTTTGGAGAGAATGCAGGGAAAGAGTCAAGGTTTGGAGGCTTGTGCCATCTTAAATGATGATAAAGGATATGAGGATAAAGACTAAAGAGATATCTGTAATCCATGCTAAATGGAGATTTGGGCAAGAGCAGTGTGGCCTTAAGACTGGCCTAGTCCTTCCAGGAAAGTGCCCATGATAAACGACTGTCTCTCGTAGCATCAATCTTACTTGCCTACAAATGCATATTTATCACCTACTCTGTACAGGTCGCCAGGAGGCTACAAAGCTATATTAACTAAGAGCCTGCTCAAAAAAGATCTACAACTTAAGTGACCAGGAGGACAAATGCCCATGGAACAAAAACACTGAGCGCAGGTATTAGCCGTCAAATAAAGCACTCTGAGGGTAGGTGCTGGATGTGCTCAGGAGAGGGGGACTCTTAGAAGAGCCACGTCAGGAAGATTTCATAGGGAAGATGGAACTAGCATTGTACCTTGGAGTAAGAGCAGGTCTTAGGGAATGAGTAATGCAAAGAAAACTCCAAGCAAATGAGCTTTGAGCCCTGGCATAAACCCAAATTCCTAGGGAAGACCATGTAAACATACAGAGGCACCATCCCATGCTAGGCTGCTTATATTATGACCCAGGGTAATATCTATCTAATTATATTGCCTGTTATCACTTTGCACTGGTACCAAATCAAACAAAAAATAATAGCTAAACTAAACAAGTTTGTGAGCTCCCTGTTTGTAACAACTGACAGGTAGGTATCAAGTGGTATCTGTCCAGCTTGGTGCTAGGGATTGTGGTGGAAATGATATAAACCTAAGACGTGGCCTTGTACTCAAAAATCGAAACCCCTGTTTTGAAAGCAAGACTAACTCACATGGAAATGTTCAAATATACTTTCAAAGCCAGTATAATCAATGCTAAATTATATTCTTCTGATTGTGTAATATAAAAGTATTTTAGAGACTTAAAAAATTAATATGGACACAGGGGTTTGGCAGCAATAATGTTACAGCAAATTCCTCGAGATGGGCCATCGAAATGCAAATCCACTTTAGGCTGAGTTTTTCCAAATCTCTACTTGTGCAATCCAGCTTGCACCAGACACCTACAGTCTCCTGCAAGTGTTTCAGACGAGTCAGGTTTCTAACCTGAAACCTCTAAGAAAGAGAACAATTTTAAGGCCAAGCAAGAGTCATCTGACTTGGAACTTGGAAACTGGAAGAAGCTGGTGATGCCACCCCCCTGCCAGATTCCATTTCTGCTGAGACCTGCTAAGTGAGAGACACCCGGTCAATTTGCAGGATATTAAAAGCAGTAGACACAGTCACACTGTGAGGGGCATTGCAACTCCCAGAACTGAGTCAGTGTATTATTCATGAGCCATCTTCTAATTTTTTCTGGTTATAAAACCCACAAAAACCAGTCTACGGCAGAAGCAGCTATTTTATGCTGCCATTTAAAAATCTGTCTGAAATCGTACATGTGTCTTATTTTAACAGTTCCCAAAATGTTACAGCAACACACCGAATTCAGTTCTTGAGCTTGCTAAAATCTCCTTCTTACACAGTTCTCTTCATTGTCTCTCCGATCTATAGGAATTCATAGCCTAGGCAGCGTCTCCCTGATGAGTCAGGCCTGGAAGGGAAAGACATATAGGACTCCTCTCCCTGGGAGCATGGTGACTCCCTGGCAGTGTCGCCTCTACAGAAGGAGACAATAATCTCTTCTAATGACTGAACAGAATGCAAAACTTGCCATAGATAAAAATGACTTCAAACGCTGAGGAGTCAGTCAGTGGGTGACAGGTGTGATTCTCTTACTGTGTGAGAAGCAAGGAGGGCTGTGTCTAGTGAGTAAGGACTCTACAGATACTTGTTAAATGCAAGAATTAATGAATGAAGTCACAGGTCTCTACAAACCAGGTGCCAGATTGAAATGGAGAAAGAGGCGTTCATAGTAACAGACGCTGCCAGAACACAAGATTCCGATGTGCCAATCACCCCTCTAAGCCTCTGGAGTAGGGACTGTTATTCTTCCCATTGTACAGAGGAAGAGAGAGATTATTTATTTACTTGGTTGGCTTGTCCTAGTAAAAGGCAAAAGTAGAATTCGAACGGAGGCATTCTCCCTCTAGGATCCAAGGCCGTTCTCCTCTACAGCCAGATTTACAAAACATTAAGAACACATATTCACTTATTCATGCATTCATGGCCCCTGCCCTCAGGATGGCATGGAGTCTAGTGTGGGCAGGCCAATGGCTGTGCCCATGATTGCGGCACAGTGTGAGGGATGCTATGAGAGACATCAGCTTGGAAGTCAACAGGAGGAGAGTGGAGGTTAGACCAGGCTTCCTGGAGGGGGTAATGGTCGAGTGAATTTTGAAGCATAAGTGTAAGTTAGGATTGGAGGAGAAGGGTATGGTAGATTGACTGCAAACATTTCCACAATTCTTCACTCCTCCCTGTATCCTTGCCTGTTGTAATTGACTTTGCAGCTCTTCTCATGAAAAGATACAGTCAATTCCTCCAGGCCTTGAATCTCGAAACTTCCTTTATCCTTTAGTACAGTGGAAGTGATACCATGCCAGTTCCAAGCCCAGGCCTCCAGAGGCCTCTCGTGTTTCTACTTTCTTTCTCTTGAACGTCGTCACAGACGTGAAAAACCTGGGTGAGCCGGTTGGGTGATGACAGACCACGTGATCCAGTCACCCGTGCCATGTCAACCAACAGTCCACCCACCATTGAGTCAACTCACATTATAGCAGCCAGTGCCCAGGCCAAACGACTACACTGCAGAGACCTAAGTGAGCTCCAGCAGGGTTAGCCAGGCCTGGCACAGTTTAGCGGAACTGCCCAGCTGACTCTGGACTCATGAGCAAAAGTTTATTGTTATATGTTGCCTAGTTTCTGTGGTGGGTGGTAACATGGCAGTATTATTATAATACAGTTTGGCAGATCCTCTTTCATAAGGCTAAAAGCAGTGTGGTCCAAGCTTCACTATAATCCTACTATACTTTGCTTGCTTTAGAAAAGAATTGGGGCCGGGCACGGTGGCTCAAGCCTGTAACCCCAGCACTTTGGGAGGCCGAGGCGAGTGGATCACGAGGTCAAGAGATCGAGACCATCCTGGTCAACATGGTGAAACCCCGTCTCTACTAAAAATACAAAACATTAGCTGGGCATGGTGGCACGTGCCTGTAATCCCAGCTACTCAGGAGGCTGAGGCAGGAGAATTGCCTGAACCCAGGAGGTGGAGGTTGCGGTGAGCCGAGATCGCGCCATTGCACTCCAGCCTGGGTAACATGAGTGAAACTCCGTCTCAAAAAAAAAAAAAAAAGAATTGGGCCAGATGCAGTAGTTCATGTCTGTAATCCTAGCACTGTGGGAGGCCAAGGAGGGAGGATTACCTGGGGCCAGGACTTCAAGACCAGCCTGGGATACATAGCAGGATATTGTCTCTATAAAAAAACTGAATTGGTCCAGAGCAGGGTTTCCCAAACATGGCACTATTAACATTTTGGGCCAAATCATTCTTGTTGTGGGGGGCTGTTCTTTGCAAGAAAGTTTGTTTAGCAGCCTCCACGGCCTCTACTCACTAGATACCAGTAGGTGCCAGTAGCACCCCTAATTGTACCACCAAAAATGTCTCCAGACATTGCCAGATGTCCTCTAGCGGGCCAAATTGCCCTCAGTTGAGAACTGCTGGTCCAGAAACTAACGCAAAGATGTTTAGTTATTATGAAATACGCAAGGCCCAGCAATCTTTCCTATAACATAGTTCCAGTGCTGGGCCAAGCTCAGGCCCTGTGTGAGCACAGTGCCTTCCGTGGGAATGTGTGAAGTTGGAGTGCCCAGGGCCGGGTGGGGTTCACCAGGGAGGCTTCTCTGAGTCGCTCCAGCTCCTGTTAAAGCTTGTTCTGGGTGCGGCAGGTGCCAAACAAGTGCACTGTGTGCTGTCCATACAATGAAGTTCAAATGAAAAGAGTCAAGTGAAAGGCAGATTTTTTTCAAGTGGCAGGAGTTACAGGCCACCAAACCACTTGTTTGAAGGCTTTCTCCCAGTTTCCTTCTGACTTAACTCTTGTTCCCACTTCATTGTTTTCCATACCAAGACTCTTGTGAAAAAGAGCGATGTCATCATCACATTCCTGTACACACCTGAATATTCTACATGAGGATTCAGTTGCAACTCTTCTATTTTATGAGAGAATTTCTTTTGAAACTAAGCAAGATGGTTAATATTTCTTCTATTGCAAAACTAAAGCTGAAATCAGCATCTCTAATCAAACTCGCATGTCCCAGGAGCTACTTCCGCCTCATGAGAGAATGCTAGATCCGGCTCTTAGAATAAGTTGCCTTTTCTTGTTTGTTGTTTAAGACAGAATCTCACTCTGTAGCCCAAGCTGGAGCACAGTGGTGCAAACACAGCTCGCTGCAGCCCCAACCTCCTGGGCTCAAGCAATCCTCCAGCCTCACCCTCTGGAGCAGCTGGGATTACAGGTATGGTGGTGCACACCACACACCTGGCGAATTTTTAAAATTTTTTATAGAGGCAGATTTTGCCATGTTGCCCAGGCTGGTCTTGACCTCCTGGGCTCAAGCAATGCTCCTGCTTCAACCTCCCAAAGTGCTGGGATTACAGATGTGGTCTACTGTGCCCTGTCCATTTGTTTTTCTTAACACTAGACAGTGTCATCCCATTTACTTGTTCCAGCATTGAAAGCAGTGAAAGAAAGTTCAGCATTTGCTGACTTCCAACTCACCCACTGACCCACACGTTTTATTGATAAGCATATTTGAGACATGTGTCCTTTGAGACTTTAAGCAAATTGCTTAACGTCTCCAGGCTTTTATTTTATTTTGTTAAGTAAAAAAAAAACAAAACTTACTTTACCTGCTCTACAGAAAAAACTGATGGGCTCAACCATAAATATGTGTTTCACAAATTCATGGAAACTAAAGAGAACATCAATTAGGAAAAAGAAGGACAAATCAAAGTTGAAGCTATCTTGGATTCTAAATTCTCGGCATCTCACAGGCCACTGTGTTTTCCTGATGTATTTAGTTTCCCAGTGGAACTGTGCCCGGTTGTGCATTTTAGAAAAGTGCTTCAGGAGAAAAAGCTGAAGTCATAGATCCTTAGTGTCTCAGTGCTGGACGCAGCCCCACTTTATGAAAATGGACTATTAATTCACTCTTTCTGTAACTGAATTGCTATTTTTCCTGGGGGAATGTGTGGTGATGGCTCAACCTTGTGAATACATAAGGAGATTATGGTGGAGAACAGAGTAAAAGTTTTGAGAGCTCAGGTGGGTTTGCCAGACAGTTATTTTGAGAATTCGCATCCAATCCGGATGTTGGGTATGACAAATAGTCATAGGTTTCAACAAGTGTGAACCTCTCTGGCCAAACAAGAAATATGGAGGTAATCTCCTCCAACCGGTGGGAAGAGAACACTCCAAAATGCACGCTTAGAGACCATCAAGTATCAGCTGAAGGCTGGGGAAGGCAGTCCCCGCGTACCCTGACCCTACAGTTCCATCCATGACCAGCAGGTGTCAGGCAAGAGTGCTTGGCACACTGCCAGGCACACATAGCACAGAAGGGTACCAATTTGAAAAAAAAAGATGAAGCTTACATCCTTACCCCTAGGACGCTCACAGTCCAAAAACTCACCTCCTTGTTTCAGCAAACCTAGCAAATACATTAGAAGAGAAACAGCAATTTCCATATAAATATTGTCTCACAGAATTCACAGTACTTTTTCAGAAATTATCTTGTGCAAGCCTCAAAGCCCTCTAACATATATAGGAAAGTGATGGTAACCCGCATTTTTAAGATGAGTGAAAGGCCTGGCCCATGGTCACAGGAACTAGGGCTGGAATCCAGTTTTTCCGTCCCCAGATCTCAAACTTTGTCCTCTACCCACGTTTGCTTCTCCAACAGACCCAAACATTGGGAAATATGGCATCTCGGTGATAGCTCCCTGACCTCAGCCACTTGTATCAGTACCACTTTCTCCTGCCCTCACTCTTATTACTAGACCAGACTTAAGAAACTTAGCACCCATGGCACTCGGAAACCGAATACAAGCCGAGGAGGCAGCAACATCCCTTCATTGATAATGATACAAAACCTTAATTCCTTTTGGTGTCTCTGTTTATTCAGGACTTTGTGGACATACAGTAATACTAATAACCGTTAATGAATCCTAACTGATTAAAATGTGCCTAGCCTTAGATAGGTTTGCTGTGTCTATGGGAGATGGGCCCTGTGGTTATGGGGGCACCCAACCTACGGGCTGAATGGAGCTGAAGTCCAGCCTGCTGCTTCCCTCAGAGTCTTGCCCTTTGCACAGGGCTGTGCTCGCCTGCGGATGGAGAACATTTTATATATACATTTGAAACGGGGGTTTCACTCTGTTGCCAGGCTGGAGTACAGTGGTGTAACCATGGCTCACTGCAGCCTCGAACTCCTGGGCTCAGGGAAAAAAAAACAGAACCATTTAAACCTTTTATTCCTGCAGATCTGAGTCAAGCTCCTCAGGCAGGAGTTTCAAAGGTGATAGGTCACACTTTATCACTCCTATTGCCCAAGAGAACCAGAGAACAAAACTAGTGCAGATTTTAAATGCAGTAAGGAACTTTGACTCACATTTCTATTTTAAAAATCAAAAGGATATGAAGAGACAGAACAAAGACCAGTTTCTTAATCCTGAAGAGTTGATAAGGCCAGGAGCAACCAAGCCTTTCCCTCGAACCCATTGATCCCCTTCCTCCCATCGCCATAATTAAATATTCTTCCTCCACAGCTGCCGTCACAGTAACAGCTTGGGTCACGTGGCTGTCGCCTTACAATCTGCTTGTGGAGCTGCTCGTAATTCCCACACCAAGGCATAGTGACAGCTCATTTAGAATCAATCAAACATTTATTAATAGAGAGGAAACCAAGGGACGCAGTCTCCTGATTGAAATTCACTGGTTCCGCGGCAAGGGCAAGAGCGGAGTGGGAAATAACTCACAGTTAGGGGGCTGGGAGACATATTGTGTGGGGGAAGGGGTCCATTTTGCAGAATTTGGGCAGACTGAAGGGCCAAAGCCTGACTCTGCTACTTTCTAGCCATGTGTTCCAGGCAAGTAATGAAATCTGGTTGAGTGTCAATTTCCTATAAGAGGTTGTTTTGAGGCTTACAGATAATGAAAGTAAAAGGCCTGACCCCTAGGAAGGACTGGATAAGTAACTAGCATTATAAGAGAGTTGTAATGATGGTGTCTTAGCTCAGCTGTTATAACATGATACCAGAGACTGGGGGCGCTTAACAATAGAAATTTGTTTCTCACTGTTCTGGAGGCTGGGAAGTCCAAGATCAAGGTACTGGCAGATCTGGTGTCTCATCAGGTCACTCTTCTGAGCTAATAGACAGCTGTCTTCTGTTTATAGCTTCACAAGGCAGAGGGACTGGTGGCTCTCCTTTTAAGGGCACTAATCCCATCCTAAGGACTCCACCTCATTAGACCTAATATGACCTAATTAACACCCATGGGTCCCATCTCCTTTTTTTTTTGAGACAGAGTCTTGCTCTGTCTCCAGGCTGGAGCACAGTACTGCGATCTCAGCTAACAGCAACCTCCACCTCCTGGGTTCAAGCGATTCTCCTGCCTCAGCCTCCTGAGGAGCTGGGACTACAGGTGCGCACAACCACATCTGGCTAATTTTTGTATTTTTGGTAGAGATGGGATTTTACCATGTTGGCCAGGCTGGTCTCCATCTCTTGACCTTGTGATCCACTTGCCTTGGCCTCCCAAAGTGCTGGGACTACAGGTGTGAGCCACCGCACCTGGCTGGTCCCATCTCCTAACACCAGCACAATGGGGATTATAATTTCAATGTATGAATTTTGAGGGGATGCAAACATTCAGTCTATAGCAGATGGAAAGTAGAAGGAAACAAAATATCATGATTCAAGTTTGACTGCTAAAGAAACAGGATTATTTAAGCTTGAAGTTACTTTCAAGCAGCACTTTCAAGCAGAGAGGATATCAGTGGTACAAGTAGAAAACAGGAAAAGACAGAGTGTAGAGAGATGTAAGGAAGAACTCGTGGGAGTGAGTTTTGTTTCTGTGTTTTGTTTTGTTTTGTTTTGTTTTTTTGAGACGGAGTTTTGCTCTTTTTACCCAGGCTGGAGTGCAATGGCGCGATCTTGGCTCACCGCAACCTCCGTCTCCTGGGTTCAGGCAGTTCTCCTGCCTCAGCCTCCTGAGTAGCTGGGATTACAGGCACGTGCCACCATGCCCAGCTAATGTTTTGTATTTTTAGTAGAGACGGGGTTTCACCATGTTGACCAGGATGGTCTCGATCTCTTGACCTCGTGATCCACCCGCCTCGGCCTCCCAAAGTGCTGGGATTACAGGCTTGAGCCACTGTGCCCGGCCTTGTGTTTTGTTTTTTACCAGACACATAACTAGGGGAATGTCTTGCAATATCATCTCTGTTCTTCTTTTGTCTGTTGCGTGATCTCGTCTTTATGACATAGGGGATTCTATTAGAAGTCCATGCTGGGTGCGGTAGCTCACGCCTGTCATCCCAACACTTTAGGAGGCCAAGGTGGGCAGATCACTTGAGCTCAAGAGTTCAAGACCAGCCTGGACAACATGACAAAACCCTGTCTCTACAAAAAAAAAAAAAAAAAATAGCTGGGTATGGTGGTACACACCTGTAGTCCCAGCTACTTGGGAGGCTGAAGTGGGAGAATGGCTTGAACCCAGAAGGAAGAGGTTGCAGTGACCCAAGATCATGCCACTGCACCCCAGCCTGGGCAACAGAGACAGACCCTGTCTCAAAAAAAGAAGAAGAAAAAGAATAAGAAGCCCCAGCAGTAGCTTGTACAGTGGCCTGGTGTATACCAAGCCCTTGTGACATAGTAGTTGAATAAATTCATTTATTCAATGGATCTAATGACCTTATAAGAACACTTAGACTTTATAAAAAAGGGAGAAACTGATGCTAACACTGAGTTTTTTCTCTCTACGTCCTAGTTTCTTACATTTAAATGTGTTAAATATTCTTCCTGGCAAGACATTTGGAAAAAAAAAAAAAAAAAAAAAAAGCTGTGATGTCCAGATGGATCTGACATGGGTGACAATCCCCAGAAGTGAAAAAAACTCAAAGATTGATGAGCAGATCTCCTCCATCCAGACTGAGCCATTGGGGTCTCATCCAACATTTTTCCATTTGAATTGTTTATAGTCTAAAAGATGAAATTGACTATAGTGTTATTCTGGCATCCCGGACCTCCTCTCGGCCAGCTGAAGTGACTGATGGAGGCAGGGCAGGTACCTTGGGCACCACAGTGCATGACAGGCAAGTGTGAGCAGAACGCGTCCCTGTCTATGACCTGGCTCACTTTTCCTTCCCTGTTTTCTCTCTTCTGCATATTCCTCTTTTTTCTTCCTTTCCTCCCTCTTTTTTGATTCTTTCATTTTCCTTTTCCTTCTCGTCTTTCTTTGCCAGTGCTAACAGGTTTTTATTTGACACCAATGTTACTCAGAGCTGAAGAACTTGCTGTTTTTTAGCTAAAATAAAATTGCTTTGTCACCCTGGGTCCCTAAAGACTCCAGCTGTAGGTCCACATTCAAGATCTTACATGACTAATCCATTTAAATGCCACTGTAGTGAGAACCATAAATCCCTACATGAGTTTCCCTCCTCTCAAAAACTTATCCTACATCATCTTGTCCTACCCCCACCCTTACCCAGGATGACTCCAATATCTCTTCTAAGACCTTTATGAGAGACTGCACATTCCAGAGCACATGAGCTGATTGCACCACAGTGTCTGCTTAGAATGAGATAGGACTATAGTGTCTGTTTAGAACGAGCTCAGTAAAGCCTGCTTTAAAGTTCATCTCTGAAATGTGTACCCTTCTTTGCATTGAGTTGCTGTTGCTGTGACTTTTTCTACAACATGCCCCAAAGAAACATAGTTTCTTAAACCTGTCACTCCACTGGGCGCAGTGGCTCACATTTGTAATCTTCCCAGCACTTAAGGAGGCTGAGGTGGGTGGATTGCTTGAGTTCAGGAGTTCAAAAGCAGCCTGGGCAATGTGGCAAAACCCCACCTCTACTACAAAGACAAAAATTAGCCAGGCATCATGGCTCACACCTGTAGTCACAGCTACTTGAGAGGTCAAGGCATGAGAATCACTTGAGCCCGGGAGGCAGAGGTTGTAGTGAGCCGAGATCACACCACTGCATTCCAGCCGGGGTGACAGAGCAAGACGCCATCTCAAAAAACCAAAACCAAACACACACACAAAACCTGTCACTCATCTGCTCAAAACCTCCAATGGCTGCTCATTTTTCACAGGATAAAGTCCAAATGCTCTGCCTGCCACTCAGTACCCTCTAAAACCTGGCCCCAATTTACCTTTCCAGCTGCATCTTCCTGCAAGTAAACCACCCTACCTTCTTTTTTTTTTTCTTTTTTTTTTTTTTTTTTTTGAGATGAAGTTTTGCTCTTGTTGCCCAGGCTGGAGTACAATGACACAATCTCGGCCCACTGCAACCTCTGCCTCCCGGGTTCAAACAATTCTCCTGCCTCAGCCTTCCCAGTAGCTGGGATTACGGGCATGCACCACCACACCTGGCTAGTTTTGTATTTTCAGTAAAGACAGGGTTTCTCCATGTAGGTCAGGCTAGTCTTGACCTCCCAACCTCAGGTGATCCGCCCTGCCTCGGCCTCTCAAAGTGCTGGGATTACAGGCATGAGCCACCGCGCCCAGCTGAAACTACCCTACTTTCAACAGCCTTGTCCTTCCTTCCACCTTCCTGCCTCCTCACCCTGGCTCTCCCTCACTTTGATTGCCATTCCCTTTCCCATCTCTACCTACTACACTTGGGGACCCTCTTTCTGGGCCCCATCTAAATATTCCCCCTCCAGAAATCCTGCCCTGGTTACCCAACACAAAATAACTGCATTTTCTCTGCTATCCTGCAGCTCTGATATGGTGTAACCTTATGCAGCCCCGTGCCTACGACAGAGAGCAGCTACCTACCGCACATTAAGCTACTGCCAGTGCTTCAGGGCCACCCTAGGGAACTCACACAAATTATCTTTATTCCTCTCCATAATCCCATTTAACAGATGGAGTAATGGTGATCCTGCCCCAGGTCTCACAGCTGATAAAAGATGAAGCTCGGAATACACCAGGTGTGTTGAGTGCCAAATTTCTTTCCATTGCATTAGACTCTCTCAGAAGAGAGAAAACCCATGCATGCTTCTCACTCACATTCATTCATTCAAAAACAGTTATGTGTATAGAAAAGGTAGCAGGCAGGATACTGAGAGGCAAGCGGGGGAGATGGACAAGGGACCCAGGTCTTCGGTAAGAACAAAGGTAGCAAGTATGGATTGCTCTTTTCAACATCTATATATTTCATCTTTGAGATTGTAGACTTTGAGTATATATAGATAGGCAGGTGTGTGTGTGTGTGTGTGTGTGTGTGTGTGTGTGTGTGTCCCACAATTTATTTTGCTACATGAGTAAAAATTTTTTCTCTTTAGGCCAGGTGCGGTGGCTCATGCCTATAATCCCAGCACTTTGGGAGGCTGAGGTGGGCAGATCACCTGACACTTGAGGTCAGGAGTTCGAGACCAACCTGTCCAACATGAAGAAACCCTGTCTCTACTAAAAATAAAAAATTAGCTGGGCATGGTGACATGCACCTGTAATCCCAGCTACTCAGGAGGCTGAGGCAGGAGAATTGCTTGAGCCTGGGAGGTGGAAGGTGTGGTGAGCCAAGATTGCACCATTGCACTTTAGCCTGAGCAACAAGAATGAAACTCTGTAAAAAAAAAAAAAAAAAAAAAAAAATTCTCTTTATTATTCTTATTGGTTTCTTGAGACAAGGTCTCACTCTGTCACCCAGGCTGGTCTACGGTGGCTCAATCACAGCTTACTGCAGCCTCAACCTCCCAGGCTCAAGCAGTCCTACTACCTACTTGGATTATTTTCTACTTGCCCACAACTGCAGGTAAAGACCCAAGGCCCTTTGCTGCTGCCATGCCCTGGTATCTTATAATCTCCCTCTCCCTCCCTGAGTTAGTTGTCAACATTTAGTCCTGGATTGTTTCCAGGTTGAAACCTTCAAGTCTTAGGTCAGTAGATGCCTGTGAGTTACAGTGCAAAATTTCATATTTGACACTTGCCAGTTTCGGTTGAGCCCTGGGTGGGAAACGTCCCTGGCCTCATCCATTTTTAATGTCACAGTCAGTCTAGCAGAAGACATCACCTCCAGGTAAAGTCATTCAGAACAAGGGCTTTATCATTTTACTGCCGTTCAACTGAGGTGGATTGCAATGTCATCCTCGCCACTCTCTGGTCCTGGACTTCCCAGAGGGTAGAGCTTGGGACAAAGGATGAAGGCCAGTTGTCTCTGCACTCCATCCCTCCCCTGCCTAGGGACAGTCAGGCAAATCCCATGATGGCAAAGCCCTTGACAAGGTTTCCTGGGGCTCAACCCTCAAGACCATTGGCCTTGCAGTTCTAGTCCTGCTTCTATTGCTGACTAGTTATGTGACCTGAACCACTCACTTACCGTCACATGTCCCCCATTTCCTCTTTTTTTTTTTTTGAGGCGGAGTTTCTCTCTCGTTGCCCAGACTGGAGTGCAATGGCGCGATCTCGGCTCACCGCAACCTCCGCCTCCTGGGTTCAGGCAATTCTCCTGCCTCAGCCTCCCGAGTAGCTGGGATTACAGGCATGCGCCACCATGCCCAGCTAAGATTTCCTCTTTTTAAAAAGTGAAATAATAGCACTATATCACAGCTTGATTTTGGAAAACTAAATAACACCATCATAAAAGCAGCCTATAAACTATAAATCACTATGTAAAGTGTAGTGTGCCACATTTTTCAGGTTATATCAGGTGAATGCCCAATTTCATTTAGGGTACAAAACACTGGAAGTGAGGAGGGGGGCAGTGTCCATGTCTTGAAATAGAGAAAATATCCTTCTCTGCAGCTGTCTGTTTATGTATGTTTCACAGCACCCAGGAAACCTGTCATTCTTAGAGTGATCTGCTTCTTTTTCATCCTGACAAAGAACAGAATAAGAGGAAATCGTCGTCAGTCAGTAAACACCACATATTCATTTATTCATTCTTTTAAAGAATATCTATTAATCACTGAGATGTGCCATGCGTTACGCTGAGCTAAGTGCTTGGCACACAGAGATGAATAAATATCAATCTATATGTATAAACATTTAGAAAAAAGTCTGGAAAGGTATCTACCAAAAAGTCCCATCTTTTTTCCTTTCTTCCTTCTTTTGTTTCTTTCTTCCTTCTTTCCTTAAGTAAAGTTAATTTCACAAAACTTAAAGTCCTGAGTCAAGGTAACTCAAGGAGGCCAGTCCTGTGGCTCAATGGCATCTGCTCAGCCATCCTCAGGCAGCCTCCCTTTCAAAGCCAAGATGCACAAGAAAACATGACACTGATGAGCAGAAGCAGCATGTTCTGTCTTCCTATGGGGACTTTTTTATGTTTCAGGAAACATTTTCAAGTAGGTTGAAGAATTCCCATTATGTCTCCGTCTGAATTGAGTCACATGTCCTTCCTAAGTCACTGGTAAAGGAAATCATAACAGTGGCCCAGACCAGTGGTCCCCAAAGTGTGCTATGGGGATTCCTGGGGCACCTCAAGGCCCTTTCTGGGAGCCTAGGAGGTCAGGACTGTTTTCATAATAATAATATTTTTTTTGCCTTCTTTATTTTCATTCTCTCACAAGTGTAGGCAAAGTACAAAAAGTTCATAGATATGAAACTACCACTTCCTGAGTTTTGATGTTATACCAAATCAGAGTATCAACCATTACCCTAAAATGTTATTAAAATTATAAAATACTCCTCCTTTTTCTAAGCACTTGTCTGTGAGATCAGATGTTTTTCATATATTTGTTATAAGTAGAATTTTCGATTCTGCAAAAGAAGTAGCACTCAAATATAAATTTCCTCAGCAAGGCAATTTACTTCTACAGAAGGGTGCAGCTCACAGATGGAACATGGCAAGTGCACACCTGGACAAGGAGGGGAAGAGGTACTTATGCCTGACGGAAGCCACCCCTTCTGCTGTGTCATTCCCCTATTGGCTAGGATTAGACAGCACAGTCTAGTCTAATTCCGATTGGCTATTTTAAAGGGAGCAGGGGTACGAGCTGGACTGACAGGGTGGGTAGTTCGGCCGGACAGGCAGTTACAGGCAGGTCAGAGCAGGTAAGCAGGGGTCAAAGCAGGTGACCGGAGCAGGTGGCTGGGATGAGTCAGGATGGGGCAGGGGACTGAGGGAACAGATGTGAACTACTGATTAGAACTGGTGGAAAATGTTGTTTACTGAAACTACAAGGAAGTTAAACTTTAAAATAGAGAATTGAAGAATAAGAGAGCTGAACATACCGACGTACTGCTTCTTTGAAGAGAAACTTGGGGTTCACTACATCTAACATATTTAACAGCATATCACAACCATTTGAATGCAGAAGGCTTTGAAGTTCGGCTATTATGCTAGACATTTAAACATTTGTAAAAATGTAAAACATACCATTCCTCTCACCAAATGTTTTTTTGTTTTGAAAAGTATATTTATTATTTTGTCATTAATATATTATTTATGGTAGTCTGTAACAAATGCATTATTGTTATTCTTAATGAATTAGTAAATAAAATGTTTTACATTTTCTTTTAACATTGAATATGATCAATCTCAATAGATGTCATGTGCACAAACTAAAGCCTCTGTGGGCCTTTACTAATTTTAAGAGCATAAAAGTTCATCTGGATATGTCTGTAACTGCAACACGTGAGTTGAGATTGATATCTAAAGTTTGCCACAAAGGAAGATGGAGGAACGTGGCTGTTGGTGCAGTGCCCACAGTGCTGTGAATTCTGAATTCCCGGGTTATCAATTATTAGCACTTTTGATTTTCTTTATGTGTTGCTAAACTTTTAAATGAGAATGTACTGCTTTTATAAGCAAAAAAAAAAAAAAAAGAATAGGATCATGTTTGCTTTGAAATAAATAAGTTAAAATAGGGGTTAATAAGAACTTTAGTTACAGGAACAGATACTAAAACAATTAATTTTGAGCCTGGCTTCCTTTTTCTAAGAGCTTTGATATGAACAGAAGAGAGTTTGGGTCATGGAAAGGTGGATTTCTTTTAAATAAGAGAAACAAGCAAATGCGCAAGCCTAGGGAAAGATCCAGTGAAGAAGGACAGGTAGAAAGAGAATTGGAGGCATTGGACATAGAACAAGGACCCTGGGAGACAAAAGGAGCTTCCCCCAGAGGAGAGGTGGAAGCATTCACGTTCAGCTAGGAGCCCTCCTCCTGAGATGGGGGAGAAAGGAATGGATGAACACCAGCCGAAAAATTTAGAGGTGGAGAGAGAAGAGGAGGGAGTTCTGATCATGTTTCTTCTTTGTAAGGACAACCATACCAGAAACTGACATGTTAAGAGGCACAAAAGATAGAGCACTGTAAGCCTTCTAGGAGCATGCAGGCTGAAGAGAGACTGACAAATAAAAACTCAATAGGAACATGCAGCTGTTATCAAAAGTAAGCTAATTACAGCTTACATAATTTTTACTAATCTATACGGACATCTAGGAGCCTTCCAAGAGAACGTGTTCTTCATGTTTAAAGAAGACAGGGCCATTGTTTGGCAGGAAATAGGAAGTTCAAGCCAAGACAAAACTATCCACCGAATGTCCCTCTGCACTAGCATGTGGGGTATTAGGGCAGGCAGAGTCCCTGATCACCTCCACCTCCGGTCACCGCCATCCACACAGGAGCCTTTATGGGCTCCATGAGAAGTGCCATCTCCCATGTTTGCCTGCCTTCCGGGTGTATGTGTGGAGTGGTGCAAAGAGCTGGAAGCACGACTGAGGCGGTGCGAGTGGAAGGTAGGACCTTGCACCTTGCCTGTACAATCCTGCCATCTACCCAGGGAGATTTATTCTCTGCAAAAAAAAATTAGAGAAACCCCCCAGGCTACACTGTTTGGTACACATTATGTATGCAAAGGGATCTATAATTATAGAGTTCCTGAACTAAACAAAGGTTCAAATGCCCTCCAGAATGGCTTTCCAAATGAATGAGGAAACTTTCCAATGGAGATCTTATTTGTTTGGACCTACTTAACATTATTCAGATATCACAGCCACTCCTAGGCTCAACTCCAATTACCAAACATTGTTTTTCCTTCTGTGCTTTTTAATTTTTATTTTTATGTTGTAGTTGTTTTTTTAACATAGAGATGGGGAACTCACTGTGTTGCCCAGGCTGGTCTTGAATTCCTGGGCTTAAGTGATCTGCCCACCTCGACTACCCAAAATGTTGGAATTACAGATGTGAGCCACCATACCCAGCCTGTCTTTTTAAATTGATGCATAATAGATGTAATAGTTTCATGGTACATATGATAATTGAATACATTCATATAATTTGAAAAATTAAATTAATGTACTTGAAATATCCATCACCTGAAATAGGTGTCTTTTCTCTATGCTAGAAATCTTTGAATTATTCTAACTATTTTGAAATGTACAATAGATTATCAACTATAGTCATCCCCATTGATCTATCAACACTAGGCATTGTTTCTTCCATCAAACCATGTATCCTTCTTCTGTATTTACCTCCTTTCTCTACCCACTCCTCCCTTCCAGTCTTTCTCTACTTGCTGCCTCCTTTCCCACCTTCCTCCTCACTCAGCAGACCCTTTCTGTTCATCTCTCTCTCCAATCTTGCTGTTTTGTTTTCATTATTTTATCTTAGCAATGAAATACAAAATGTTCATTTGTTTCAGGAGACTACAACTAAATGAAAATACAACTCTACCCTGAAAAAACAACTTTAAGAATCTCTAAGTCTCTAACTGGTTTTTTTCTTAACAGTAAATGGCTGTATATTAAAGGGCTATGTATGCACCCAACACAAAAGCACCCAGATTATAAAGCAAGTTTTTAGAGCCCCTTGAAGATGTTGAATGTTCTTCATCAGACATTACATTTATCTTGCATTTGTTCAGTATTAAATCTCTGATGTTGAACACAATATAAGGACTTGTTAAAGACTTTTCCTCATTTTTAACACTTGTGGAGCTTCTCTCTTGTATTAATTCTCTTAAGTCCAATAAGTTGGGAGAACCACCCGCATGCTTTGCCACATTCTTCACATTTGTAGGGTTTATCTCCAGTGTGAATTCTCTTATGATTAGTAAGGTCTGAGAAGCACTTAAAGGTTTTGCTATATTCTTCATATTTGTAAGGTCTCTCTTCCATGTGAATTCTCTTGTGGTTAATAATGGTTCAGGAGCAGGTAAAGGCTTTGCCACATTCTTGACAGATGTAGGGTTTCTCTCCAGTGTGAATTCTCTTATGTTTACTAAGGGCCAAGAACCACTTAAAAGCTTGTCCACATTTATTACATTTGTAGGGTTTCTCTTCAGCATGAATTATCTTATGTCTAGCAAGGTCTGAGAACCACCTATAGGATTTGTTACATTCTTCACATTTGTGGGATTTCACTCCAGCATGAATTCTCTTATGATTAGTAAGGTCTGAGACTCACTTAAAGGCTTTGCCACATTCTTACATTTGTAGCATCTCTCTGCAGTATAAATCTCTTATGTCTAGTAAAATCTAAGAACAACCTATAGTATTTGCCACATTCTTCACATTTGTAGCATTTCTCTCTGCTAAAAATTTTCTTATGTTTACTGAAGATTGAGCACAACTCAAAAACTTTGTCACATTTATGACATTGACAGGTTTTGCTATGGGTAGTTGGTAAACATTGATAAAGGTAATTGAAACTGCTTTTCTGCCCCTTGCAATTACACATACATTGGTAGTCTTTCTTTAAATGTAAATTATTAAGGTCACACATCTTCCATATTTAATTTCAAAATCACTTTTTGAAATTAGTCTTTCATATCATGCTCCAGCAATATCTCTACAGTGAAATGAAAAAAAAAAAGTAAAAAAAAAAAAAAAAAACCGGCATGTATTTGAAATGTTCACCTCCAGAGAAGTAGCAAAACAGCATTCCAGCTCACTAGGGTGGGTCTTTCCTGTACTTTGGGGCAGTCATTCTCCTTCACAAGCCATTTCGCAGCCTCCATATATTCCACCATCCTCCCTGTACCTGCAGGGCAAGGGATAACAAGGGCTGTAATAGAGTCACAAAGGAGCTCCTGGAATGGAGAAGATGGAAGAGTGGAGACGGGAACTCTCTCTGTTTTTAATCCAATTATTTTTATAGGCGCAATTTATATATTTGGTACCATAAAGTTTACATAAAATCAATTTTTGCAGAAGGCAAAAATTAGAGAAATAGGTGCATTCTCTCTAGTTTTAAAGGCACTGCTCATGTGTGCTGTAATAAACACGTGATAGTTTTATTGCAATAGTCAGATAGTTCCATTGCAATAGGATGCCAGTGAGCTCTATAAAGAAAAAAAATACAGCCAAAGAAAAATCTGCTCTCCAATAACCAATGGCACAGGGTACAAACACTCTCAGGAGACCCTCATCCTCCTCACACAGAACTAACCTGCCAAATTCAGAGTCCCCGCAGCTGGTGAAGACTCTTCTGTGTCCTCTCCCTCCCTCATCCATTAACATACTAGAAAATGAGCCTATTTGTTGAAAGTTTTGGGCTGTCTTATGTTTCTGTAATCTATTGTTTTATGTAAGTGCTAATTTGGGAATCTGGATCCACAGCCTGTAAAATTATTTAGCTCAACGTTGGTACTCTAGAGAAAAGCTATCTGCTTAACCAGCCCATCTTCCATCACTTTTAGTGAAACAACAAATGAACAGAATCAACTTCTGAGTGATCCAGGAGGCATTTTCACTTGAATTTTGAATGAAGAGTCAGTCTAGGGTGGGATGAGGCAGCTACCTAGAGGCTGGAGATTTTCTCATTTAATCTTCACAATAACTCTGTGTATAGGTAATATAACTATCACATTTTACAGAGAAAGAGACCGAGGCTTGATTGCATGTCTGAATTACATTAATAGATGTCTTAGTTCATTTTCTGTTGTCTATAACAGAATACATGAAACTGGGTAATATATAAAGAAATTTATTTCTTACAGTTATGGAGACTGAGAAGTCCAAGGTCAAGGGACTGCACCTAGTGAGGCCCCTCTTGCTGATGGGGACCCTGCAAGTGTCTCCAGGTAGTGCTGGACACTACGTGGTGAGAGGGCTGAGTGTGATAGCTCAGGTCTCTCTTTCTCTTCTTATAAAGCCACCAGTCCCACTACCATGATAATCCATTTACCCATTAATCCATGAATGGATTACTCATGAGGGCAGAGCCCTCACAACCCAATCACCTTTTGAACGCCCCACCTCTCAATACTGCTACATTGAGATTAAGTTTCAACATGAGTTTAGGAGGAAACAAACATTCAAACTATAGCAATTGTTAATTGGAGGATTAAATCCAGACTAAGCAGTCTGCCTCTGTATTAGTCTGTTCCCACATTGCTATAAAGAACTACTTGAGATTAGGTAATTGATAAAGAAAAAACATTTAATTGGCTCACAGTTCTGCAGGCTGTACAGGAATCATGGCTGGGAAGGCCTTAGGAAACTTACAATCATGGCAGAAGGTGAAGAGGAAGGAGGCATGTCTCACATGGCTGGAGCAGGGGGAAGAGAGAGAATCAGGGGAGGTGCTACACACTTTTAAACAACCAGAGTTCATGAGAACTCACTATCTCAAGCAAAGGAAGGGGAAAATCTGCCCCCATGATTCAATGACCTCCCATCAGGCCCCTCCTTCAACATTGGGAAACTAAAATTCAACGTGAGATTCAGGTGGGAACACAAATCCAAACCACATCAGCCTCCCATCTGACTCCAGAGGCTACACTCTGAAACTTCACACCGCACTGCTTCCTCGGGCCTTGGTTGAGGGTTATGTCCTCCGTGAGACCTCCCTGTCCACCAAGAGTTCTTCCTTTCTCCTTCCAGAGCATTCCAAAACAAACTTCTGCAGAATGCAAGAACAAGAAATGGGCCATTTTGACATTTGTAATCCTAACCCCTAGTTCAAGATGCTTTCTCAGTAGATGTATATAGGTTGAGTAGACGTCCTATGAAACATAAAGGATCTTAGAGGGCAAATGTATGTTCTGTATACTGCCATCTGGTAGCTTCTCAATCCATGTCCAAATACCATTTTTCTCTCAGTCATTTAATCTTCCCTACTAGTCTTAGTCTGTTTGGGTTGCTATAGCAAAGTACCACAGACTAGGTGGTTTATGAACAACAGAAATTTATTTCTCACAGTTCTGGAGGCTGCAAGTTTGAGATCAGGGCACCAGCATGGTCATGGCCCTCTCTAGGCTGCTCACTGCTGTCTTCTGCTTGTCTCCTCACATAGTGGAAAGAAGGCTAAAGAGCTCTCTAGAGTATCTTTTATACAGGCACTAATCCCATTCATAGGGGCTCTATCCTCATGACCTCCTCACCTTCCAAGTCCCCATATCCTAATATTATCACACTGGGAGTTAGGATTTCACAAGGTAAATTTGAGGGAGACATAAACATTCAGTCCATGGCACTCCACTTTGCCAGACCTTGGAACTCTTTTTCCTAATTGCAATCTCTTTCATAATTACCTTTCCCTTCTTCATCATCACATAAAATGCAGTTTTTAAAAATTTGGTTTAATGTATTTCTCTTGGTGTATGCTCTTTTCTTCATTATTAATATTTGCTTGTTAGAGATCATAAATTCTAAGACCAAAAAACTGTGTAATAAATATTGACAGAGGATCTTAAACCCAGTATGTGCTTAATAAATAAACAAATGTAATTCTCCTGGCCCATCTTTAACACCACACACAATTCAGCACTCCTTCAAGATTTATACACTCATTTACTGATTCATTTATTCACTGAGTAAATTCACAAATGGCTATTATAAGGACACGTATCACAGACTGGAAGTGCAAATATGAAACAGACATGAACATAGCCTTCAGAAAACATATGTCTACAAGGAGAAATAGCGAATGTTCCACTAAAAAGAAATAAAGAATGTCCTATGACCATTTCCAACTAAACAGATTAGGAAAGACTTCATGAAGAAAAAGGACCTTACAGAAAGCCATAAGATAAGTAATATTTAGAAATTTGGCAAAGAAGAAGACAGAAGGGCATTCCAGCTGGAGCAACGGAGCAAAGAATTTGAGCAAACGCAGAAAAGTGGGAAAGCCTGAGGCATGGACTTGAAACAGAGCAAAGTTAATCTTGCTGAGGCATAGAGTGGGGAAAGAGGAAGGTAAGAAGCTGAGATGGAAATGTTCATAAACGCTGGACGATGAAGCAAACCCAAATGAGGCCCAGGCTGGGGATGTCAAGCCACTGGAAGAATTCCCCTAATTTGCATAGCTCTCCCATGGAACACAGTGTGAGCAGCCCACAGCAGATTGAAGGTGTCTAGGAGCTTGACAGCCTATGTTGCAATCAGAGACAGTCTTCCAGATATGGGAAGAAGGAGCCATAGGAAGGAAGTATCCAGATGGAAAAGCATCATGACTGCCTTTGAAGTCATCATTACCGAGGACCTGTTGCTGTATGGCACAGCGCTGGCTACTATCCAAAAGAAACTTTCTCTGTGAGCTTCAGTAAACTTCCTTACCTCTCTAAGCCTCAGTTTTCTCATCTATAATATGGTGTGTAGTGGAGGCAGTGGAGCAAGGAGAGCTTGCTGTCACCCATCTGGCAAGAATATTATAACTACAAGCTAACATGTAAAAGACTTGACACAATGCCTAATAACTAAGGGCTGCTCAATAAATGGTAACTATCTATTGTGAAAATTTTAAATTTATGTGTGCATGTGTATATTTTATTGCATGTATATATTTATGCCTATGTAAATCCACACACATGTATAGATACATAGTGATTTTTCACAATATCCTGATGAGGCAGGGAAGGCCATTTCCCAAAGAAACTAATCCCACAGAAGAGTTAAGGCATTTGCCCAAGATCACACAATGGTTTGGATTAGAACCCAAAGCTGCCTCCTCCTAGTCCCAGGCTCGTTCCAGCACAGCATGATACCCAAGCATACTTCAAGACAACCCAGGTATCATTTTAAGTAAGAATCAGGAAATGGGCTGGAAGGATGCTCTCACCAGAGAAGGCAGGGGAAGGAAGCTATCAATTCTCCTGCAGGTGGCTATTTTTTGTCTAGTTCTTCTACACCTTCTCAGAAGAACCAGAGGCCACCTTATAAGCTATCAATCATATTGCTCTTCTGGGCTTGCTTTATTTTATTTTATTTTATTTTATTTTATTTTATTTTATTTTATTTTTTATTTTTAGTAGAGATAGGGTTTTGCCATGTTGGCCAGGCTGGTCTTGAACTCCTGGCCTCAAGTGATCCTCCGACCTCTGCCTCCCAAAGTGCTGGGATTACAGGCATGAGCCACTGCACCTGGCCTCTTCTGGGCTTTCTTTAAATTCTTGGTAAGATTTCCTCAAAGGTGGGAGCCCCAGCTAAGTTTACTCTTTCAAATAAAGGAGCTGGGGGCAAACCTCTGAGAGTTCCTCAAGGCCAGGGTACCTGTTTTTTAAATATTTGTCTCCCCAGCACCCAGAGTCTTGTGGGTTCTCAGGGCACCCTGCAGAGTTGTGGTGAGTCAGGTTGCAAGGGTCAGGGTCCACACGCCCAGTTGTCCTGGGGTTAGCTGGAGGACAGAGCCAGGCCTCAAGCACAGAGGATGGAGCAGCAGGCACACAAAAGGAAATGGGTCAAACCAGGCATGATTCAGGAGATAATGTCTTTTGGGACCATGATCCAAACATGCTGAACTGACAGCTTCTCCAGCTGGCTTTCTTTCTTCTTGCTTCATATTCTAAGGTTTCGGTCAAGAGAGTATCCACAGAAAGGCATGACATGGATGGATGTCTCGGAGCACCGAGGCAAATAAACCAAGGAAAAATAAGCAGGCCAGGAATCTTTGGTTAGCTGATCGCATTGCAATTATGCTGCTATTATAGTAGAGGGTGACCCAGACCCGGTTAGTTGGCAAGTTTTTCTTTGCAGCAATCAGCTGCTGAAAACGTACATGCCTCAGCATGCTCTCGTCTGACATGGCACTGTGTCTCCAGAAACCGTTACCAGAAAGGGATCCTGATCCAGACCCCAGAAGAGGGTTCTTGGATCTTCCACAAGAAAGAATTCAGGGCAGGTCCACAGTGCAGAGCAAAAGCAAGTTTATTTAGAAAATAAAGGAATAAAACAATGGCTACTCCATAAGCAGAGCAGTACTTAAGCTGCTAGATTATGGATACTTATAGTTATTTCTTGATTATATGCTAAACAAGGAGTGGATTATTCATGAGTTTTCTGGGAAAGGGCTGGGCAATTCCTGGAGCTGAGGGCTCCTCCCCCTTGTAGACCATATAGACTATGTAACTTCCAGACAATACCATGGCATCTATAAACTGTCATGGCATTGGTGGGAGTGTCTTTTAGCATGCTAATGCAGTATAATTAGCATATGAGCAGTGAGGATGAGCAGAGGTTACTCTCATGGCCATCTTGGTTTTGGGTCTTGGCCGGCTTTCATTACTGCAACCCATTTTATCCTCAAGGTCGTTATGACTTGCATCTCGTGCCCACCTCCTATCTCATCCTGTGACTAAGGAGGCCTAACTTCCTGGGAATGCAGCCCAGTAGGTCTCAGCCTCATTTTACTCAGCCGCTATCCAAGATGGAGTCGCTCTGGCTCAAATGCCTCTGACAAAACCATAAAGAAGAACTAAAAACTCCATATCCAGGAGCGAACACAATTCAGGCTGAAGAAAATCAGGTCATAGACTCAAGGGAGTTTTATCTGAACTTTTGAACTTAGATTTTTTTTTATTAGCTAGATTTTTAATAAAGAATAAGGATGAGAGAAAGTGAGGGACAAAGGCTTTGAGACCCTGGCATTTAATTTTACTCCATGATGCTGGAATTTGAGCCCCAGATTCTCAGGCAACATTGGAAAAATAAAGGGAGCCAAACTACTCTTGTGTTTTCTCACACTGATATCCACCAAAGAAGCAGGCAGAATGCAGGCCCCAGAGCCCCAACCAGTAACCCTACCTCCCCTCCAGGGGAAGAAAAAATCAGGCTCAAATTAAAGTGTTATCTGGCAAAAGAAGTGTGAAAAACTGCTGTGCCCTTTTCTACCAATTTCAATGAGCTCATGTATTTTCATTTTGAGGTGTTAAACACTGCCAGAGAGAGAGAGTATTCTATGAGTATTTAGGTCAAATGCTAGGATTTCTTTTAACCCTTTAGAATTCCAGACAAATTTCAATGATACTAAATTGAAAACCCAAAATGGATGTAACAGACTTTTTCTGGAACCTTTACAGAGTAATCTCCAATATTGGAGGCGGGGGGTGGGAGCGGTTGTTTTATGGTTTGTTTTTGTTTTTTAGACAGAGTCTCCCTCTGTTGCCCAGGTGGAATGCAGTGGTGCCATCTTGGCTCACTGCAACCTCCACCTACTGGGTTCAAGCAATTCTCCTGCCTGAGCCTCCCGAGTAGCTGGGATTATAGACACCCGTTACCACGTCTGGCTAATTTTTTGTATTTTTAGTAAAGACAGAATTTCCCCATGTTGGCCAGGCTACTTTCGAACTCCTAACCTCAGGTGATCTGCCTGCCTCAGGCTCCCAAAGTGTGTGTGTGTTTGTTTTTGTTGTTGTTGTTGTTGTTGTTTTGAGACAAAGTCTCCCTCTGTCACCCAGGCTTCAGTGCAGTGGCTAGATCTCAGCTCACTGCAACCTCCACCTTGCAGGTTCAAGCTATTCTCCTGCTTCAGCCTCCCATGTAGCTGGGATTACTGGTGCCTACCAACACATCCGGCTAATTTTTGTGTTTCAGTAGAGACATGGTTTCACCATGTTGGCCAGGCTGATCTTGAACTCCTGACCTCAAGTGAGCCACCTGCCTCGGCCTCCCAAAGTGCTGGGATTACAGGCATGAGCCACCACACCTTAATATTTTTGTTGTTTTTTTTTAAAGAGTCCATCTGATCTCAGACAGGTGGCATGATCTCTTTCTGCCCCTCATAAAAGGATCCCTTTTGTGAAATTTCCATGGAGCTTTCATAATGTTGCACAGTGGCTCTTCCTCCACCCAATTCTTCTGTCCTCACTGTGTGCATAAATTCAGGCTGGATCTCTGGTTAGATGAGGATAACCTTCCTTACCTGGTAACTCCCAAAATAATTTTTTTAGGTTTTTAAGTTAAAAAGAAAAAAATCATTCCTGAGAACACAGAGCAGATCTCAGCAAGCCATTCGGAAGTCATAACACTTGCACTAAAAGTCAACTTTCAAAGAAATCCCTAAGAAGGAGCCAGTCTGCCAAGAAATTGCTAATGATCTACTCTTTACCCTGGAAAGATAGATGAAATCCACGTTCTCCCTCCGCGTTAACTGTGCTGAAACCTTAAGAAGCCCCAACTCCCAAAAAGGCAGATAAAGAGTCACTCAGTCAACAATTAGTTATCTTAGGCGCTTGGTGTTGGGTGTAGAGTTAACAGGACAAGGAAACCCAATAAGCTGCCTCATATACAATATACGCAGAGTTCAGTAACTTCCATATATGAAAACAACAATAAGAGGCAATGAAAGAAAACATTTATTTTATAACAAATAACACCTGGCAATAAATTTAAGAGTTATGCAAGATGATCAAAATATTAAAATGCTGCAACTAAACTAGGTGGGAAACTTGAGTAAATGCAAAGGCTTATAGTGATTTTTGGTAGCCAAGCACAGCATTATTCAGAAGCCAATTCTCCCCAACATATTCAGAAATGTAATGCACTCTCAATGAAATATCAAGTTGTTTTTTGTTTTGTTTTGTCTTGTCTTGTTTTCTTTTTTTGAGACAGAGTCTTGCTTTGTTGTCCAGGCTGGAGTGCAGTGGAGTGATCTCAGCTCACTGCAACCTCCACCTCCCGGGTTCAAGCCATTCTCCTGCCTCAGCTTCCCAAGTAGCTGGGACTACAGGTGCGTGCCACCATGCCCAGCTATTTTTGTTTTATTTTTAGTAGAGACAGGGTTTCACTGTGTTAGCCAGGGTGGTCTCGATCTCCTGACCTTGTGATCCACCTACCTCACCCTCCCAAAGTGCGGGGATTACAGGCGTGAGTCACAACGCCTGGTCTTGTTTTTTTGTTTGTTTGTTTGTTTGTTTTTTAACTAGTCAAGCGATTCTACAGTTGACATGGAAAAAGAAACATGAAGTATTGCCCTGAAAATGTTTTAAAAGAAATATCATAGGGGCCAGGCGTAGTGGCTCATGCCTGTAATCCCAGCACTTTGGGAGGTTGAGGCAGGCAGATCACCCAAGGTCAGGAGTTCCAGACGAGCGTGGCCAACATGGTGAAACCAGGTCTCTACTAAAAGTACGAAAATTAGCCATGCTTGGTGGCATGCGCCTGTAATCCCAGCTACTCAGGAGGCTGAGGCAGGAGAATCACTTGAACCTAGGAAATGGAGATTGCAGTGAGGTGAGATCATTGCCATTGCACTCCAGCCTGCATGACAGAGCTATACTCTGTCTCAAAAAAAAAAAAAAGAAATATAATAAGGAGAGCACTTGCCTTACAATATACTAAATATATTCTAAAGTTACATTAACATAAACCGTACAGTACTCATGCAATAAACCGACAGATCATGGCATGGGAGAAAGCTTAAAAAATAAACACAAGTACATATGGCAAATTAGCGAATAATCAATCTGGGATCTTCAATCTGTGGAGAAAGATTATTTTATAGACAGCTTAGGGACAATATGGGAACCATTTGGGAAAAAATAAAGTTGAAATCATATTTCATATCTAACACCAGAATAAACTCCAAATGAATCGAAGATTTATATGTGAAACATGGGACCATAAACTTACCAAAAGAAACCTGGGAGGGTTCTTTTATAATGCCAGTTGGGGAAAACCTTTCTAACTATGACAGAAAACTAGAAGCCATAGAAAGAAATATTGACAAATTCAACACCATCAAACACAAGTCCGCATAGTAAAACCACCGTAAATAAAGTTTTTTATTTTTTAAAAAAGATAATCTAGGGGAAGACAATATTTACAACTTATATCACAGACTAATGAGCCAATAGAAAAATTGGCAGCAGATATGAACAGGCAGTTCCCAGAAAATTATTCTCAAATATATTTTAAAAGCTTCATCTCATTATTAACTAAAGAAATGCAAGTAAAAACTATGAAATGCTATCTCCCATCTCGAAGTTCAAAAATGTCAAAATATGGCCGGGCACGGTGGCTCATGCCTGTAATCCCAGCACTTTGGGAGGCCAAGGTGGGCAGATCACCTGAGGTCAGGTGTTCAAGACCAGACTGACCAACATGGAAAAACCCTGTCCCTACTAAAAATACAAAATTAGCCAGGCGTGGTGGTGCATGCCTGTAATCACAGCTACTCGGGAGGCTGAGGCAGGAGAATTGCTTGAACACAGGAGGCAGAGGTTGCAGTGAGCAGAGATCACACCATTGCACTCCAGCCTGGGCAATAAGAGCAAATCTCCATCTCACACACAAAAAAGTCAAAATACTTTCTGTTGTGGTGTTGGCAAGGGCTCTCGAACATTACTGAGAAGTGGAAATAAATTTATACAACCTTGCTGGAGAGTAATTTCTCAAGAACGTCAAAAATTATAAATGTGTATGTTCTTTGACCAACCAATTTCATTTCTGGGAATTTATCTCATGTATATATGTATCTATCTATGTGTGTGTGTGTATGTGTGCATGCGCGCGTGTGTGTATACACACAAAATGATATAAGTGCACAATTATTCAATGCATCATTGCTCATCATATCAAATAGTGAACAACTAAATATCTTTTAATAAGATCCTCTTTGAGGCATTCGGAGCATATACACACATAAATAAAATAATACTTAAATTGTGGTAAACTTATCCAGTGGAATAGCATATAGCCATAAAATAATGAGAGGGGTTTCTTTTTGAGTTTTTTGTTCTTTATGCACTAAAATTAAATATATTGTTAAGTAAAAGGAGGAAGTTGCAGAACAATGATATGAACCTCCATTCCACTATTTTTAGAGAAAACAAAAAGAATATATACATTATATTTTACATATTTGAAGGCATATGTCAAATATAATGGTAGAAGTCATACAAATTATCTTTGGAGAAGGAAACTGTCTGCCAGGATAGTGGGAGCAAAACCTTCACCATGTACCCTTTGAACTTTTTGAATTTGAACCATGTGAATGTATTATCTACTGTTTAAAAATCAAGAAATACAATTTTAAAAGAATTTACAGGATACCAAGAGTGAGAAGACAAGCAAAATTAATAGTTGTGCCTAAATGCATAAACATCGATGCACAAACAGACTCAGCGTGGGCTCCCGATCAGCAGATGGAAGAGAAAAGTGTGACTTCAGTAGCATAATATGATGGAAGGAGCTTGGAATACAAAGCTTTCACGGCATGATTTCCAAAAAACAGTTAAAAACATGATTTCCTTCCAGAATAAAATGAGCACTTCTCAAAGATTTCATTTAATTTATTAATCCATAAAGGGAATCAGTAAGATGGGAAAGCTGAGGCCAAAAGCAATTGAGGAAGTGGGGTTTATATAGCCCGTAGGGAAAGGCGCACCACAGGAAGTTTTTTAAAGTCAGGGACAAATCTAGTTAATGTTCCACAGGGCAATAAAAGTATAGATTACTCTTGCTAATGGACAGAAATCATTTGCTTCCCTACCGGATCCATATCTACAAGTTAACTGCCAACTTCACAGAGCAGAGCCCTTAATTGCAAATAACAAGGTCATTTGGGATATTTATTATCCTAGAGACAGAATCAGCTGCACAATTTTCTGGGCCCAGTGCAAATAAAAATTCAGAGGCCTTTGTTTAAAATTATGAAGAATTTAGGCCAGGCACGGTGGCTCATGTCTGTCAGCGCTTTGGGAGGCTGAGGCAGGCGGATCACTTGAGGTCAGGGGTTCGAGACTAGCCTGGCAAACATGGTAAAACCCCATCTCTACTAAAAACACCAAAATTAGCTAGGCATGGTAGCAGGCGCCTCCCTAGCTACCTGTGAGGCTGAGGCAGGAGAATCACTTGAACCTGGGAGGCGGAGGTTGCAGTGAGCCAAGATGTTGCCACTGCACTCCAGCCTGGAAGACAGGAGCAAAACTCCGTCTCAAAAAAATAAAAATAAAAATTATGGCACAAGTTGCATGCCCAAGAAGCTGGCCCCATAGAACTAAATAATTTTTTTTTTTGAGACACAGTTTTGCTCTTGCTGTCCAGGCTAGAATGCAATGGTGCAATTTCAACTCACCACAACTTCTGCCTCCCATGTTTAAGCGATTCTCCTGCCTCAGCCTCCCAGGCAGCTGGGATTACAGGCATGTGCCACCATGCCCAGCTAATTTAGTAGAGACGGGGTTTCTCTATGTAGGTCAGGCTGGTCGCGAACCCCCGACCTCAGGTTATCTGCTTGCCTTGGCCTTCCAAAGTTCTGGGATTACAGGTGTGAGCCATTGTGCCCAACGTAGAACTAAATAATCTTTAGAAGAGTTTTTAAACAGTGCTCCAGTGTGACGTTGAGAGGACATGCAGTCACGCTGTAATCAGCACTTTGGGAGGCTGAGGCAGGTGGATCACTTCAGGTCAGGAGTTCGAGACTAGCCTGGCAAACATGGTGAAACCCTGTCTCTACTAAAAATACAAAAATTAGCTGGGCGTGGTGGCAGGCACCTGTAATCCCAGCTATTCAGGAGGCTGAGGCGTGGCTCCCCATCAGCATCTGCTCTATCTTTATCTGGAACTCCTGCCTCAACCTCCATCATTTTGAACCAAATGAGGAAAAATACCCTCCTTTATTTCCAAATTTTAGATAATTTTTCTCTACAGAGTCAAAAGAACCACTTCCTAGTTGTGTGGTTTTGGGCAAGTTACTTGCCCTCTGCAATGCTCCATCACTTGGCTGGTAGATGAGGATTATGAATAACCTTGCCCCATGTACTTCACAGGGTTTTAATGATTACTAAATAAGACAGGGATTTGACAGTTTTTGCACAATAGGTTCTATACAAACCTGTACAAATGCTTTGTATCAGCATGTAGCTGTGGCATCCCAGCCTGGTATTCTTTTTTTTTTTTTTTTTTTGAGACAGTCTCGCTCTGTCGCCCAGGCTGGAGTGTGGTGGTGCGATCTTGGCTCACTGCAACCTCCACTTCCCACCTTCAAGCGATTCTCCCGCCTCAGCCTCCCAAGTAGCTGGGACTACAGGCACCCACCACCACGCCCTGCTAATTTTTGTATTTTTAATAGAGATGGGGTTTCACCATATTGGTCAGGCTGGCCTCAAACTCCTGATCTTGTGATCCGCCCACCTTGGCCTCCCAAAGTGCTGGGATTACAGGCGTGAGCCACCGTGCCCAACCCCAGCCTGGTATTCTTAGAGCTTCTCTTTGGAGAGTCAGTTTTCCTAGCTTAGTCAGAGAAACCTTCCTGGGAAAAATGACCTTCAATTGCACTGTAAAGAGAAGAAGAGACATGATGCTGTTGTCAGGAGGTGAGAGCTTGTCTCAGATGTAAGTGACTGCTTGGACAAAAGCTTGGAAAAGGAAAGGGTGAGCCCATCACAGGAGACCATGAAATAGCCAGCCTCACGGGCTGACCGGAAATGAGAGATGACCAGTCAGGTGGGCAGAAGTTGCAGAACCCAAAGAACTGATCACCCCAGGAAACATCGGGCAGCTCCGTCACATTCTCCCCCAATCCTTCTAATGACAGAAGAAAGGAAATACCTCTTTAAATAAGCCACTAGAATTGGGACACTTCTTTAAACTCTTGTGTTTGTCTTCATAAATCCATGAAAATTTTACATTCTATTTCATCACATACTCACAATTATTTTAACACTATAGTAGGCCAGGCGCAGTGGCTCATGCCTGTAATTCCAGCACTTTGGGAGGCCGAGGTAGGTAGATCACAAGGTCAGGCATTCAAGACCAGCCTGGCCAAGATGGTGAAACCGCATCTCTACTAAAAATACAAAAATTAGCCGGGCATGGCGGTGGACACCTGTAATGCCAGCTACTTGGGAGACTGAGGCAGGGAAATGCTTGAACCTGGGAGGCAGAGGTTGTAGTGAGCCGAGATCTCGCCACTGCACTCCAGCCTGGATGACGGAGTGAGACTCCGTCCCAAAAAAACAAAAAATACTAAAAATAGCAATGTCCCCTGAAAAAAAAGTCTTTGATAAAGTGGAATCCCATCAAGACATTTCATAATTATTCTGTGGTTCCCCTAATCCAAGAGGCTGAAGTATCCCTGTCTGAAAAGCACTGTGCTATTAGCCTTTCTATGACATTGCTCATGACACCTCGATGATAAAGGCACAAAAGAGTCTGCACAAAAGAGGTTGAGGCCCTCTTGGCACTTTAGGGACTAGGAGTCTTTGGATGGAAACCCAAAGAAGACATGCTTAGGGCAGAGATTCTACCCCCAGCCATGGTCACATCCAGACTCCTCCGCAGCCGTTTCCCTTTGCACATACTGCCACCCAAGTGCCTTCAGCCTGACCTCTTCTTGACTGGCTTAAGGATATTTACAACTACTTGAGTTTTTCCAAAATTCCTTCACCCTCCTTCTTTGGCCCCTCTACTTTTCCTGCTCCATAATTGGGTATGGAAGTGGAGCAAAGGGGGCAGAGCAAGGGGAAGGGGAGTTGCAGACGCAGAACAGAGGGATTTCCGTGAGAAGGGGGTTGCGGAGCCAGAGCAGCCTCCACAATCTGTGACTTGCAGACCACCCAGGCTCCAAGCCTCCCAGCTCTGATGATAGTCCCTGCCTACTGCACTGAGCCCCTTGAATGTGCACATATTTCTGCTCTCCAGAGCTTTACCCCCCAGAGTAGAATATTATTTGTTTATCATTAGGATCAGGCTGCTGGATGCAGAATGTACTCTAGGAAGCACAAATTGCAGCCCTTTTATTTTTAACTGATCCAGGGATGAGCTTCTTTTGCCTTGCCCTTTGTTAGAGTCTGCGTATGTTGCTCAGAGACAGTTTTAAGGGGCAAAATAAATGACTGCTCCTTTGTGTTTAAAAGAGGAATTAGACTGGCCATAGTGGCTCACGCCTGAAATCCCCCAAAATTTTCTACTGCTGAGGCGGGAGGATTACTTGAGTCCAGGAATTTAACGCTATTCTGGGCAACATAGAGAAACCTCCATCTCTAAGTTTAAAAATAGCAATAATAAATAAATAAAATTGGAATTAAAGGTAAACTGATGAGTCTTCCTTGATTCCTTCTTCCCATCTTCAGAGCTTATTTTTATTACCAGCAAAGGGGCTGCAGGACTGTAAAATAGGAGCTCAGAATAGCTGGTCTGACATTTTTTCCTCATTTGCTTCAAAATAATAGAGATGGGCCGGGCGCAGTGGCTGACGCCTGAAAACCCAGCACTTTGGGAGACTGAGGGGAATGGATCACAAGGCCGAGAGATCAAGACCATCCTGGTCAACATGGTGAAACCCCGTCTCTAAAAATACAAAAATTAGCTGGGCATGGTGGTGCGCACCTGTAGTCCCAGCTACTCGGGAGCCTGAGGCAGGAGAATCGCTTGAATCTGGGAGGCGGAGGTTGCGGTGAGCCAAGGTTGAGCCATCGCACTCCAGCCTGGGTAACAAGAGCAAAACTCCATCTCAAAAAAAAAAAAAGAAAAGAAAATCCAAAATGATGGAGGTTGAGGAGGGGGTTCTGGATAAAGATGGAGCAGATGAAACTGATCAGCCTGGTGTGGATAATTGTCACAGGGAGGAGTTGAAACATAGGGGTTTCACTATTCCTTTTACTTCCTTTTAGGTTTAAAGTTATCCATGAGAGATTTTTAAAATCCCTGCTCTCATGGAGATTATATCCTCTCTGAAAACAGAGGCAGTGTGAGAGAATTGTCACACAGCAGGATGCCCAAGGCTCGTGCCCAGCTTTCTTTTGCTCTGCTCTGTCCTTTGCCCACGACCAGAGAGCTTCACCATCACCTCTCCACAGAAAGCTCTGTGGCAGCGGCTCTTGCCTTTACCTCTCTGCCCAACTCCTGCCAGACTGGGGCCCAGCATCCTACATAGTTCTCTGTTCCCCCACTCCAGAAAAAGTAGAGGAAGAAAACTAGGAACACTAAGTTCTCGCCTACAGGATCAGCCTTGCAGTCAGTAGCCAGACCAATTCTGAGCAGACAAAAGCCACTCTTCCCTGTTAGATGAATGGCTAAGACCAGAAGAAGAGAAACTTTACAAACAGATGTTCCAAGTCCTATCCCAGATATATGATGAAGCCAACTTGGGGGGGGAGAGAAAGAATGTGTCATTTGAGACTCCCCTTGTGACTGCCACATTGCCAGGTGTGGCCACCTCTTCAGCAGCCCAATACTCAGTCTCAGGGTGCTCAGCCAGTCTGATCTCAAAGAATATCTCCACTCTAAAAGTTTGGTTCAAACTGCTGTTCCGCCTCAGACACCCACTATGGCCAGGCTGGTCTCGAACTCTTGACCCCAAGTGATCCACCTGCCTCGGCCTCCCAAAGTGCTGGGATTATAGGCGTGAGCCACCGCAGCCAGCCAAGATTGCCTTTTGAGAAGAGAATTGGATGGTTACGGATGGGGAGGAGGAAGCACTCTGTTTACTGTGCCTGGCCAGAACCATAATTCTTCTTGTCATCCTGGCTTGAAATCAAAGTCATGGTTGACTTCCCTCTATCCTCCACCATCCCCCATGCCCCTCTCTAATCAATCAAAAAAATCTCTTTACTCTCTATTCAAAAATTTACATTTGTCATCTCCTTCTTCTTGGCACATGGCCTCTTTACCTCTCACCTAAAATGCTGAAAGCCTTACAGGTAAACCTTCCATCTCCCGTTCCTCCCTCACCTTTCTCCCATTCTCCTCTCTACCCTTCTTCCACCACTTCCAATCCCATTCCTTTCCTTTAGATGTTTACAGGTAAATCCAATTCATCTTCCTTTGACTGTGTTGCTCCCCACGTCAAAAACTCTTAGTAGCTTCTTTGTCTACTGGGCTTCCATCCCCTTCTCACTTCTGAGCAGAAATTGTACCTATCCTTCAATGCTCCAATTTCAAGGTCATCTTCTCCATGAAGACTTCCATGATCACTCCTGCCAGATGCAGCCTCATGCTCCTGGATCCCAAGATGAGTGTGCTCGTCTTCTGACAGTTCTCCCACACTGTTCTTACTGACTTTATTGATTATATGCATAGCTCCCTTACCAGACCACAATCTCATTAGGGTATGTTTCCTTATTTTATTTTATTTATTTATTTATTTATTTATTTATTTATTTATTTTTTGAGATAGAGCCTTACTCTGTCACCCAGGCTGGAGTACAGTGCATGATCTCAACCCACTGCAGCCTCTGCCTTCAGGATTCAAGCAATTCTTGTGCCTCAGCCTCCCAAATAGCTGAGATTACAGGCATGCACCACCACACCTGGCTAATTTTTTGTAGGGGAGTTTTGTCATGGCTGGCCAGGTTGGTCTCGAACTCCTGGCCTTAAGTGATCCATTCACCTTGCCTCCCAAATCCCAAAAGAGAGAGCTGGGATTATAGGTGTGAGCCCCCATGCCCAGCCGGGTATGGTTCTTTACTCTTCTTTACATCTTGTACTGGGCCTAATGTTTTGCACCAACAAAGCAGCTTAACAGCTGTGAGTGTTGACAAATTGAATAAATGAAGACACTGGATTTTTGTTTTTGTGTTTTTAATTGTGTCACTCAGTCATCCAGGTTGGAGTGCAGGGGTAAGATCTCAGCTCACTGGAGCCTTGATCTCCAGGGTTCAAATGATCCTCCTACCACTTCAGGCTCATGAGTAGCAGGGACTCTAAGTGCATGCCACCATGCATGGTTAATTTTGGTTTTTGTAGAGACTGGGTCTCACTATGTTGTCCAGGCTAATGACAAACTCCTGAGCCCAAGTGATCCTCCCACTTCAGCCATTCAAAACACAGGGATTACAGGTATGAATCACCGCGCACAGCATGAAGAAATTAATAATAGATTATACTCAAGAGAGGAAGGTTGATCGGCAACTGTCACAGCCATGCTCATTATTAAATATCGAAATATTTCCCTTCTGGTTGGGAAGTTTAGCTGCTGCCCTGTGGCCCCCTCAGCTGCCCTGGATCCTCCTCTGAGAGCCCCTGTGTCCCTTGTATGATCCAGCACCTCAAGAGATAATACCTGACACAGCGGAACCTCTTGAGAATTCATTGACGCCTCCACAGTAATTTCAATATGACCCCTGGGGAAAAGCAACATCATAACCAAATACAGTTAACAAAGTAGTCTTTATGCAGAATATTCCACTCACCTGTGCACAAAAAGAACTAGAAAAATAGACATGGTTCCTGCACATCTTAGAATAGGAACGTTCCAGTGGCAAGAGGACATATGAATGTCTGTGTGTGAAGAGTGGGTTGCTGTCATTATTACTAGTAACAATAACAAGAATAGCCAGCATTTACTAATGTAATTTTCACAAGAACTCTTGGAAGCAACTGTGATTACCTCATTTCACAAGTGAAGCAGGAACCTGAGGACCAGCGAGGTCATACTGTACCCAAGTTCCCGCAGGAAGAACACAGCCATCTGAGTCCACAGAGCTGCTTGTCTGTTTCATACTGTTTCCACCCCAGACGGCAGTGACTCTGCGCACCTCAGTAGGAAGGCAGAAAGCAGAGAGAGAGAGATTGAGAAATTAAGGGAGGGAAGGAAAGAGGAAGAAGGAAAGAAGAAAGCAAAAAGGGAGGAAGGGAGGAGGGAAGGTGGGAGGGAGGGAAGGGAGGAGGGTGGGAGACAAGAGATGGGAGGGAGAGAAAAACAAATATAAGAAATAAGCATGGACATTTTGAGGCCCCACACATCATATTAAGCATATTAAAATACACCCAACCCCATTATTAACTATAAAAATACTACAATATTTTTTATAATTTTACTTTTAAAATTTGACCCAATAGTGATTTCTTGGCCATCACTGTGTATAATCAGGAATTCTTGCAATGAGAAAAAACTTGCCTGTAAATTGTTGTCAAATGTGTAAAAATTGTAACAATCCGTGTAACGATTAATGAACATGACATCGCAGGTCTTTGTAGACCTACTTCTTAGCAATCAAGGTACTTATTAATTTCAGTTTAAGTCTTTCACATTTTTAGATCTTGAACTGAACCCCTAGAGATAAACAGCCCTGGCTGCCAGGGTTTGAATAGGTCAGAAGAGCACAGTGATGACTTAACAGGGATGCTTGAGGTTGCCATGGAAATGCTGTTGGCTCCCCCTTCCCAAGTCATCTTCACACATCTTCATGTGGGAGGCGGGCATTTGCTTCCACTGTGGAGTTGACTCGATCTCCCAGTAGGTCTCTTCTGGAAATTGCCTCCCCGTGTTAGTTCTGGCAGAGCCACTGGGAGACAGAGCAGCAGAGGGAAGCCAAGTGATGCTAGGTGAGAAGCTGTGGGCCCAGACGACTTGAGCCTGCGGAGTTCCCTGCCTCACTCATCTCTGGGCCCAGAGGGAGAGACACAGAGTGGTTACCAGTGAGCACTGTTTACTGGGCCAACCTGAGCGCATTCCAATCCCAGGCTGCAGTCAAAGACGACACTAAACAGTCTTCCTTTGCTTTTCAGGTTGCTATGACAGCCAGGAATTTGCAAGCCAAACCGGACCTGGAGAAGAAGTCTGTCCTTGGCCCAAAAACTTTGCAGTTCCAAATGCAAAATGGTTCTGCTCATGGTTCCTGTTGTCTTCTTTGACATCTGCCAGATGGAAGAACCTCTAAACCTGGGATTTGGAAATGTCCCAACAGAAAGGCTATTTCCAAGCTGGCTGAAGCTGTGTTAGATGGAATTTAGGTGTGATAGAAGGAACTCGTTGGCAAGAAAAGCTGGAAAATATTACAATAGGTCCCAGAGAGAACCTCATTATCTTCTTAAAATATTTTTTATATTTGTTTAGTGTTCTGTAGTTTGCTAAGCACCTTCACATAAATTATCTAATTGGATCTTCACATCCACCCGGTGAAGAAGTAAAAATATATATCATAATACTTGACCAAAGACAAGAAAATGAAGTTCAATAAGAATAAGATCAAACAGCCAACAATCAACAGAACTGAGATTTGAATTTGGGTTTTCCGAATGTAGATCTTGCTCTTTTAATTCTATTATGATAATCTCCAAAAATATAAAAGAGATCTCATCTGAGATGGACAGTTTAAAAACAAGACTTTTCGCCCGGCGCAGTGGCTCATGCCTGTAATCCCGGCACTTTGGGAGGCTGAGGCAGGTGGATCACGGGGTCAAGAGATCAAGACCATCCTGGTCAACATGGTGAAACCCCGTCTCTACTAAAAATACAAAAATTAGCTGGGCATGGTGGCGCATGCGTGTAGTCCCAGCTACTCGGGAGGCTGAGGCAAGAGAATTGCCTGAACCTAGGAGGCGGAGGTTGCGGTGAGCTGAGATCGCGCCATTGCACTCCAGCCTGGGTAACAAGAGCAAAACATCGTCTCAAAAAAAAAAAAAAAAAAAAAAAAAACCAAGACTTTTCTAAAATAAAGTGGTGTTGTAGATAATTTTTTTGTGGTGAGATACACAAGATGTAAAATTTACCACTTTAATCATTGGTTTTTTTAACTTTTTTTCAAGACGGAGTCTTGCTCTGTCACCCAGGTTGGAGTGCAGTGGCACAATCTCGGCTCACTGCAACGTCCACCTCCCAGGTTCAAGCGATTCTCCTGCCTCAGCCTCCCCAGTAGCTGGGATTACAGGCACGCACCAAGCCCTGCTAATTTTTGTATTTTTAGTAGACATGGTATTTCACTACGTTGGTCAGGGTGGTCTTCTATTGGACACCCTAGCCCCAAGCCCAGCCACAAATCTCACTCAAGCATTCAACTGCTCACCAGAGAAAGCACTCAAATAACTTGAACATATCCATGACTCGCTTTTAGGGATAATCAACTCAAAGTACAGATCCTACTCATAGGTATTCAATATGAGCAAGAATTCATTATACAGATTCATGTTACATAAAGGCATCTCCCACCACATCTGGAGGGTAGGTGTGTGAGTCTACGTGGGTAAAGAAGAGGGAGTGTTCCAGGAAGGATTACATGGCAGGTTCTCTTCCCAAACAATTCTGGAACTTTAGGAAGTTCCTTAGTGTCTGTAAAGTGCCTTCTTTGTCTTTATCCATCTCTGCTCACTTCAGAAGTATGAGTTAGACTGTATCTTTAAAGGACTTCGGAAGATGGTACTCTGTGATTACGAGGTGGGATGATATCTGATCATCTCCAGAGTTATCATTGCATCACCTGGCAAAAATCATCAGATTCCCCACAATGTAGTTTGGAAGACTGAAGGAACTCAGGGCATCTGAGCTTGGGACTAGGAACAATGTTCGAATCTCAGCCCTGGGTATTCAACTCCTATCAACCTCAAATGCCCCCTCTTCCGTGAAGCAGTCCCTGATCACTACACAGGAATAAATAGTTACTCTTTAAATTCAATAGCTCTTCACCTGCGCCTTTCTCAGGGCAATGGCTGTATTTTGTCTTAGATTTGTGGTTGTTGAAGAGTGCATTATATATCCTAAGAAAATGAGCCCTTTAGGGAGCAAATCCAGTTCTGGTTTGCAAGAAGTGTAAAGCAAATGTTTCCCCTAAGCTCCCTAGCAGACTTCTCTTATCCATTGATCAGACTCATTGGCTAGAATCATGTCACATGGCCTTCCCTGGGGGCAAAGGAGGCCTGGAAAGCAAATGTTTGACCTTTTAGCTGCTATGGTTGAGGTAGGCAAGAGAGGGTGTTAGGAACAGGGCTGGGTGAGCCAGTAAACAGTGTGTTTGGGATCTGTCTTTGTGCTGGGCACATCCTCTGGGAAGTCAGGGGAAAGGATCCTCCACGAGCCTTGGACTCAGCTCCTGTTCCATGTGTGTCTGCTGTGTCTGTCATGGGGGTCCACACCAGTTTGAAATGGACTGATTCTCTACCACACTGAGAAACACGGGGTACAGAGAAGCATGACTGACTCAAGTCAGGTCCTGCCAATTCCTGCAATCTACACTCTTTTATCATGCTTACCTCACATTCATAAAGAACCTGAGTTGACAAACCACTAGCTTCCCTATTTTCTCCAGATACATAACTGCGATGCAGAGAGGTTCATCATTTATTCAAGCTGACTCGGTAGGTGACAGTGCGGGAGAGGCTCCATCCTGGTCTCCTGACGTAGCCCCTCATGCTCTGTCTAGCCCCCTCCACTACCTCTTGAACACTGGTTTCAGGCCATGGCTGGTGTATCCCCCACTCCACCTCCTGGGGACAGTGTCACTGGGGAAGATGCACGGTGATGCAAGAGGCTGCAAGACTGTTCTGAGTGGATGTCACGCATCTGTATGCGTTGGTGGGTGGGAAGGCAGGGGATGCTTCTCCTCCCCTCCCATCTCCTTAGTCTGGCCATCTCTGACATCAGTCTTGTCACTGAGCAGCTGCAAGCAGCTGCTGACGGCTCCCAGCATCTCAGCCACAAAATAAATGAGTTCCCCGCAGGCAGGACACCAGTGGCATAATCAGGCCTCGCATAGATTCTTCTTAGTTTTATTTTATGGCTTCTACTGAGCCTCATCCAATACTAGGGAAAAAAAAAAAAAAAAAAAGCCTAGCACTTCCCTGGGCCCTGTCCCACCTGTTTCTGCCAGCAAACACCATGAGTTTTCTATTCTCATTCCTGACCTTTTAGGAAGAGGCAGGGTCACTCTGTGTGATCATCTTCCACACTCTAGATGGAGATTGGGCTGTTGCTAAGCAACCAGGTTTCCAGGTTGACTCCGTCTCAAACTTGAGTTTGACCCAGAGATCGCACATCTCCCGGCTGGGACTCAGTCTACAAAGTGAGGAGGTTAGACCAAAAGGAACTCTAAGGGACTGCCCAGCTTGATAGCGGACACAGCAGCTGCACAGAGGTGGAACAAATGCAGACTTACAGGCTGGAGACACTTTTTTTAGGCTGAATGAATGAAAAGTACATGAGCGCTCGTGCTAGCTGAGGACAGCTAGCTGCCCTTGTCCAGCTGGGAAGATATAAATATTCCTGTCTATGGTTTGGTGGTCTGTATTCTCTGCCATGTGCTTACATGTCAACAAAGGGGAACATGCTGCTGGATTTTCAGAAATATCACCGAGATGTCTGGCTGGAGGATGAAGCCAGGCATGCCTCTGGTCACCTACATGATGGCTTCTCCCTTTGGGGAGAGGTTGCTCAGGATCACAGCAGGTCAGCACAAGACAGTGGCGAGAGCACTGAACAAAGAGTCAGGCTGGGGCTCTTATACCTTCTGTGCTACCAGCTAGCTAGGTGGCCCCTGCCACGTTGCTGTTCCTCTCTTCACTTGTGTACTTCTCTGTAAAACATGGAGGTTAGATGGGATGTCTCCGGTATCCCCATCAATCTGACAATCTGAAATGCATTGCCTGTTCTTACTCCTGTCCCATTTGGCTCCCTTATGAAGGCAGCTTGTCTGGTGGGTAATTCTGAGTATCATCAGCCAAAGAAAAGCCTGCTTTGATCTCAACCCAGAGTGGGGGACCGATGATGTGAGGGAGAGAGAGCATGAAAACACTTCTTACTACTCCTTTTGTTGTGTGTTTCTAAGGCAGTCACTAGACTTCAATTCCCCACCTAAAGGAAGGAGACGCTATCGTCCCCTTTCTGTGAGAGGTGAAAGGTCCCCTGAAGATCCAGTTACAAGGCATCCTGGAGTCCTGGCATATTCCGTTGCATTAATTAAGGGGGGGAGAGTAAGGCCTCACTGGCTGAGCAGCAGCGTGCCTGCCCTGCATGAAGTGCTTTCTTTCTGCAGTCCCCTGTTATCTTCTCAACAGCCACATGAGAAATCTTACAGATGAACTAACGTAGGCTGAGGTTAAGAAATATACCCAAGTTAGGCACAGTCAGGAGAGTGGCCAGAATTCAAAATCAGCCTGTCTTCCTCCAGAACCACCTCTGCCTGTGTTACTTTCGCAGGAATTAAAAGTAGGATGTGGGAGAAGCTAGAAAAGCCCAAAACTAGCTGATGCCAGGCATGAAGCTGGTACACAGAGCAGCGTCCTACTATAAAGCCTCAGGCTCTGCAGCTACAGACCCTTCTCTGCTTTCTGTCTTGGCTCTTGACTCTTCCAGTGGCCTCCTGGAAAGCCTGCTGGGCTGGAGGGATGGGTTTATGCATCCTGAGTGCTGGTAGGCAGATGGAGGCTGAGACCTTTTCTTCACCATCAAATGTCCTACAGGAAACATCAGCCCGACAAAGTCCCTGTCTCCTCAGCTGACCACAAAGATCAGTGCTTGGGACTGTCACTATACAATGTGTGCCTTACCCTCTATTAGCACACAGGGTTCTAAGTCACAGCTTAAAAAAAAAGTTGTCCAGTCAAGACCCTGAAAGCCAGCTGGGCCCTCTTACTGTCCAGCCATAAGAGAAATAACACAGTGAACAGCCAAGCCAAGAAGCATCCTTGCAGGACAGGAAAGAATACATGAAGATAACCTTGTTTTAATAGAAAATAGGAAATGAGACAGAAATTGGCTCTTTTACTGCAGGGAATGGAATCCTATGAACTCAACTTTAGTTTTAGTTGGAACAAATATTTACTGAGCCTCATATGTGACAGACACTGCAGCAGGCGCCTCCATCATATTATAATTCCACTTCTTCCTCCTACCAGGGTTGGGCTCAGAGGAAAAAAAGCCTCAGTGAAGTCAAGGGGCCTATTCAGAGCGACTGGAAACCCAGACTTTCTGCCTCTTCAGGCAGAACCCTTTCCATCATTCCACAGCTGCCTTCTCCCGAGTGTCCTCATGAGCTTGTATTGTCAACCGTGAGGATGGGTCATAGGTGGATGCTGGACCTCAAAAAGATTAAAAGACATGGTCCACAGCCAGGCATGGTGGTTCATGCCTGTAATCCTAGCACTTTGGGAGGCAGAGACAGGTGGATTGCCTGAGCTCACGAGTTCAAGGCCAGCCTGGGCAACATGGTGAAAGCCCATTTCTAGTAAAATACAAAAATCAGCTGGGCACGGTGGTGGGTGCCTGTAAATCCCAGCTACTCAGGAGGAGGAGGCTGAGGCATAAGAATTGCTCGAACTAGGGAGGTGGAGGTTGCAGTGAGCTGAGATTGCGCCACTGCACTCCAGCCTGGGCAACAAAGCAAATCTCTCTCTCTCAAAAAAAAAAAAAAAAAACATGGTCCATGGTTTCCAGGTATGAGATGAGAGAAGAGCACAGGTCTCCCTCTTGCCACTGCATTCCTCTCCCCTGCAGTTCACAGGGCTTTTCTCCCAGGATGTCTTTTTGGCATCTCCTACACTAGGTGTAAGGTCCTGCTATAATCTCCATTGCACTCTGCCCTTTCCCTAGCAGAGCATTTCTCACTCCACATAATTGCTCATTGGTTGTTCATCTCCCTTAACTCACCAGAAGCTTCTGCAGGGTAAGGACAACTTTTCTGTTCTTCATCATTGATTTTCCAGTTCTTGGTGTATAGTAGGTGTTTAACAAAGATTTGCGAAATTATTGATTGAAAGAAAAAATAGAAAGATGGGCAGGGTGCAGTGGCTCACGCCTGTAATCCCAGCACTTCGGGAGGCTGAGGCAGGGGGATCACGAGGTCAGGAGTTCGAAACCAGCCTGGCCAACATAGTGAAACCCTGTCTGTACTAAAAATACAAAAAGTTAGCCTGGCATGGTGGCACATGCCTGTAATCCCGTCTACTCAGGAGGCTAAGGCAGGAGAATTGCTTGAACCTGGGAGGTGGGGGTTGCAATGAGCCAAGATTGCGCCATTGCACTCCAGCCCAGGTAACAGTGTGAGACTCCATCTCAAAAACAAACAAACAAAGAACAGAAAGATAGATGGAGGGATGGATGGATGGATGATGATTTATAATCTCTTCAGTTACCATGTCTCCAGGTAATTGGCTAATTTATCTCTCCATTCCTGACAAGTTAACTTACCCAACTTCCCTAGTGTGTCAGTAGTACTATCAAAAGACAGTGAGGTGTAAAAGGTTTGACACTGCTGACTTTATATACTGCCTCAATCATTTACGACCATGGGATGATATGCAATGTATTTAATCTTGCTAAACCTTAGCTTCCTCATTGTAATGTGATACTTATTAATCATGCTTATAATCTCTGGAATATACCAGGAGGTAAATTAATGGTTGCTGTCAATCTTGGCATATGTAACAATGTATTTAGTCATTTATACTCATATTTGGTGCCTCTTTTCTCTTTCATTCCTTTCACCCTCAATGATTGTTATGTACTTACCCCTATTTAATCTTTCTTCCAAGTATCTTCTACATTGTTTCATTACCCTCATCATATCTGCCTACTTAATGCAATAGGTTCCAAACAGTTCCTGTCCTTCAGGTTTCTTTTCCAGTGCATCACACACTCCCCGTGGTGGCTCCAGAATTCCTGTAAAGGGGAGGTTTGGGGTGGTCCTCCTTGGCTCCCCATAAATTGGAAAGGACAAGCGAAGTGTCTTGAAGCTGCGTATGTGTATCACTCTACAAAATACTGAGAGAAAGGCAGCTTGATAGATAGGAAAGCGTCGTGAAAATTCTCCACCCTGGCCAACCCTTGAGGTCACCTCTGGGCAGAAGCTGCCAATTTCCACTTCCTAAAATATGGTTCTCATCAAGATACTTTTTCTTAAATTTTTTTAAAGAGCCTGGAGGAGAAGCTGCAGAACAAGTTCTAGAATCTTTTGCCTCACAGTCCGAACTTGTCACAATTTTGCCCCCAGGGCATTTTGCTTCAACAACAATTTTCCTTTCAAGCATTTCATTTCATTCAATGCCCCCTCAATATGCGAGAGCTATTCCTAACTCCACGTCTTTGTCCAGGAATGCCCCCACTCACGGCCCTCCCCAGCTCTCTCCTAACGAAATTCTGTTCATCCCTCAAGGGCTGGTTCCATCATTGCTCTCCGCAATCACCCCCCCAGCCTAAAGTGCTCCTTCCTGTCTTGGAATTCTCACTGTTTTTTTATTGTCAGGATAATTTACTCTGCCATCTAACTATATAACTTGCCTGTACTGTTGTTGAAACATTTCTCATGTTGGTGTTTTTTCTCCCTCTGAACTGAGAGGTCCATTCAGGGTAAGGATTGTAACACACTCTTGGGATCCTCCGAGGCACCCAGCCCAGAGTGGGTCCCAGCATTAGTAAAGATGGGCTGTGAGTTACAAACCATCCCAGAAGCACTGTCTCTGCTCTTCCTGCCACGACCCATGACAATAGAAAACAGGTTGGAGATTTAGAGACAGGCACCTTCAGGGACACAAAAATCTTCTCAAAACTATGTGCCAAATACCTACTGGCTATAAGACTTGGGCCTGGGAAAATTGAGTGTTTGCAACCCAATCTTAGTCCAGTTTAATCATTTCCTGTGTTGGTGACTAATGACCTGGAGCTCAAGGCTCCTGTTACCTTCGGCTTGAGCAATGTGGGTTTAAACACATATCTGCCTACACCCACACACATCTGTCTTCACGCGCGCACCAGTCCTCAAGCAATAAACAACACTGACATTACCAGGTTCTTGAGAAAGGCCTCCAGCAGTGGTGGGGTGGAGGTGGGGCTTTAAAAACTTGTGCAAAAACACTGCCTCTAGAGAGAAAAAAAAGGAGGAATCTGGGTGAAGAATTTTTGTGCTATTTTGCAACTTTTTTGTAAGCCTGAAATGTCAATTAAAAACAAAACTTGTAAAGCAGAAGCAACAAAAATATTACCTTTTCTATGTAGTTTTTCTGCCACCTTCTCCAACCTTTAAGAATTAGTGTTTTTGGCTGGGCGTGGTGGCTCACGCCTGTAATCCCAGAACTTTGGGAGGGCAAGTCAGGTGAATTGCTTGAGCCCAGGAGTTTGAGACCAGCCTGAGCAACATAGCAAAACCCTGTCTCTACAGAAAATACAAATATTAGCTGGGCATGGTGGAGCGAGCCTGTAGTCTCAACTACTTGGAAGGCTGAGGTGGGAGGATCACTTGAGCCAGGAGGCAGAGGTTGCAGTGAACCTGGCCCTGTCTCAAAAAACAAAAAACAAACAACAAAAAAAGAATTACTGTTTTTTCAACATATTCATATACAAATTATAGTTGTGAATGTATCTATTTCCCTTATTAGACAATTAGTTTAAAATGGAAAATAAAGTTACTTAGGAGTCAAAGAGACCTTTTAAACACTTCTCAATATAAAAATAATATTTCTAAATATTAGAATATTAATATTGGAGTAGAAGCGTTTTAATAGTTTTTCATCTGGGGCAAGATATTTAGGCCTCTCTAAGTTATAGTTTCCTTGTCTTCCTGTTTATGCTAAGGGATGGTGCTTTTTTCAATGACTCTCCCTTAGCAGTATAAGAAGGATGATATTAAAAGGTCAATAATATGATTCTGGGTCCATAGTTGGTGTCCATGACATACTCCTATTTTTTAAAATGTCAATTTCCACGTTCTACTTGCTTTGTGTCCTCACACCTAAAAAAGCACCTGGCACAGGGTGGATGCCTAACACACAGGTATTGAAGGGGTGGGGGAGTGAGTGGAGACGCGCTGCAATTCTTCCAAAGCAGAGCTCCAGCTTTTGCGAATCCTCTGAGAGACCCTGTGAGACGTCCCTAACCTCTCCAGGCCTTTGCTTTCCTCGTCTGCGAAATGGGACGGGTTTTCATTACATCTGGGCAGGACTAGCTCCTTAGAGAGGACTAAGAGCCCCGGAAAGAGGGATGGGAAAATGAGGCAAGGGTGTGACTCGGCAGTGCGCCCTCCCCGCCCCCCCCCACAATCTTTCTTCTCAAGAGCTCTGTCCCCCTCTTCCAACTTGGGCCGAAGGTAAGCGATTGCGTCCTTATGGGCTACTGAGGGAAAAGCCCTCCAGGGACATTCAGAGACTGGAACCAGAGTTTCTGGGAGGCCCGGGGCACAAGGGCAGGGCTTGAGGTCCAGGCAGCTGAGATCTGAGCGCCACCCTCACTGCCCTTTCCTATAATCGCCGCCCCCCTCTGCCGCTGAGCAGCAAGGTAGTGAAGGACAGACTCCCAGGGGCGGACCCTGGGGCTGGTCTCCCCGGAACCCACCCTCCGCCCCCGTCGAGCCACCAGCCTCCTGCCCTCCAGGAGCCTTCTGGGCCGGGTTCCTGGAGCCCGCGAGCGCAAGCCCTGGCACCAGGGGGATTCTACTCCCTCTGCCTTCTGTTCTTTCTGAAAGGAGAGGGTGCACGTTTGGGAAGGGCCATGGGCAGAGCACTTTGCTACAAAGCTTCTCAATAGACCGCCTTCCACCGAGCTGTGGGTCCCCACTTCCCTGGGTGCTGGCTAGCTTAACTCTGTCCAGATCTGAGGGCGCGCTGCTGCAAATACCGACAGCAGAAAGCGAGGGAACGCGAAGCGTCCCAGGAAAGCCAGGCCAAGGGTGGTCGCAGAGTGCCAAAGCAGGCAGTCGGTGGGGAGAGGCCTGGCCAGCCAGGCGCCGGCTGCCTTCGCTGCCCACCTCCGCGCCCCCCACGTCGGCCTGCTCATTCTGGTGGTGGCTTCACACCGACAGAACCAGACAGGGAGGCAGAGGAGAGGCGAGAAGAGGTCAGAGCACAGAGGGGAGAGGGCAGGAGGAGAGAGGGAGAGGCAAGAAGAATGCAAATAAGGAGACGTGGAGAGGAAGAGATGGAAGAGAGAAATGCCACATTGGCGAGAGACAAGGAAGCAGAGAGAGAGGAGAGTGAAAAAGAAGCGAGAGAGAAGTGGAGAGAAGGACAGAGTGAGAGCAGAGAGGAACGGACAAGGCCTTGTCCACGGGCTCTCAGCCGAGGTGTCACCAATGCCTCCTACAGAGAATCAATCCTACGCCGGGCGCCTCTCCACCCACCCGCCTCTGCCCGGCCCCAAGCCTCCCCGGCCCTCCCGCCCAGCCAGCTCACGCTTCTCCTCCACCGGCCCCCGCCGCTAACCCCAAACGCTGCGCGGGAGGGAGGGAGGGAGGGAGGGAGCAGCGAGGGAGCGAGGGAGGGGCTGCGGTAGGAGGCAACCATGTGGTTCCAGCTGAATTTTTTTCCCCCTCTCTCTTTCTTCACTCCTTTTCCTTTCCAAACAGGGAAAAGTGTTCCACGAAGCGGTAGCGCCTTTCTGCCTCGCCTTTCCCCACCCCCCGACCCTGGTCCGGGCTCCCGTCTGCGCGCGAGCTGGTGGGGCAAGCGCCGGGAGCCCCTGTGCTCCCCGGGGGCGCGGGGCGCGGGGCGCGGGGCCGGGTCCCGCTCGGCACATGGCTGCAGCCACCCCGAGCGCACCCCGAGGCGCCGCATCCAGCTCGCCCGAGGTCCGTCGGAGGCGCCCGGCCGCCCAGGAGCCAGGCAGCTGCTAAGCGGGGAAGCGCCCGCGTGCCGGGATCGGGATGTCCCTTCTCCGCCTCCTCTTGCTAGGTGAGTGCCTCTGGGAGGGCGGGAGTTCGGATGGCCGTGGGCAAACGCAGCGCAGCGTCCGGGGAAGACGCTGATTCTGAACGGTTGTCCCCGCAGCCCCCGGAGTGAGCCGGCTTTTCCGTCCCTGCCTCCTGGCCACGGAGGAGCACATCTGGTAACCCGGGACCGCCCAGTCGGCCATCGAGATTGTCTCGCACATCTGGGCCCGGGAGCAGGCTTGGGGGCTGGGGGGTTTCCTGGTCTAGTTTGGTGAACCGTTTGATGTGCAGGGTCCTCTTTAGGGCGGTGTTTAGTTTCTGGTGTATCTGGGGAAAGTGGAGAATTGGTGGAGGGAAGGTTTATCCAGGAATTTCTGTGCCAGGTTCCTGAGGGTGGGGGTTTTTTGTTGTTGTTTCAGACAGGCGCCTCCGAGGCTCAGATTGGAAACAGATGTGTTAAAGGGTGAGCGGAGTGGGGGATAGGCCGGGTTGGAGAGGAAAGGGGAGAGGGAAAAAGGGCGGGGCCCAAGCAGCACCGGGAAGATGCAAGTGACACAGGGAAGGAAAGAAAAGAGGAAAGGGGAAGGGCTGGGAAGGAGAGAGAAAGAGAGGAGAACAGGAATGTAAAGCAGAAAGGCAAAGTTGGGGGAGACCAAGCACAGAGTGAAGAAGACTTGGAAAAAACGGAGCAGAGGAGCCAGAAGAGGGAAATAGAGCAAACATCACTTTTTCCTGAAACAGACTCCAGGGCAAAGGGAAGAGTCCTCCTGAGCGTCTCTTCCTGGGGTCCCCCAGGCAGGACTCTTGGGGACTCAGAGGCCCTTAGGCAGAGGCAGGTTTGCAGGAGAGGACATCAGGGATGTGGGTGGCAGGAGCACACCGGAGGCACCGGGAATGTCTGAGGGGCCAGGGCAGGGAAGGCAGGCAGGAAGAGCCAAAGGCCAGTCATCCTGTGCACCCTGAAGCGTGGGATGCACTGGAGACAGGCCCAACAGTTAGCTGGAGATCAGAAAATCAACGAGCCAGCCAGATGTGATCAAGAGCAAGCGCTACTCTGAACACCAGGGCATGGGAGAACTAGTCCTGGTTTTGAACTGACTACCTGGGTGACCTCAGGCAACTTACTCCTCATCCAGGGCTTCCACTTGTTTAGCTTTGAAACGGGAGTACTAGATGGTTCCTAAGTCCCTTCTATACTGAAACACCAGGGGTGTGAAAGAGGCTGGTGTCTAGAAGAACCACCCAACCCTGAAACACGTGGCTAGAGTTCTCTGTCTTTTTTGAAACCTTACAAACCAACTAGACTATATGCATGCCATCTAGGCCAGCCTCAGGCTGATAAACGCTCAAGTTAGAGGAATGAAGGAGGTGGACTAAGCCAAACTGTTGCTCAAGTAGGGCAGGTGGGGAGGGGTTATTTTCTAAACTCTTTTAGATATTAACCAACTATTGTAATACTGTTCTGTGCACATCTGACGCAGTTGGATGGCACCTTTGTCCCATTTACTGGCCTCTACCACTAAGCTACCAATTACCAGATATTTAGTAGAATGAAACTTCTGAGCTACCTTATTAAAAACAGCTAATAGGCCTTGCTGTACTGAACACTTTATGTGTATTGTCTTGGTAACTCATTTGTTCTTCACATCAAGCCTATTTGCTGCCCAACCAACCCTGTTGGCTACCCTCGTTTTACAGATGAAGAAATTAAGGTGTAAAAAGGCCAAGTAACTTGCTCAAGGCCACACACTCATAATCAGCAGAGATGGAATTTGGGCGCAGGCTACCTGGCTCTGGAGACAGCTTGCTAAAGCGCATTGCTTTACAGCCTCCTGTGGCTGCAGACATTCTCTAAGTGCTTACCCTCTACCACGTGTGCCTGGCTCTTTGATCTCACCATCCTCTTCAAGGAATGTAAGATGTCAGCGTGACCTATAGGAGAGGTCTGGGAAAGGGAAGCAAAATTAACACTTTGTGAGCACCTGTCCTTATTTGAGAAGTGGTTTGGAGCCATGATATGCTTAGACACTCTTCAGCAAAGCCAGAAAGAAAACACACAAAGTTGTCTGAATTCTGAAACTATCATACTGGTCCTTTAAAGGGGCAGCTCCAGGGCTGCTTCTGATCATGGCTGACATGATTTTTGGCCTCTCTTTTTCTTCTTCTAAGATTTGTAAAGATTTTACAGTAGTGAAGAAGGGCTGGGAGGGTGGAGAGTGCTCATCATCTGAACTGTGGGCCAGTTGACTCCGTGCTTCCTGGACCTGCCAATGCGTGAGGTCAAATAACCCACCTCGCCAATGTGAATGAACAAGTAGTGCTCTGAGCTCCATGGAGAAGAGAGAAGGGGCTCCGCGGCTCAGCCCCTCTTGTGACCCACTCCCCTGCCCCACTCCTCTAATGTTCCGGTCCTCGCTGTGCCACCTTAGCTTCTCTCCTGGGTGACTACAGTAGCTGCCACACTCCTGTCCTGCCTGTCCTCTCTCCTCCATCCTGCACACTGCTACCCAAGAAACTTTGTGAGGCCGCTGGTAGAATGCACAAAGCTGGGACTTAGGAGCCTGCCAAGCTCTCCAGGTTCTTAGGTTCTTGTTCTGACTCCCTTGTCTGTACAACGGGCGTAGGGGTGGGGGAATGTTAAATTTGAGATTTCTGTAATTCTATGGTTTTTCTCTCTTCCTCCAAAAACCTTTAGTAGTCTCATTGCTTTTAGTATCGAGTACAACACTTCATTCTGACATCAAAGATTTTTACCTAATGTCATTCACAGCTCTTCTTCTCCTCACCTCCAGATACTCAGCAGGAAACCTGAATTACTTCCTGCTCCCAAAACATGTCCCATGCTTCTTTCTAATTCTATGCTTTTGTTTATGATAATCCCTCCACCAAAAATGCCTCCTTCTTTCCTCCTTCTTCAGATCAAAATCACATTCACTCCCCAAGTCTCAGCTCCAATGCCACCTACTCCGTACACCTCTCCATGGTTTACCAGCTGAATATACTTTGGTTTTTGTTTCTTGTTTTTTGAGTAGTCTGTCGGACCTTTGAGTCCCAATAGCCTTCCTCTTATGCTACTTTGAATTATGGTGTTCCAAATGCTTATCAAACACCCCATTAGAATGGAAGCTCCATGAAGACAGGGACAGTGACTCATTCACCTGTGAACCACCTTCAGTACCTTGCATAAACACTTGTGAACTATTTGTTAAGAGAGAATTGGATTTTTGAAGCATTTGAAATGCTTAAGGTCAGGAGAGGTGAAAAATTTGGAAGATCACTACCCTTTGCCTGTGGGATAACCCAGTAGTGAGAAGCCAAGTTCTAATTCAGCCTGGTTTGAGCTTCCTTGTCTTCCTCGTCTTCCTTCCTTGTTAATGCAAGGATCAGTCCTATTTTTAAAAAAATTCTACAAAGAACATTACAGGAATAGGGACCAGATAATATATTTGTCATATAAATTTATTTTGTTGTATTGTGTGTGCTAGTACCAGACTAAAAATAGTCTTCTCCATTGAAACTCCTGCCAGGAAGGGAAAGGAGCTTGGTTTCTCAGAAAGTGAGTTTGAAGAAGGCATGAATGCATAGTCCATTGGTCTGTGAGATAATGACAGGTCTCAGTAGGATTCCATGTCCTACCCTCATCTTCTCACATTAATGGTGATGATCATCAAATGATATATTCCCTGTAGGCTTATGTCAAGTCACATCCTATTTTTGTCTTGTGCTCATCTGGGCAGGGTACACATGAGTATTGTTTCATGGATGCATCTAATGATGATGGATATTTTTTAAAGGTAAGGCCAAAGATTGCCAGAACTGGAGGCAAACTAAGAGACTGTCTCAATCAATGGTTCTTAAAATTTTTAGTCCCAGATCCTTTATCTGATGAAAATCACAAAACCACTTCTTAGGAAAACACATGTATATATCAAATTTGCCAGTAATATTTAAGACTTCATTGAGACCTCCTGATATCTTTCCTTGGAGCCTAAGTTGATCTTTGATCTAAACCTAACCCTTCTTTTAGGATGAAGAAAAAACCAAAGTTCAGAGAGGCTTGGCTACGGTTATACAGCTAGAGAAGGGCCAAGACTGGAACCCTAATTCCATGATCTGTCCCATTACACATTTTTGAAATAGAAAAACGTCTCTCCTTCCTTTTCAGCTCATGTACTTAAGCTTCAAGATCACAGCTGCTCTTGTGATGCTTCAGTTAAGTGAGCTAAATGCTGAGTAATTGGCATTGGTTTTTATTATATGAGAAATTGCCTGAAAAATCAGTAGGCGTCATAACATTTCAATTCAGTCATCGTCATTGGAAGTCCTGGGAACTCTGCAGTGTCATGGATGTCTGGTGCATTCAGGAAAAAGTAATTAATACCCACAGTCCCAAAGATGTGGTTGTATGTATACAAGGAAGTGGAAATCAATAGCTTTAGCTCCTTAATCATTTTTCTTGGTGATCCTAGGAAAATCATACCATTCTGAGTCTTAGTTTCCTCCTTTGTAAAATGAAAACATGAGATTAAGGTTATCTCTAAGTTTCCTTACACCACTAACATTCTCTGAGTTTTTTGAATTGTGAGAATTTTCTGGCTGGTCCAGATGTGCTTGTGATCAGGAACAGATGGGTGTCACCAGGCTTATCTGATTTTTTCAGGCACTGTTCACTCATGGCAATTGGTAGCACAGGATGATAAACCAGAGGGGCCAACGAACTGACTGCAAGAGAACAGTAGTAACCTCCATCCCGGAGCTGCCCTGTGGCACTGTTAGCCAGGGAGCACCATTCAGGTTCAAGGTGATGGCCCAATCCCCCCACCCAGGAAGTTCAGTAACTGAAATAGTCACCAAAACGACCTCATCCTAACCAAGGTTACCTACAGAACAACCCCAAGCATGGACACTCAAGATAGACTTTAGTGCAGAGGAGCTACAGTGTAAAGCTATTTGTATGCATAAGCTGTTGTTTTGTTTTGTTTTGTTTTGAGGCAGAGTTTTTCCCTTGTTGTCCAGGCTGGTGTGCAATGGCACGATCTCGGCTCAATGCAACCTCCACCTCCCAGGTTCAAGCTATTCTCCTACCTTAGCCTCCCAAATGGCTAGGATTACAGGCATGCACCACCAAGCCCAGCTAATTTTGTATTTTTAGTAGAGACGGGGTTTCTCCATGTTGGTCAGACTGGTCTTGAACTCCCAACCTCAGATGATCTGCCTGCCTCAGCCTCCCAAAGTGTTACAGGCATGAGCCACCGTGCCCATCTTTTTTTTTTTTTTTAAATTATTATTTTTGAGATAGAGTCTTGCTCTGTCATCTAGCCTGGAGTGCAGGGGCATGATCTCAGCTCACTACAACCTCCACCTCCCAGGTGCAAGCGATTCTCCTGCCTCAACTCCCTGAGTAGCTGGGATTACAGGCACCTACCACCAAGCCCAGCTAATTGTTTGTATTTTTAGTAAAGATGAGGTTTTACCATGCTGGCCAGGCTGATCTCATACTCCTGATCTCAAGTGATCTGCCTACCTCGGCCTCCCAAAGTGCTGGGATTTCAGATGTGAGCCACCGCGCCCGGCCATTTTCTTCTACTTTTAAAATTAAGGCATAATGTGCATATAAAGCACATCTAGTAAATGTACAGTTTAATGGATTCCTTGCCTGGATTTGAACTTGTGGTTGGATTTTGAAACATAAATTGTATATTACTAGCCCACTTGTAGTACTCTTGAGAGGGGATTATATGGGCAGGAATATTATGACAGTATAATTAATTTCTAACATTTGTAGAAGGCTTGGCAGTTTACAAAGTACATTAGCATCTCATCCTCAAATCACTCTTTGAGAGTAAGTATCATTATTGCTCCATTTTACAGATACATAAATGGAGGCTCAGAGAAATAAAGTGAACTTCTCTAGAATACCCTGTTAGTAAACAGCTGAGCTAGGGCTCCAACCCAGGACTTTGGATTCCAAAAACCATGTGTTTTCCACTTACCAGGAGACACATGGTTATTCTGAATCAAGGCTCTGTGTTACTAAGAAGAGTGGATCAGGCTGAAGCAGAGGTTCATCTTTAAACCCCAAGTGGGAAGTTCTACAGAACACTTATTACCCATCCCCTTCCCACACTCCATTCCAATGGTTAAGAAATGTGTTTGAATGACTATTGTTTATAACTCAGAACTGCTTCTACATACATTGTACATGGATTACTGGTGTTCCTTCTAATAAGAAGATTTTCTAGTACCCAAGAGGTCAGATGCTTTGGGGTCCGATACATGAGCCTCCCTTGTTAGCACTATCCTGAGACTGTGGACGATGAAGTTTATGGATTGGGTAGGACTGACCTCATCTGTTGCTTTTTCTACTTAAAGTCCTGTCTTCAGCAGTTCTGACTTAAACTTGTTTCCTAAAGAAAAAATGCAAATCATACCTTCCTCCCCTTCAAGTACTGGTTATCTGAGTTTCCTAAATGTCTGGATTCTGGAAAAAGAAAAGTTTATTTCCTTTGGCGCCATACAGACCAAAATGGGGAAGAATGCCGAAATGAAACCTTTATTTTGTTAGCAGCAGTCATTTGGGTCACTGTGTGTGAAGCCTCAGCCAAAGCCTGGCGGTGATAAGACTGAATGCTGCTTTGTTTCAAGAGCAGGCAGGGGAGAAAGCTGTTTCCTTTGTGTCCATACTGAGTAGAGAAAATGGGCAACTATCTTCAGAACAGTCCCTCTGTGGATGTGGAATATGGGACATTTTTGTAAAGAGAGGCAGCAAGGGGGATGTGGAAAGTTCAGGTCACGAATGGTGGCAGAGGAGAAGAAAGGAGAGGAGGAGGAGGAGGAAGAGGAAGGCATAGAGACGGTAGAGGATAAAAAGGCTGAGCTGAGCTGACCTCCTGGTGTTTACAGAGCAGCTTCTGAGCAGGTTCTATTTCACGGATGGTGGGAGCAGCTCACTGATCTCCCTTTTAAGATCTTCTTTAAGGCTCACATCCAAGCGGTAACATTTCCTACTTCAGGCACACGCTCTCTCACACAAAACAATTACAGAGCGGGTGTGCCTGCTAGAGTTGGGCTCTGAGACCCCGATAATACAAAAGGCTCCCTTTCTACCTTCTAAGAACACAGCTCAGTGGGAGAGATGTATTCACAAACAAGGAATGTCAGATATATGAGGATGCTATTTTGGAGGAAAGTACCAAGGATTCTGAGTCCCAAAGAGGAAGCAGCTTCATCGTGTGCTGTCTGCTGTGTGTTTCTCATCACGCAGGTCTTCAGAGACCGTGTCAGCTATTCCTCTGCCCCTCACAGCACTTGCTCATTATTGAGATCGCACTAAATAAGCAGCCAGTGGGTTGATGGATCACCCATCAGCATCAGAAAAGAATAGGATTAATCAGTGCATCCTTGGCTTCCAGCCAGGAGCTTCCTGGCGAGATTGAGACTTCCAGTGTCCTTGCCTACTGAAGGTTATGGTCTCATTCTTCATCACAACCTGCCAGCCACACAGCTACCTCTAGGTCCTCATCCCTCATGGGGTATTTTCTTTAAAAAGGAAAGAAAAAGAAATGCATCCATGAATTTGGATTTCTTAATTAAGAATGGCCATCTATTCACCCCAGGTTTGCATGGTATTACCCCACGTGGAAAGCGAATAGGATCAAGCCAAAGACAAATTTTCTGCTCCAGGAGAAAGCCACTGCACTAAACAGAGACTCAGCCCAATATAGTTATACTTCTTTTCTTGGTGGGGAAGAAAAGAGGAAAAATTAAATCCCTGAGAGGGAAATGGCTTTGTGACTTCATTGTTTAAATTTAGGCTTGGGTTTGTGGGGATCGTTCAGACTCGGGGCAATAAGCCTCCTAACCCAGCCTCTGTCACTTCTCATTACTTCCAATGACAGTTCAATTATTCTCAATCACTCTTCAAGGGAACAGCAGGGAAGGCACACACGGCTTCCACGTAGACCAGCCGTGGAGCAACCGCTAAAAGAATTGGCCCCTAGGGTCCCCAGACGCTGCTGGAAGCCAGGCATGGCTACTTCAAAATTGTGTGATCTTGGGCAAGTTACTTCACCTCCCTAACCTTAGTTTTCTCATAGCCATTGCATCTAGTAACAATGTCACAGGGTTTTTTGTTTTTTGTGTTTTTTTTGTTGTTGTTGTACGTGTGTGAAGATTACATGAGGTGATGCAGAAGAGTTTTAACACTCTACTTGATATGTAATAAATAGTAAATGAATGTCTGTTGTTATTATCATGAGTTTCCTTTCTGGGAGAGATTTGGAGGGTCTGCTTGAAGTCAGCGGCCACTAAGCCATCAGCGCCAGCATTCGGGGTTTCAGCCATTGTGGTTCCTCTCCCTACAGGCAAGTCCCTAATGTCCTTTGGGGAATATTGCCCTGCTCCAGGTCGACAAAAGGTTCACAGATTCTGGCCGGGCTCCGTGGTTCACGCCTGTAATCCCAGCACTTTGGGAGGCCGAGGTGGTGGGTAGATCACTGGAAGTCAGGAGCTCAAGACCAGCCTAGCCAACATGGTGAAACCCCATCTCTACTAAAATCATAAAAATTCGCTGGGTGTGTTGGCACACACCTGCAATCCCAGCTACTTAGAAGGCTGAGGCAGGAGAATCGTTTCAACCTGGGAGACAGAGTTTGCAGCAGTGAGTCGAGATTGCACCACTGCACTCCAGCCTGGATGACAGAGCAAGACTCCATCTCAAAGAAAAGAGAAAAAGAGTCTCACAGATTATCTGTGCCCCAACTCTCCACAGCTGGTCTGGGAGAGCAACTTTTTGTGTTATTTAGCCCTAGGCAAGAGGTGCCCTTCTATGCTGCTTGGCATATCACAGCTGTGAGTCTTCTTTTCCTGGACTCTAACCTCTTGACTCCATGCCCCCGAGTGCCTTTGCCAATTTAGGCTGCCTCAGCCTGGGCACATAAGTGGTTGGTTCATTTCTGCTTTCAGTGTTAAGCAATGTTTAATTGAGCAAGTACTATGGACTAGGCATTGTGCTAGGGACTTCCAGACAAGTGATTTCTTATATCCTTACAACAACCTGTGAGATTGGTATTATTGTCCCTATATTACAGGATACAAAAGTGAGACATAAAAGGTAAGGTATTCCATCCTAGGCTGTACAGCTTGAATAGAGCAAAACAGCACACATGAGCAAAGTTTGCCCTCTTCAGCACTGATCTGGGAAGCAGGCTTGACAAGGCAGTCAGGTCACATAGGTACAGTGACACACAGACAGACGGGAGGCCCCTGGGAGGCCTGGCCTGTGGGGCTTTGGCCTAACAAGGAGCTGCAAGTTCCTCATCCCCCAGTCTCCAGGCAGTCATTTGTCCTGACCAAAATTAGACTCCAAAGAGCCCCACACCCGAATCCAAGATGTGTTGAATTACGTTGTCTTTTAAAATAGGAGGAAAGGAAAACCTCAAGGTGAGAAGAAAAATCTGTTGTTGTTTTTTTCTTCCCACTGACCTCAACAGCAAACTGCGATTTTTCTCCTCACTAAAGAGGGCTAAACTGATGTCCCAGATTCCTATGAGCCTAGAATTCCCACTCAGAATGAAGTCCTGGGCCAGGCAGGTGGAGTCTGGGTTTTCAGCGGAAACCTGGTCCCCATCTGCCTTCCCCTGGGGGAGCTCTACCCCATTCTACTCCCACTCATAGAGAAGGGCAGCCAGCTCCGCCTTGCCTCCGCTCCACCCCCAAGGAGGGGAGGCCGGAAATGAGGCCACCTCTCCACAGCCTCCTTCTCTGCTCCACTGCCTCTCACACCCTGTTCCTGGAGCCCTGCAGCTTCCCAAGTCCTGAGGAACGCAGGTGACCGTCCCCACCTGCTGCTGCCTCAGCCTGACCTTCCTCCTGCTCGCTCGCTCTCTCTCTCCCCCTGTGCCAAATTGGCCCGCTCTTAAGGAGACAGACAGAGAGAACCAAGACCAGTGTGAACTTGTCAAGCTCATCTTTCCTTCCTGTATTGCCCCTTTTCCTTTCTCCCTTCCCCACTCACCCAAATTCTCACCCACAACCTTTTCAAGAGACCCACTCCTGAAAGCCTTTGCTCTCCTTGGCCTAAGCTAATGGTGGTGCTTTGTCCCCTGGTCCCCTACCCTGCTCTTGAAGACCTCCATGCTGTAATTCCATCCGCTGTAATTCCAGCTACCTCTTCACCACTTCTGGTCTGACCAGCTCCTTCCCATCCACTGCCTCATCTACAGAGGCTTCCTTCACTCTCCAGGCAGAGTGTGGTCGCCCCTCTGAGCTCCCAGAGCACCTTGTCCACACCTTTAGAATAGCTTGTGGCATCTTATAGTACAGTTGGGGGTTCTCTGTCTTCCTGGTGACTGAGAGCAGGGAATAGTGTTATGTTGTCAGGAATACCAAGCCCAGCGAGCAGCTGGCACATGTTAGATTCTTGCAAAATGAATGAATGAGGGAACAAACAAAAGCATGAATGCGCAAGTGAATGCATGTAAAATCCCCTTCCAGGGGAAGGGATTCACTTTTCACTTAGTAATTTTCAGGACATGTGGCCCCTCCTTTCAGTTTTATTTTTTATTTTATTTTTATTTTTTTGAGACTGAGTCTCGGCCTGTAGCCTCGGCTGGAGTGCAGTAGCGCAATCTCTGCTCACCACAATCTCCGCCTCCTGGGTTCAAGCGATTCTCCTGCCTCAGCCTCCCAAGTAGCTGGGATTGCAGGTGCGTGCCACCACGCCCAGCTAATTTTTGTATTTTTAGTAGAGACAGGGTTTCACTATGTTGGCGGGCTGGTCTTGAACTCCTGACCTCGTGATCCACCCACCTCAGCCTCCCAAAGTGCTGGGATTACAGGCGTGAGCCACCGCACCGGTCCTTTCAGCTTTATTTTGAACTTTAACCTTATTCATAGTCAAAGCCCTTTTCCAGCAATGCTAACTGACTCCTCTGGCCCTTTTAGGTCCTCTGGGGAGACGGCAAGAGTCATGAATGGGCTCTGAGCCAATTCAGGACCTCCTTCCATGGTGCATAGAGTCTAAGGCCCTCTTCCTCTCCTTTCCTCTTTTGCTTCCACCTCAGTAGGTTCATCCTGCTCATCACTAACCTTGCCTCAGTATCACCGAGGCAGCATGAGCAGAAGAAACACAAGTCAACCAATGAACACAGAAAGTTTTGGTGGGACTTTTTTTTTTCTTTTTTTTTCTTTTTTTGAAGAATGAGAGAAAGAAAGAAAAAGAATAAAAAAAAAAGAAAAAGAATAAAGGAAAGGAAGAAAGAGGAAGAGGAAGAGGGAGAGAGAACAGGGGTGTTGCTTTATTGCCCGGGCTAGAATGCAGTCTAAAACTGGGTATGCCTGTAATTGTGTTTAATAATAGAGACATAAAATAAATAAATAAATAAATTTTAAAAATAAATAAATAAATAAATAAATTTTAAAAATGAGGGAAGAAAATAACTAACAAGCAGCCAACCAATATTTCGTTTCAACCTGTAAATACATGTGCTGTAGTACTGACAAGAGTGTATATTTTGTGTATTTAAAGTGGAGAGTTCTATGAATGTTAATTAAGTCTACTTGTTCCAGATCTGAGTTCAAGTCCTGGACATCGATGTTAACATTCTGTCTCATTGATCTATCCAATATTGATGTTGAAGTCTCCCGCTATTATTGTGTGGGGGTCCAAGTCTCCTTGTAAGTCTTATATATCTGGGTATTTCTGTATTGGGTGCATATATGTTTAGGATCTTTAGCTCTTCTTGTTACATTGATCCTTTTATCTTTACGTAATATCCTTCTTTGCTTCTTTTGATCTTTGTTGCTTTGAAATCTATTTTATCAGCAAAAATTGCAACTCCTACTTTCTATTTATTGGTGGGACTTTTAAAATATGATTTTGGCCTGAATTATGCCTGTAATTCCAGCATTTTGGGAGGCCGAGTTGGGTGGATCTCCTGAGGACAGAAGTTTGGGACTAGCCTGGCCAACATGGCGAGACCTTGTCTCTACTAAAAATAAAAAAATTAGCTGAGTGTGGTGGCACATGCCTGTAGTCCCAGCTACTCAGGAGGCTGAGGCAGGAGAATCGCTTGAACCTGGGAGGCAGAGGTTGCAGTGAGCCAATATCTCACCACTGCACTCCAGCCTGGGTGAGAGAGCGAGACCCAGTCTCAAAAAAATTAATTATTTAATAAAAATATGATTATGAGGCTGAGTGCCTATCTCTATGTTAGCACATTTAATCTTAAAACAACATTGTGAGACAGATATCAGCCTTCATTTTGCAGATGAGGATCAGAGAGGTTAAGAAATTTTTCTGATGTTACCACAGCTACTTAGTCAAATCAAAACTAGAAGCCAGGTCTTCTGGCACCCGAATCATTACTCATCCTACTGGCCCACATGACCAGGACCCCCATTATGAGTGGCAGCCACACCCCACCAAGCTTAGCAGGGCTCCGTGCTGGCTTATGGCTCTGTGTCTCGTCTCCACCCCAGACCATTGTGGGGGCATTCAGTGAGCGTTCCCTGAAAGATGGTTGCCAGGTAATGCTATCTCCTCTGGGAGGCTTGAAATTTGTTTCATGCATACAGTGACCAACCATCCTGTTTGCCCATGTCCTGCAGGTTCCTCAGGATATGGAATGCAGGATTCTCAGTGCTAAAATTGGGACAGTCCCAACAAAGCCATTTAGTTGGTCACCCTAGTAGTAGAGTATCTTGCTACTCAAAAAGTGACCATCAGGCCAGGTGCAGTGGCTTACACCTGTAATCCCAGCACTTTGGGAGGCCTAGGTAGGTGAATCACTTGAGGTCAGGAGTTCAAGACCAGTCTGGCCAACATGGTGAAACTCCATCTTTACTAAAAAATACAAAAATTAGCCAGGCATAATGGCGGGTGTCTGTAATTCCAGCTACTCAGGAGGCTGAGGCAAGAGAATCGCTTGAACCCAGGCGATACAGGTTGCAGTGAGCCAAGATCTTGCCACTACATTCCAGCCTGGGCAACAGAGCAAGACTCCATCTCAAAAAAAGAAAAAAAAAAGAATGACCCTCAGACTAGCAGCAGTAGTTTCCCCAGGGAGCTTGTTGGAAATGCAGCGATCTCAGGCCTCACCCAGATCCCCTGATCCAGAATGTACATTTTAGCAAGATCCCCATGGAAGGGAAAAAACATTTTGGAAGAGCAAGTACTTAAGGCACATTTGACAGAAGTTATGGAAATGAAGATTCATACCTGAATCGTCTGACCTGGGAGAGGTGACATCCTTTTCTAAGCTTGCATCTTACATGCTATGGCTTTGCTATATACCTCAGGTGATGCACATTGACACAAAAAAAACCTAGGTTTATAAACTGAGGAAGAAAGGAGTTAAGGGTCCACATTCAGCCCAAGTGGAATGAAAGGCTGGAGGGTGCCTGGCTGCTGGGTGAGGTGCATGGGCATTGAGTGATCTCACAGTTAGCCTTTCTTCTGTCTTTGAAATGATGACGTTCTTATGAAAGCTTTGGAGTTTTCTGGATTCAGTGGCCTACACCCTTTTGCCAAGGACAGGCTGGAGTGTCACAGAGGACAGCAAACAAACCAGACTGTGTGTGAAGACAGTGGCAGCATGTGCTTTTGGGCCTAAGGATTCAGAGAAGGGAAATCAACAGCCAGAGGGTAAAGCATGTAATAGGCGCCATGCTTGGTGAAGAGCAGACTCTCAATAGTTATAATTGAAGAAATAATTAGGTCACCAAAGAGGTATTCTAAGACTACATGTCTTCCTGTTTGATGCCTGGCTCTGAATCTAGGTCTCAGTTTTCACCCTGCCCAAGGAGAGATCAGAAGAAAGAATTTGTAGGTCCCTTCCCTGCCGCAAGAATCTAACCCAGATTTGCAACCGAGTTATTCCTGGTTACCCGGCTTGTCCTACCCTGTGGTGATAACCTCGCTTGGATGGACGCGGCAGGGATGGAATCTGTGCTCCGGGTTGGCCAGCTCTTCATAGGATGCTTCCACAACTTCTCTAGGGCCTCTGCTTATCTCAAAGCAAACCTAGGTCAAAGCAATTGTTCAGTCTTTTAAATTGGTGCTGTGGGTCATCCTGGGTCAAAGCCATTGTTGAAGTATTTTAAATGGGTGCTGAGTGTCATCTTTTGTTAATGTTTTTGCTCTAAAACCAGACTGTCAGATGTTAAAATAACAGGCACCAAGCAAGGTAGGAAAAGACATTTGTATTGGCAGGATTGCAGAGCAGCCTTGAACTAAAAGAAGCATAACCCACATTTGTGAGTTTCTTCAACTTTCTCTCTATTCCAAGTCACATGCCCAGTAGGGAGCCCAAAATAAGGGCAGCCCAGGGGAGGGAATGACAGGCAGGACTGGAGATGAATGTGTTCATCCGTTCAGTTGGAGCTGTTTCAGACAAAGCTGATTTCTGCTGTGATATTAATCCCACCCAGACAACAGGAAATCAAATTGTCACTTTCTCAGAATGGGGTGAAATGTTTCTGACCTAGGTTTGACCAGCCTGGCCAACATGGTGAAACCCCAATTGTTATAAATGGGTTTTTTTTTTTTTTTTTTTTTGAGACGGAGTTTCACTCTTGTTTCCCAGGCTGGAGTGCAATGGCGCGACCTCGGCTCACCGCAACCTCCGCCTCCTGGGTTCAGGCAATTCTCCTGCCTCAGCCTCCTGAGTAGCTGGGTTTACAGGCACGCGCCACCATGCCCAGCTAATTTTTTGTAGTTTTAGTAGAGACGGGGTTTCACCATGTTGACCAGGATGGTCTCGATCTCTTGACCTCGTGATCCACCCGCCTCGGCCTCCCAAAGTGCTGGGATTACAGGCGTGAGCCACCGCGCCCGGCTATAAATGGGTTTTATAACAATTTCTTCTGTGTGTGTTGTTTTCCCTGGGATCTCAAAGGGCTCGGTTGGGGGTGGATCTTAGAAGAAAACACAGATTTCACTTGCAGGGCGACTCCCTTGCCTGGTGCCGTGAGTGAAGACAGTGTCATACATGACCCGAGAGCCTGGCCGGGGACCAGATTGACAGAGGAGAGAAACTGGGGAACAAAATCAGACCGAATGGAATTCATTGCCAAAATGTTTGATACAGATAATAAGTGAAACAAAAGTTTTGGGAAAAGGTAGTAAGGAAGCTGGAAGAAGTTAACTTCGGCTCACAGTGGAGCAAGAATATCTACCATGAGGTGAAAGGAAGCACTTGAGGGCATTGCATTGGGGTGAGCGAGGGCAGGAGCTGCAGAGAGCTTGGGACCCAGGAAGAGAGAAGGGGAAAGGACGCATGGGGGCAGGGTGGAGACAGTTGTGAAATTGAATGGAAATACACATTCATAGTTTATAAGCCAATTTGGGGACCTCCTCAGGCTGTGTGGCGGTGTTGGGAACTGACTGAGCAACTCACCTTCTGGGTCTCAGTTTTCACCCTGCCCGAGGAGAGACTGGAATGGAGAAGGTGTAGGTTCCCTCTCTGCTGCAGAGGTCGAGCTCTGCGGTATTCCTCTGTGGGGAGCCATAGACTGGACTGTGCATTGCTCTTTCCCCTGCAGGCAGCAATAGCTGATGCTCTTGATTCTGAGGTTGGAGGCAGAGACCCTCTCACCTACACACACGCTGGGCCCCCAGTCTCCATGCTGCTGCTGGCTCTGCCCCCAGGGCTTTCCCATCACTAAGAATAGAGACCTTCTCCCAGGCACCCAGCTTCCCACGCAGTCTGACTTCCCAAGCCTCTGCCCTCGAAGATGCCAAAGTGGTTTCTGTCTGAGTCTTTGCACTTGTTTTTCCCTGCCCCAGGAATGCTCTTTCCCCAGATGGCTACAAGGCTGGCTGCCTGCCTTTCAGGTTTCAGTACAAACACCACGTCAGTGAGCACTTTCCTGAAACCCTCGCCTGCCCCGGTTAACCAGGCCCTCTGCTGTCACTTTGCCTTGTTATATTTTCTCCCTAACACTTATCACTCTCTTTTTTATAATCTTATGCATTTCTGTCTTTGTCTGCTCAGGCTGCTTTACAAATTACTATCGACTGGGTGACTTATAAACAACAGAAATTTATTCCTCACAGTTCTGGAGGCTGGGAAGTCCAAGAGCAAGGTACACAGATTTGGTGTCTGGTGAGGGGCTGCTTCCTCATTCATAGACAGACAGACACACTGTGGAAGGAGTAAGGGAGCTCTGTGGGGCTTCTTTTCTAAGGCTCTTCTCAGGCCCCACCTCCAAATTCCAGCATCTTGAAGGTTAGGATTTCAACATATGAGCTTTGTGGGAAACACACACAGTAGACCGAATGTGCCATGTACTCATTTACTGCCTGTCTCTGCAAAAGCCTCTGCAATAGCTTTGTGTATACCGCTTACTTCATTTACTTCTGCATTCTTAGTGCTTAGAAGAGTGCCTGATACAGAGATGCTCACATACTCACTGAAGGTTACACAGCTAGTAAGCAATGAAGTCTAAATTTGAACCCAGGCAGTCTGACTTTAGAGCTGGTGCCACAAATTAATGTTATTCAAGCCATCTAAGCCCGTGCTTCTCAGAGTTTTAGAATTTACTTGTCATTAAAGATGCAAGTTCTGACTTAAGTCTAGGGTAGGACCTAGGACTCTGAATTTCCAATCAGTTCCTAGCTAGTGTTGCTGGTCCATGGAAGAAGCCTCTCAGGAAGAAAGGGAGGGAGGAAAGGAGAGAAACAGAGGCTCAGCAAAGTTAGGGTGGCTTTCCTTAAGCTATAAAGCTAGCTAGTGGCAGAGTTGGGACTCCAGCCAGGGGGCCTGGCTCCCAGCCCAAAGCTCTTTGAACCCTCAGCAAGCCCACGGATTTTAAGGCATGCTTACATCTTGAATTGGTAATTGCAAAGGGGGCCCAGGACACTGGCCTCCGCCCCCTGCAGATCACTGGTACTTCGTTGCCACTAGGCCTTCCCATTGCAGGGCACAACAGTTCTTGTTTCGAGAGACAAGGGTGGTTTCCCCAGAGTTTCCAAACCCCCTCCTAGAGCAAACACCGAGGTATATAATCTCCACTCTCTCTGCCTCATGAACCAGACCCCTCTAGTGGCTGCAGGGTTTACCATTACAGTATTTGTTGTCATCAGTATCAGCAAATTTTTGTGGCCTCCACCCTTCCCCAGCCTTCCTTGTTCCTTTCTTTCTGACACAGGAGATTAGAGTTAGACCTGCTGGAAACTTTTACAATCTCTCTGTCCCACCTTCCACCCAATAGAAATCCGTTTCTGAAAGATTATCATGCATCCTCCATTTGAGCAAACAACAGGAAGCTCAATACTTGCAAAGCCCTTTCCACTCTCAGGCAGCTCCTTCCACGAGAAAGGACTCTCCACTCTGAACTGGAGTTTCCCTTCCTGGCATCTGCCACCAACCAAGGCAACAAAGATTAGTAGTGGCCATAACTGCCTTACAAGAACAGGGTCCTCCATTTATAAAGTGATATTTTTAAAACATTTATCAGGCTGGGTGTAGTGGCTCACGTTTGCTAATCCCAGTACTTTGGGAGACAGAGGCAGGAAGATGACTTGAGGCCAAGAGTTGGAGATCAGCTTGAGAAACGTGGGAAGACACTATCCCTAAATAATTTTTTTTTATTTATCTGCAACAGGCACTGTACTAGCCAGTTTCATATATGTGACACCTCCTGTAACACAGTCACACCCTGAAGTACATGGCACCAATCCTCATTCTACCAATACATAAACTGAGGCTCAGAGGGTTTAAATAACTTGCCCAAAGATAAAGGGCCTGTAAGTGTCAGAGTCCATGTCCTTTCTAAGACACCAGGGCCGTCCGCACACCCTCCTGCTACTCAAAATCCCATTGAGTAGAAAGAGTTCTTTCATTTGCATCTCTGATCCTGCTCTTCTCTTTTCCACATGAAACACTCCTATCCCTTTAACCTTCCTTTCTAGTTGTCACAAGAATGCTGACCATCATGAATCGAGGTCGTGTTATGTCCCAGGCACTGAATATGTAGACTCCGTTAATGTCCATAACAACCATCAAATAACTCCATCCTATAGATGAGCAAACTGCTGAAACTCAGAGAAGCAATTTGTCCAATGGCACTCAATTAGTGACTGTCAAAAAGCTAGAATTCAGCTTGGGTCTCTGACTGTGAAAATGAGAAAAATGCTAGAGTGAAGAAATGGAATGAAGCCAATGGAAATTCAAGTGAGAAATGATGCACACTTGGATATTCTCCCATTTGAACTATCTTTCTTGGTGTTGGCACAGTTGACCTCTCCTACAGAATGACTTAGCACGAAAGGGGGCTCTTCAGGGGAGTTTAATCTGGGCAGGGGAGTAGGGCCTGAGCTATGGAGCCCATCACTCTGTGGGGGTCATTGACACCAATTCTAAGTACACTTTTTAAAAACAAGATTTGGGCCAGGCACGGTGGCTCATGCCTGCAATCCCAGCACTTTAGGAGGCCAAGGCAGGTGGATCACCTGAGGTCAGGAGTTCAAGACCAGCCTGGTCAACATGATGACACCTCATCTCTACTAAAAATACAAAAAAAAAAAAAAATAGCTGGGCATGGAGGCGAGTGCCTGCAATCTCAGCTACTCAGGAGGCTGAGGCAGGAGTATCATTTGAACCTGGGAGACGGAGGTTGCAGTGAGCCAAGATCATGCCACTGCACTCCAGCCTGGGCAACAGAGTGAGACTCCATGTTAAAAAAAATAAAATAATAAAATAAGTAAATAAAAACAAGATTTGTTGGAATATAATTAAAATACAATGAACTGCACGTATTTAAACTATATAGTTGGTTGAGTTTCATATACGCCCATGAAATATCACCACAATCAAGATGTTTTAAACATGTGTCATAAACCCCCCAAAAATGGCATCTAAAGGCCAGGCACAGTGGCTCACGCCTATAATCCCAGCACTTTGGGAGGCCAAGATGGGTGAATCACTTGAGGTCAGGAGTTCGAAACCAGCCTGGCCAAGTAGGCAAAACCTCGTCTCTGCTAAAACTACAAAAATTAGCCGGGCACGGTGGCACATGCCTGTAATTCCAGCTACTCAGGAGGCTGAGGCAGGAGAATTGCTTGAACCTGGGAAGTGGAGGTTGCAGTGAGATGAGATCACACCACTGCACTCCAGCCTGGGCAACAGAGTGAGACTCTGTCTCAAAAAAAAAAACAGGGTGGCATCTCTAGCAATGAGTTTTTGAGGTTCCGATCATCATAGAGGGGACAGTAAAAGGACTCAGGAGGGAGGATGAAAACCCACCTCTGATACCTGGCCAGCCTTGAGAAGGTTTAGGCCCAAGGCTCAGCTGTAGTCCAGACTGTAGAGGACCCGTCATCCTCCCTTTGCTTCTAGATGCCCATACTGCTTTGTGGTTTGATGATTTGTTTTGATCTTGAGGCCCAGAATCCACATTTACAGCCCTGTTTGGCTTTTCCAGATTCCCATGAGCCCCTCATATGAGCTCAATGATAAATTTACCATTACGTTCTTGGAGCTGAAAGATGAAGTAAATGTAACCCAAGGGGGTTGGTCCTCCAGCTGAAGGTCCTGATTCAGCAAGGATGAAGTGACCCACCAGAGCCTCCAAGAAGATGCTCAAGAGCCAGGAGACACAGGGCCAATGTCCATCTCTCACACTCCTATCTGTTTCCTGTTCCCTCACTTTTGCTTCCCAAGACCCCACCTCTCAAATACACACTGCATCAAAGGAACAAAAATACCCCAAAGTAGTGAGGATTTTGAGGGAAGGGCTCTGAATTCAGACAGAAGCCTGCTCTAGGACTGCCTTTAAATGGCCCAAGTACCATCTTTACCCTAAGACTCTCTGTATTCCCCTCCATCAAAGTAATCTCTGTCTACTCTAAACTCCCATGAACTTTCTGATATGGCAACAATCACCTGCTGCCCTTCAAAATGTGATTATTCACCACGTCTTCTTTCACTTTCTAGATCATAAGCTCTCTGAAGGCATGGTTCTGATCTGACTTTTTTTTTTTTTTTTTTTTTCGAGACGAAGTCTTGCTCTGCCACCCAGGCTGGAGTGCAGTGGCATGATCTCGGTTCACTGCAACCTCTGTCTCTTGGGCTCAAGCGATTTTCCCGCCTCAGCCTCCCAAGTAGCTAGGACTACAGGCATGTACCACCACACCCAGATAATTTTGTATTTTTAGTAGAGACGGGGTTTCACCATGTTGATTAGGCTAGTCTCAAACTCCTGACCTCAAGCGATCTGCCTGCCTTGGCCTACCAAAGTGCTGGGATTACAGGCATGAGCCACCACGCCCAGCCTGATCTGATTCTTCTTTGCATCCTCTGCAGCGTTTAACATGTGGCATCCAGTGGATACTTGTTGAATGGACAAATGAATGATCCACCTTGTCCTAAACCTCAGGGCAGGACTTAGAGCTGAGCATAGCAGTACCCTGGTGTCTCTCACACCACATGCCACATATGAAGTATTAGTATATGACACCCAGAATGGTGATTCCCTGTGTGTAGTATAAACAGCCAGGGAGATGCATCCACTGTTGCCCTCACATAGTGCACTGTTAACTCTCAGCGAAGGTAAGGCTCTGCTTGACAGGTTGTCACTGGTAAGGCTGCTTCTGGGGGAGATATAGCTCCCATATTCAACAGTCCCAGCAGGTGCTTAGGAGCCAGGAGAGAACAGGCATTCAAAGTGGGAGGGAATAGTTAACCAGCATGGGGGTGGAATCTCAGCAACTACAGTTCCATTGGCTCAGTCTCAGCCTTCAAAGGAAATCTATGGAGTAGCAGTGCCTGTGGGCCACCAGCCTGCCATTTCTCCTTCCAGAGATATTCATTCCTTGAACAAACGCAGAAAGGCCCAAATGGTTAAGCTCCCGTAGGTCACTCAAAGAGGAATCTTTATAAATCCGACAAAATGTGATTTCAAATATAGACATGCCTAGATTAGTGTTTCTCAAATCTTTTTATTTCAGGAACTAGTGGAATTTCAAAAATAAATTTGGGCACAAAATCAGGGGCTCACTTTTAAAATATTATTGACTGTACTTTTAAACAAAAATACAAACTACTATCCTACTGTTAAAATTATTCCCAAGAAGAAGCCAAATTTCAAAAAAAAACCAAAAAGGCATTTGGCAAGCATTCACAGACAGCTCTCTGTCTCCAATAGCTAACACTTAGTGAGTGCTAAATGTATACTAGGCACTATTCTAAGTATTTTAATAATATCTCATTTTACACACATGCAGATTACATCGTCTACATTTTTTCTTACTCTCCTGCGCAGCAATGAAAATGTCAGGGACCGGTGGCATGAGTTTATAGCGTAGTACTAGGGAATCACTGGCACTCGGTAACTAAGTAAAATAAGATTTCTTGAGGTAACTTCACAGCTGCAGGAGTCAAAAGTTCTATGAATCTTCAAGTTTCCACCTGATGCAAAGGCCAGGATGTGATCTTTCAGAGTGAGCTCTTCTATGCAGGATCTAGATGACAAATACCTTCCTCTCAAGTTTTCTTCAATCTATGGAACCCACTGAGTTCTGCTTCCAGTTGACACTGACGCTCATAAGGTTGTAGCCTTGTCAACCAATGCAGTGCCCCAAATAAATAATAATTGAGTCAAAGCTAAAATACTTCAAACTGTATTTTTGCATAAAAGATAAAGGAAAAGCAAGCTGAGCGTGATGACTCATACCTGTAGTCCCAATTATTCAGGAGGCTGAGGAGAGAGGATCTCTTGAGCCCACCAGCCTGGGTGATGTAGTGAGATGTCGTGATATTGTTTGGCTCTGTGTCCTCGCCCAAATCTCATCTCGATTTGTAATCCCCACCTGTCAAGGGAGGGACGTGTAATCCCCACATGTTGACGGAGGAAGATGATTGGATCACAGGGTAATTTCTCTCATGCTGTTCTTATAATAGTGAGTGAGTTCTCATGAGCTCTAATGGTTTTCTAAGTGTTTAGAAGTTCTTCCTTTGCTCTTCTCTCTCTTGCTGGCTTCTGAAGGTGTCTGCTTCCCCTTCCACCATGATTGTAAGTTTCCTGAGGCCTCTCCAGCCATGCAGAACTGTCAATTAAACCTTTCTTTATAAATTATCCAGTCGTATGGAAGTTTTTATAACATTGTGAAAGCTGACTAATACACCCCATCTCTTAAAAAAACTTTTTTAATAAGCCAGGCATGGTGGTGCAGGCCTGCAGTCCCAGCTACTGGAGGGACTGAGGCAGGAGAATCACTTGATCTCAGGAGTTTGAGGCTGTAGCAAACCATGATTGCACCACCATAGTCCAGCCAGGGTGGTGGAATGAGATCTTGTCTCTAAAAAACAAAGGAAAAGCTACCACTTTTGCAATAGAGAGCTCCTTTCCTGTCGTTCCTTGCCTGTACTTCCAAAGTACGGGCATTAACATTCCACTATTATGTTTCACAATGAGCACACACCAGATGGCTTAAACCCAGGGAAAGAATGCTGGGTTGAGTAACAGGGTTATGAATTAAACAACCCTTAGATAACCATTTTAAAAATTCTAAGTGCTTCCTAATTTCTAGATTAAAGAAAATTCACAGGGCCTCAAAAAAGCATATAAAGGACCTTAGGTTGCTGCCTCTAGACACAAGGGCCTTTAGAAGATGGATAGACCAGTAAGGTCAACTATTGCAAAAGTCTCCCCAGAGACCAGACACATCTTCCAAAGGCGGAAGGAGGCAGCAAGTGGGAGGCTCTTTTATTTATTTTTTCAATGCTTAACAAAACAGCTCAAGGAGACCCAATGTCAGGCCTAGATGTGAAATATTATATTTTGGGAGATAGCACTTTAGTGTACAGATCGAAGAGAAGCTGGATTCAGGATAGGATGTGGCTTAGTCCAGATGATCTTTGCCTAGGTCATCCCTTCCCATTAACCATCTTGCTTTCCTGAATAAGAAGGAAGGAAGCAATTGGAATTTCCTATTATATGCAGTATGCAACAGAAAACTTTTAAACTATTTCCTGTTCCCAAAGAACTGGATGTGGAGGGAGATGTGAGGTAGCACAGCGTAGTAGAAGGAGCATGTAATTGTGTGTAGGAAGAGCTCGCTCTGAAGGACAATGTCTTGGCCTCTGTGTAAGGTGGAAAGCTTAAGGTTCATAGTAGTTTAAATTTCAAAGCCTGGAATTTTTATTTTTTATTTAAAAAATTTTCTTGAAACAGGGCCCCACCCTGTGGCCCATGCTGGAGTACAGTAGCAAGATCCACAGTTCACTGCTGCCTCGACTTCCCAGACTCAGGTGGTCCTCCCACCTCAGCCTCCCAAGTAGCTGGGACTACAGGCACGCACCACCACCCCCGGCTAATTTTTTGGATTTTTTGTAGAGATGAGATTTCACCATGTTGCCCAAGCTGGTCTCAAACTCCTGAGCTCAACTATCTGCCCACCTTGACTTCCCAAATTGTTGAGATTACAGGTGTGACCCACAGTGCTCAGCCCAGGCCTGGAATTTTTTTGATGTGGTGGAGGAGTGGGGCATCCTGGACAGTGCTGTTATTTATCAGCTCTGTGATCTTAGGCAAGTCACTTATCCCTGAGCTTCAGTCTCTTCATCTGCAAAACAAGGACCCTAACTCCCATGTTACAGAGGAAGAGAATGAGGCCCTTAGAGATTAAGAAACCTGGCCAAATCACAAACTAGTATATTTTATACCTTATTGCCAAGGCTGTGCTCTTTTCCTTAATCACCCCAACTCTCAAGATGAGATCATATGCATTAAAATGTTTTGCAATGAGCCAGGCACTATGCAATCATCCCTTTGTGGTTATTACATGCAGACTTCCATCTGGCATGTATAAAAAGGAATGTCAGCCCCACATCTACATGTGTCCATGAATGCATTCATGTAAGACTGTGCTTTACAAATAGAAGCTGCTTTACGGTCTGACTGGCATGAGAATACTTTTGGAATAACAGGATAGAACAGGGACTCTCCAAGAAAACCCACGCTCTGTGCTGGCTCCAGCCATAGAAAAGCAGTCTCATATCACGGTCAATTGCCTGTGCTGTCACACCAGCACCGCAGCTGGCACTGGCTCGTTCCCAACAGGGGATCCTACCTACCATCCTGTCCCAGAACTGAGCCCTTTCCAAGAGGTTAAAGCAAACCATATCTGCTTTTACTGATAATTATTCTGGGAAGTCTAGGAAAAGAAGATATTAACCTTGAGAGTGAAGCTCTGGGTTTGTATCTAAGGGTGCAAGGTGTGACACCTCATGCATCCTGAAAAGGTGTCATGCAAAATAACGACGAGTAAAATACTATAGCCCTGATAGAAATATCCCTGCAGAAGTGCTCATACATTATTAGTAGGGTGCAAACAGCATGAACCTCTTTAAAAAACATTTAAAAGTCAGCTTCAGGAATTTTGAAACCATTCATAGCCTTAGGTCGGTAATTCCATTGTTAGAAATCTATGCTAAGGACATAATCAAATACAATGTACAAAAATGTTTATTGGCTGGGCGTGGTGGCTCACACCTATAATCCCAGCACTTTGGGAAGCCAAGGCAGGTGGATCGCTTGAGCACAGGAGTTCAAGACCAGCCTGGGCAACATGGCAGAACTCTGTCTCTACAAAAAAAAAAAAAAAAAAAAAAATTAGCCAGGTATGGTGGCTCACACCTATAGTCCCAGCTATCTGGGAGGATCTGCTGATCTCAGGAGGTTGAGGCTATAGTGATCCAAAATGGTGCCATTGCACTGCAGCCTAGATGACTGAGCGACCTTGCCTAAAAAATAAATAAATAAATAAACAAAGTTTATTACAGTGTAAACACTGTCACAAACTAAACATCTCAAAATAAGAAAGGGCTGGCTGGGCGCAGTGGCTCACACCTGTAATCCCAGCACTTTGGGAGGCCAAGGTGGGCGGATCACCTGAAATTAGGAGTTTGAGACCAGTCTGGCCAACGTGGAGAAACCCCGTCTCTAAGTAAAAAATACAAAATTAGCCGCGTGTGGTGGATGCCTGTAATACCAGCTACTCAGGAGGCTGAGAAAGAAGAATCGCTTGCACCCAGGAGGTGGAGGCTGTGGTGAGCCCATATCACGCCTGGCATAAGAGCAAAACTCCCTCTGGGCAACAAGAGCGAAACTCCGTCTCAAATAAATAAATAAGAAAGGGCTAAGTAAATTATGATTTGTGAATCTATGTAATCAAATATAACGCTGCTCGTAAAACAGATGACAAAGAAATTTTACGACTTGGATAAATGTTCATGGTGTAATGCTGAGTTTAAAAAAAAAGAGTACAGAATTGTATATACGATATAGTAAATCTCTACAGTGAATATGTATAAATGCTTAGAAAAACTGGGAAAAAGATCTGCACTGAAGTGTTCAGAGCCGTCACAGATGATTGTTACTTTCTTCATTATTTTTGTCCTTATTATCCAAGTTTTGTATAACAAGTATGCATGACTTTTATTTTTAAAGTATTACTTTAAACGTCTAAATGTCTAAGTGCCACTTGTCCTTAAATGGCTTTCTCTCTTGCTTGAATTAGTACAACAGTCTCCCAACAGACCAGGTGCAGTGGCTCATGCCTGTAATCCCAGCACTTTGGGAGGCCAAGGCAGGGGGATCATCTGAGTTCAAGAGTTTGAGACCAGCCTGGCGAAACCCTGTCTCTACTAGAAAACAAAAATTAGCTGGGCGTGGTGACACCTGCCTGTAATCCCGCATACTTGGAAGGTTGAGGCAGGGAAATTGCTTGAACCCAAGAGGTGGAAGTTGCAGTGAGCCAAGATCATGCCACTGCACTCCAGCCTGGGTGACAGAGAAAAATTCTGACTCAAAAAGAAAAGAAAGAAAAAGAAAAAAACTGAGGGAACAGTCTCCCAACTACCATCCCCCCTCCAGTCCCACCCACTTTCCAGCCCCACCTGCTGTCTCCAGGGTTATCTTCTGTGTACTCTAAGGGACCAGCTAGCCCTTACCTTAATGCAGACTTTGTCTACTTGGTGTCTTTAAACCAGGAAAACCTTTAGACTCCCTGGCATGACTTGCTCTTCCCCACACAGGCCAGACCCTTTTAGATCTTCTGGTCTTCATGCATGTTCCTCCCTCTACTTAGAACGACACCCTTTCCCCATTTTTTCTACCTGGGAAATGCTTACTTGGCATTTAAGGCCAAGCTCACAGGTTAGCCCCTCTGGGAAACTTTGCCCATCAGTCCTAAGCAGAACTGGTTGCTTTTTGCTGTGATGCCCAGAGACTTTGCTCATATCCTGGTTTTAACAAATATCATAATCTGTCGTGATAAACGTATCCAAATGTCTCCCCACATAAGACCATATGATCGTGAGGATGAAGTCTGAGACTCATTCATCTTGGTATGCCCAGGGTCTGGCACAAAGTCCTCTCCCCGTGATGAACAGATAAAGAAACTGGTTATTAAGCTGGGACCAAGGAGGCAGCAGGGAGTATTAATGGCAGCAAAGGGTCTGATCTTTATGCCTCACAGCAGCAAGAAAAAGCAGGCTCCATGTGCAGCACAACACTTAAGTTAGCCAAAAGGAAGAATTTCCACAGGTTGTTAGGGACTAAACTCTGACCTTTTTTCTTCTCTTGCCCAAATTACTACCTTAGGGACCTGGGGAGTTAGCTCTGCAAACCACAAAGCCTCATCACAGGGATTTTTTTTTAGCCCTGTATAACGTGGCCTGCTTTCCAACGTGTCTCTGGCACATCACATAACAAATAATGAAGGAAATCAAAATATTTTAATCTCAAATATATTTGCTTGCCATAGCTTGAAATTGCCCTGCAAAGTCATCTCTTGGGGTTAAAAGTCTACATTCTGTAGGGAATCTCCTTTCCCTTTTCCAGACCTTTTGCCTTATCCAAGAGAGAATCCACTAAGAGCCTCGCACCTTTTTAAATCTGATATCGCAGCTTTTTAAATCTGATAAGAAATTTACAATCTATTCTCTCAGAAGCTGTACCTGGAGACTTTATCTGCATAATAAGAACCTTGGTCTCTACAACTCCTTACCTTAACTCAGACACTTCTATTGATTCCAGTTCTTTAGATAAACTCAACCAATTGCCAATCAGAAAAAATTTAAATCTACCTATAACTTGGAGGCAGCCCCCAAACCCGTCAACACCCACTTCCCCTGCTTCAAGTTCTCCCACCTTGCTGGACCAAACCAATGTACATCTTCAATGTATCCTAAAATGATAAAACCAAGCTGTGCCCCTACCAACTTGAACATATGTTCTCAGGGTCTCCTGAGGGCTGTGTCACGGGCCATGATCACTTATTTGGCGCAGAATATATGTTTTCAAATATTTTTCAGAGATTGACTCTTTTTATTGACACTATCATTGCAATGGATGAAAAATTGGGGTAAAAGAGATGCCTTAGCAGTGGAGTCAAAACCTCCCTATCTAAGAGGGTTGGGACACTGTCCTTCTTGGAGACTGGAAGATGGACAAGATGACCTCAGTCAGACCTAGGCTTCAGTGTATTGTCCATGAAAACAGGGTGGAAGCTTTTTCCCGGAGCCCACTGTGATTCTGCCATAGGCCTGGGCAGGTTTCCACGTCAGCTGCACTCCCAAACCCAGATCTGCTATTTGAACCTAAAGCCTTGCAGACAAAGAAAACTGTGTTAAGAGTAGGCCCAGTTACTTGCAAACCCATCAGGGCTTTTGGCTCCTCAACAGCCATTAGCATCTTAAGTTCACATAAATATATATGAGGCCTGTGGATTCCTCCGGGAGTCCCAGAGGCCCTCATAGCCAAAGCAAAATCTCTTCCTCTGCACCTCCTCCTGGACCTTTGGAGCTCAGCTGCTTTGGGCAGCCTGAGTTGCCTCCAGGGATTCCCCAGCTGGGACCTGCCACCTCATTTTCAGAGCACAAAAGTAGACACTTGGTCCTTTGGGGGACCAGAGCTTTGTGCTATCTCTCCCTTTCATATGGTGGTCTTTCATATTCATGGGTCCCTGAAGAGCAGGGTTTCCCCACTACCTTCTCCTATGCCCCAATCCCTAGCAAATGCTTGTATGTAGCATATTCTATGTGAAGCCCAGAGGAGATGCTGCATAACCCAGGGAGAGCAGGTGCAAGATGGTTGTGGGGAATAAGACCCAGAACATTTTGTTCTTAAAGGACTCCCAATCTAATGCAATATACAGAGACGGAAGAACAAAAAGTAAAAACCTGAGATGCAGCGTCCACCTCACATAATCAGCAGCATGCGAACCTTGTAAATTCCACAGAGATTAGGCAGGACAAGTAAGAGGGGCTGCTGGATCCGATTGTAGAGGACTTCTTGGAGGAAGTGACTTTTGACAAGAAAAGAATGGGTTTTGGAGGGTTCTGACTATTGGGGTTAGCTGATGTGGTCCTACCCTGCTCCCAGGGGACACTGCAAGGCAGTTGAGTGGCAAGGGGAAAAGCATCCCCAAGGCTTCCTCGTTCCCCAAGAATAGCCCTGCCTCATTCCCAACTAACCTGTTCAACTATCCCAGCTATTTCCAAATCTGGAAGGAACAAAGTGTTTTCAGAGAAAAGCCACAAAACACAGGCAGTGGAGTCCACATGCAGATGGGAAGAGCCATTGGAGGTAGCTGCCCTAGATGCTGTCTGGCCAAAGCTGGAGGCCGTGGCCCCAGCTCCAGGGTGTGATGCTGCAGCCCTAGCCCTGCCCTGGCCAAATACATGGCCCTCCCTCTGCAATCTGCTTCGTGAAAAAAGCATATGTGCCACTTAGTGGATCTGGGGTGGGGGTGGAGGCGCAGGCAGTGAATAAACGTGGAAAGAGGAAATGATGGTGGCAGATGTTCAACCCCTGATCATTTTTCAGCTCAGATTCTTAGGATGGGATTTCTCCAGTCCCACTTCCTTTGTTGACCATGGCAGGCTGGCATCCCTCCGTCAGTTTAAGAACAAGCTTTCAGCTTCTGGAAACATCATTTATGCTAACTAGCCTGTCTGTCTGTCTATCTGTCTTTCCTTCCTGGGTCTGATAAGAGAGACTGTACTCTCTCCATTTGCTTCTCAGGAATTCAACAATTCTCCCTCACCCACACAAGCTTTCTCCTGGACAGGGAAGGAGGCACATTCCCAACTAGGGAAGAGCTTCCCCTTTCCTTGAGATCTTCAACTTGAAGTCACAGCAGGTTAGATTGGAAGAGTCCTTTGAGGTCATTAATTCCAACTCCTACCACAAGCCCAAAGTGAGATGACATATTCAGAGCTAGCGCTATAATGCAGGGTCATTGCTTTGCCAGTAGCATAAGAGGTGGAGCATGGAACGGAGGCTGCGGCACTATCCCTGCAGCCAAACTGGCCCAGCTTCACTAAAAAGATATCTGTCTTTCTAACCGGATGGCATCAAGGTTTCAAACCTTGAACAAGTTGAGCTTCTCTGAATGTGTTTTCTTTGCTTCCTAAAACAAAGGATGATAATAATACCTCTTCAAGATAGGGTAATCCATAAGATCATTGATAGTAATCGCTGTCACTCATCAAGTACCTGCTATGTGCCAAGCACTGTGCTAAACACTCTATGTGCCCATTACCCCGAAGTACCTAGTGCCAGGTCTGACATGTAGTAATGTTAACTGTCATGACTGATTACTACACTCAGAACACAACAATCCACATTAGCCAAGGACAACTCTCATCTTTAGCAGCAGATTTCTAAGTTTTATTTTGTTTTTAATTGACACATAATAATTGTACATATTTAGGGGGTGCAATGAGATGTTTCAATGCATGTATATGATATATAATGATCAAATCAGGGTGATAAGTATTTTCAGTCACCCCAAACATGTATCGTTTCTTTGTGGTGAGAGCATTCAAAACCCTCTCTTCTAGCTATTTTGAAATATACAATACACTATTGTCAACCATAGTCACCCTCCTGTGCAACAGAACCTGAACTATATCCTCCCATTGGCAGCAGACTTCTGAGATGGTGGAAATCCTGTGGCCCCCAGTTTCTGAAAATCAGGAAGACCCAAAAGCAAGAGAGCAAGTCACATCCAGGCTGCACCATGTCTTGCGGATCTGTTCTTCCACACTGGGGAAGGGTCACTGGCCTTCTAGTCCAAACACAGCCTGCTCTCATCTTGTTTAAACAAGGCCCAGAAGGCAAGCAGGCGGTCTGTGGTTGGGGAGGAAGATACAAGGCTGTTTGGGATTCCACGGAGCAGACTCTGGGCTATTGAAGCTGTCAGGCTGATACACAAGCTCTGTCAGGCTTGCAGCTCTTGGCATTCTGGCTGCTTCCCCCATGACCATTTATAGTCAATCCCTCTGAAGAGGGTGTAGCCCTGGGGCTTGGCGAAAGAGATAAAGTTGGAGAAGAGGCACCTGGATGTAGGGATGCCCGCAGTAACTGCTAGAAACCTCCCTGCTTCCAAACTCTACACGTCTCCCAGAACTTGGGCTCGACTGCTCCCCCTTCAGGTCTTCCAGGTAAGAAGCAGCGAGATACAGAAAGGAGGTTGGAAGGCAGAATGAATGGAAGGATTGTGGCTGCAAATCATGAATTTTTAGTGGCATTTTGATGTCAGATGAGTCCATATGGCTTTGTAGTAGAGAATTCAGATCTATGCCCATTGAATTTTAAATTTTTCTCTTGAAAGTTAAGACCGTTTTAAGCATACTGGAAGTAGCAAAACCTTAACAGAACTTGGGAAAATGAAAGATGGCTTGACAGTGTTAACAGTCCAATCTGGTTGCTGACTGTGGCAAGTCTGCCCTCTCTACATCACGTTGCTTCTCATGGTGTCTTCCTGGGGAGAGGGCACTAGGTCTCACTTGTCCTCGGTAGACCCTGTATGCTCTTAGTCCCTAGGCTGACAAAAGATTAAGGGAGAGTTTAGGAAAGGTCCCCATAGTCATTGGGCTGGGTATAAAGAACACTGCTTTAGAAGCTGGCTGGGTGAATTTCTAGCAAGTCAGGGAACGAAAAATAATGATGCTAAAAAGAGGAAAGCTTGCTAACTGCTAAGGCCACAGGGAATCAGTACTTTAAGATGGTCACCATGGACACCGTGGGCCTGCGTGCACCTGCCAGAATGCAGAAAAATAATAATGTCCTTGTTAACTGTGAGAGGAACATGTGGGCATGGGGGGGAGCGATGGCCAGGAACAGGGCTAGAGTATTAATATTATGCAGTAGGTACCGGATACTGGATCACGGACCTTCATAGAAACTATTTTGTTGTTTTCACGTCACAACTATTAGTTTCATTCCTATCTTACACAGGAGGAAACTAAAGTTGTAATAGGTCAAGTAAATTGCTCAAGGTTTTAGAAATTCAAACTTCCTACTTTCAAGCTGTTTTTAGCAGCCTGTTTATGCCAAGGTTAGCTACTTGTTTGGAACACTCCCTCCTGGGGGGTGCCTTGTCGTCAGGGGGCAGCTGACGGATCGGAAGATGCTCTGGTGGATATGAGGATCCTTCCATCAGGCTGGTAGAAACTGGAGAAGTTGTCTCTGGTCTGAAGAGGTGTCTATTTTTATCAGAAGTATAGCTGGTCCCATGCACAATGTGGAATGATACTATCAAAATCACATTTTTACAGCTCTTTTTCTAGAACTTTGTAGAGATCATGACCCTTCTGTTATGACATCCTTTATTTCTTGGACATATTAAAATATGCTTGATTATGTTATAACATTCTTTGGTTAGTTTCAATTCCAAGGATTCTAAGGTCACTTTTACTAACTCTAGGAGTTTATTATCATGTTTTAAAAACCTATTAGTGCAAACTACAAATTCATTTATTCATCTCAAGTTTTTGAGCACTTATTTTATTGAGGCTGATGCTAGGTTCAGACTGGGAACAGGAAAATGGATAAGCTCATCTCTTCCCACGAGATAGATGCATAAACAAGTGCAGTGCTATGCGCCAAAGTGGTATGTATTTAAAGTGCTATGTATTTAGCTACTCTCACTTGATTGGTTTTTCATTCATTTAAAAAAAAAAAAAAATCAGGCCAGGCACAGTGGCTCATGCCTGTAATCCCAGCATTTTGGAAGGCTGAGACGGGTGGATCAACTGAGGTTAGGCATTCAAGACCAGCCTGGCCAACATGGAGAAAGCCCGTCTCTACTAAAAATGCAAAAAGTAGCCAGGCATGATGGTGTGCACCTGTAATCCCAGCTACTGGGGAGGCTGAGATGGGAGAATCGCTTGAACCTGGGAGGTGGAGGTTGCAGTGAGCTGAGATCGCATGACTGCACTCCAGCTTCAGTGGCAGAGCAAGACGTTCTCTCAAAAAACAAAATAAAAGTTTTTTAAAAATGAGTTCCTACTAATTGTGAAGCCCTATTTTAGGTACCAGGAAAACCAAGGGGAGTCTATTAAGATAGACAGACAAAGAAATAGATCAATTATCTGAGATAAAGGGGGGTAAATGTAACAGATAAGGACAATTTTTGGTAGGCACTTACTATTGATTTTCATAGAAGCAAATTATTTAGTACTGGCCCTGGAACAGAGCAAACACTAATAAATAAATGGTAGACCATGTTGTCATTAATATCACTATCATTGCTATTATTGGAAAATAAACAGTTGGTCAATTAATTTGGATTTTTTTAATAAAACAAAACATGGACAATATTGTCATTGTTCCATTTTACAGAGGGAATCTATAGATGACGTGGTTAAGGGGCTCCACTGTACAATGATTTGTAGGAAAGATTCAAAACTTAAGCAGAGACACTCTGGCTCCCAACCTCTCCCTCTAGCTGTTGGCCTCAGAGCCCATAAGCTGGTCATTAGTCTGGTCCTCAGCCTCCACGCAAATTAATTCTGACTCTACCTCTAACTCCTATGATCCAATCCTTGAAAGATCTGACATTACCTTAGGACCTTCTCTGTCTCCTGCTCCCTATACTTAGTTGCCAGATCCTAGTGGCCCATGCTTCTTTCCTTTTACTGAAGGCTCTTGGCAAAATGCAGATTCTGTAGGCATCTGAGTGGGGCTCTAGGTTCTACTTTTTTTTTTTTAAGATGGAATCTTGCTCTGTTGCCCAGGTGAGAGTGCAGTGGCATGATCTCAGCTCACTGCAACCTCCGCTTCCCAGGGTCAAGCAATTCTCCTGCCTCAGCCTCCCAAGTAGTTGGGATTACAGGCGCCCACCACCGCACACAGCTAATTTTTGTATTTTTAGTAGAAATGGGCTTTCATCATCTTGGCCAGGCTGGCCTTGAACTCCTGACCTCGTGATCCATCCATCTCAGTCTCCCAAAGGCCTGGGATTACAGACATGAGCCACCACACCTGGCCTAGGTTCTACTCTTCTAACAAGTTCCCAGGTCCTGCTGCTGCCACTGGTCCCCAGACCATGCTTTGAGTAGCAAGTCATAGATTACAGCTGCATAGTGTCTCTTTCAACTCTCTTCCTTTCTCTCGCTCCTGCCATTGCCAGCTCAGGCCATGCTTACTTCTCCTCTGGAGTCTAGACCAGGCTTCAGCCTCCTAAGAGGTCTCCCTACCTGTAGCCTGTCTTTCTGCTCCGTGCTACATGTGTCTGCTAAATTAATCTTCCCAAAGTATAACTTCCCCATGTTACTTCCCTGCTGAAACACCTTCAGTCTCGCCTCACTGACTAGCAAACTGGACACAAATTTCTCCAACTGAAGACCCTTTAAGATCCAACTGTGGCATTTTCTTGTTTTTCCTTTTTTTTTTTTTTTTTTTTTTGAGGTGGAATCTCACTCTTGTTGCCCAGGCTGAAGTGCAATGGCGCGATCTCGGCTCACCGCAACCTCCGCCTCCCGGGTTCAAGAGATTCTCCTGCCTCAGCCTCCTGAGTAGTTGGGATTACAGGCATGTGCCACCAAGTATGGCTAATTTTGTATTTTTAGTAGAGATAGGGTTTCCCCATGTTGGTAAGGCTGGTCTGGAACTCCTGACCTCAGGTGATCCGCCCACCTCAGCCTCCCAAAGTGCTGGGATTACAGGCATGAGCCACTGCGCCCGATTCCTTTTAATGGGTCCCTGTTCTATTTGCATTATTCATGTTCCTGTTTTGGATGTGTTTTAACACTATAAACCACCTCAAATCTTTTTTGGAAACTGGTGCGCTATAAATCATAAATAATCAGCTGAAGAGTAGACGCTCAGGAAATGTTTGTTAAATGAATAAATGGATGCTTTCTTCAAGGCTGAGCCGCTGTCTGCTCTTCCCACTTTTTCCTGCCTCAGGCCCTTCTGCTCATCTGTCTCTCTGAGAGATCTTCCTGCAGCTCTTTAGAATCCTGCTCAAGGCCGGGTGCGGTGGCTCACGCCTGTAATCCCAGCACTTTGGGAGGCTGAGGCGGGTGGATCACGAGGTCAAGAGATCGAGACCATCCTGGTCAACATGGTGAAACCCCGTCTCTACTAAAAATACAAAAATTCAGCTGGGCATGGTGGCGCGTGCCTGTAACCCCAGCTACTCAGGAGGCTGAGGCAGGAGAATTGCCTGAACCCAGGAGGCGGAGGTTGCGGTGAGCCGAGATCGCGCCATTGCACTCCAGCCTGGGTAACAAGAGCGAAACTCCGTCTCAAAAAAAAAAAAAAAAAAAAAAAAAGATAGAATCCTGCTCAACTCTAAAATGAGCTCTATCTCCTCTGGGAAATTTCCCTTAGACTGAGCTTTTCTGTGGCACTCAGCGGCATGTGGTTTAACTTCGTCCACTAACCTGTGAGCTTCTTCATGTTGGGGCCATGATCTCTGCATCTCGCATCTCTCCTGTTGCCAGGGGTTCTCATCCCGGCTGTACATCAAAGTTCTCTGCGCAGCTTTTCAGGTGTTCCGGAGCTGAAAGCCTCACATTGCACATGAGGCCTACTGAGTCAAGTGGTTCTCCAAATTGAAGGGCAGTGCATCGTTAGCACCTGCAGGGCTTGTGAAGACAGATTGCTGTAATCTACCCCCAGGGAGTTTGGGTCCAAGAAACTGCAGGTGTAATACGTAACCAGATGATGGTGATGCTGGTCCAAAAATTCCTCTTGGAGAGCTGCTGTTCCGAGGCGTGAGGCCCAGTCATTCTGTATGTACTTTTGTTTGTTTGTTTGTTTGTTTGTTTGTTTATATTTTTTGAGACAGAATCTCGCTCTGTTGCCCAGGCTGGAATGCTGTGGTGCAATCTTGGCTCACCGCAACTTCTGTCTCCCGGGCTCAAGAAATCCTCCCGTCCCACCCTCCCAAGTAGCTTGTACTGCAGGTGCATGCCACCATGCTTGGCTAATTCTTTGTTTTGTTTTTTGTTTTTTGTTTTTTTTCTTTTTTTTGGTTTTTTAAGAGATGGGGTTTCACCATGTTGCCTAGGCTGGTCTCAAACTCCTGGGCTCAAGTAATTCACCCACCTTGGCCTCCCAAAATGCTGGGATTACAGGCATGAGCCAGCACACCTGACCCCCTTCTGCATTTAAAGAAAAAAAAAAATCAGTGCTTCTCACATGCAGGCTGAGCATGACTAGTTTAGTGCATGGTGAGGGCTTGATAAATATTTAACAGTTTAAATTATTTGCTCTATCTATCTTAGTTCTACCCTCTTAAATAGATTATAAGTAACTTGTGATTAGAAACCAAGCCTTAAAGCACTGCTCTTACAAATGTCATTGGGCAGAGCCCAGGGCTAGGCTCAGTGCTGGGCACCTAGTAGGCACCCAGTACACACCTAGCACACACCTTTGGACAAGTAACTGCCTTTCCTGCCCCTTTCCAGTGCTGCTGTCAAAGGAAAGCCAAAGAAACCTAATGCTGCCTGTTTCAATGAATAAATAGGAAGGCAAGTTTCTCGTCACCTTCTTTGAAGAATTCATGCCTGAGAAGTGTATAGAGGAAGAGGCTTCAAAAGGAAGAGAATGGAAGCAGGACCAAGCCATTATGCATCTTAGGAAATAAGTCAGTCAGAGGCTTGTCTCTAGCTTGAACCAATCCAAATAATTCTGCATAATTCAGCTCCTTTCCCAAGTTTCTCATTGCAGATCTGCTGCACTCTCTGATTTTCCCTTGAAATTAACTGCGTCCATTTGAGCCAACATTTAGGAAATCATTAAAAAGTACAGTGAAGACATGTAGCAAAACATGCTTCTAAGCATTGTTCTTCTGAAAATGTCAGTATCTATTTACCTTCTCAGGAAAAGGTCCAGAGTATAATTGGATTATTGAAATGAATTCTTCTTTCTTTCCTTCCTTCCTTCCTCTCTCTCTCTCTCTCTCTCTCTCTGTCTCTCTCTCTTTCTCTTTCTTTCGAGACAGAGTCTTGCTCTGTCACCCAGGCTGGAGTGCAGTGGTGCAGTCTTGGCTTACTGCAAACTTTGCCTCCTGGATTCAAGTGATTCTCCTGCCTCAGCCTCCCGAGTAGCTGGGAATACAGGCACATGCCACCATGATCGGCTAATTTTTGTATTTCAGTAGAGATGGCGTTACACCGTGTTAGCCAGGCTGGCCTCAAACTCCTGACCTTTGGTGATCCTCCTGCCTTGGCCTCCCAAAGTGCTGGGATTCTAGGCTGAGCCACTGTGCCCAGCTGGGATTATTGAAATAAACTCTTACCACCAGGGTCTGTTTTGTGGTTCTTCAAACATTTACTAGCTTGTTACAAAAATAAAATTATCATTATCATCAGGCAGAAGGTCTTAAAAAAACACCACTGTGGTAGATGTAAAAAAAAATTGACAAATTCCTCATTTTTCTTCCTTTTGGCTAGAAATTGAAAAATTTTCTTTAAAGCAACAATTATTAATTGGCTGAGAGCATTGGCAGAGAATTACGGAAAACACCTACTCATCCCTGCAGACTCAAGCATCACAGCCATCCTCGGAAAGCCGCCCTTCCTGTGTGTCCCCAGGGCCTCCCGCCACCTCGCTGCCTTGTACGTGTCGGTTGCCCCTCCCTTATTCTGTTAAGTGTGAAATAATTATGCCAAGTTTGAAACAGGAAGGCTAACATAAATTAAATCTGACGCAGCACACCAATTTTATGCATTCCTTGACTCCAACCAGCAAGTGACAGGTTCTCATGTTCTCATTCAGATGTTACCCACGCTCAGACGCTGCCTGGAGGGGACCCGGGCTGCCCGCCCACAGGAGACCTGAGAAGACACACTGTAGCCTCCTCACCCACCCTGCCTGTGTCTCCCTCCTCCTTTCTGTCACGTGCAGGCTTGCCCCCTGGCTGGGCCAAGTGTAGCTCCATCTTTGTGGCCTGCAGCCTCCCACGTGGGCTAATTCCATCATCTACTCTGAGCACTTTCTGGAAGCCGGTATTTACCTTCTCACTGCAAGTAACTGTTAAGCCATTTCCGGGAGATACTGGTTTTTGCTGGGCTTTCCAAACACTGTTTTAAGTATTTTTTAAATAACATACACACATCCAAATTTAAGCACAACGATTTCTTTTATGCTTTGACAGATCTTTGGCCTTTCCCACATTTTCCAAATGTCTTAGAACTAAGCCTGCATAGCAACTACTTCATGAACCTCTTAAGGGAGACCTTGTATTTGACTCCCCAGTGCCTAGCATAATTCCTGGCACATAGAAAGGGGTTCAATGCATTTGACATGGAATAGCAATGGTCATAGCTAATATTCATGGAACATTCTCTCTGTGCTACACCCCATCGAAGCCCTCAATGCGATTATCTTATTCAATCATAGTAACCACTACCTTGCCCTCTGTGTATCACTAGCACCACCCTTTGTAAATGAAAACAACCGGGAGCTCAGAAGGGTGAAGAAACTTGCCCAAGTTCAACAGCCAGGAAGCGACAAATCAGATTTCAAACCCAGGTCTGTCTAGTTCTACAGCCCCCATGTTTAACCCAGCACAAGATAAGGACAACAGCTGAACTAGCCCTGATTTAGAGGCTGTAAATAATCTAATAGTCTCCTGGCTTTATGATCTACTGCAAAAATAAAATAATACACCCGACAGCATGACACACGAGAAAACAACGAGCAGTGCTCTTTGAAAGGGGGAGGCAGGCTAGGCGTGGTGGTTCACACTTGTAATCCCAGCACTTTGGGAGGCTGAGGCTGGAGGATTACGAGGTCAAGAAATCAAGAGCATCCTGGTCAATATGGTGAAACCCCGTATCTACTAAAAATACAAAAATTAGCTGGGTGTGTTGGCACGCGCCTGTAGTCCCAGCTACTCAGAGGCTAAGGCAGGAGTATCACTTGAACTAGGGAGGCAAAGGTTGCAGTGAGCCAAGACTGCGCCACTGCACTCCAGCCTGGGTGACAGAGCAAGACTCTGTCTCAAAAAAATAAAATAAAAGGGGAGGCAATGAGGCCCAGAGAGGAGAGCAGGTCCACCTAGGGCTGCAAAGGCATCAGGCCAGAGAAGCATGGTCCCTGGAGTCCCCAAGACTGACTTCTAGCATTGGAGAAGGTTGACACTCAAACCTTCCGCCAATCCTGAATTCTCTAGACTGTTCTAGCCGTTGAACAGTCTTCTCCGGGAGAGAAGCATTTTATTAAGATTGCAGCATTCTATTATCTAGGGGCACTGAGAGTTAGCTGGGTAACTCATTAAAAAGGATTGCTTTCACTGATTGATGGGATGGCAGACTATAATTGGAAGGGCACTTGGAGGCTGAGAGGCAGTACGTGACTTGCCTAAGATCCCAGTGCAGACCAGTGGCCGATATTAGAGCCCCAACCTAACCCTGCAGCTGGGCACTTTGCATTACACCAGCTTCCTGCCCTGACAAAGGCTTGCCGGGTGTCGGAGTTTGAGTGAAGCAGTAGAGAGTATTTTCCAGGTGGATTGAGTAATCTATGCGAAAGCCTGGGAGACCGAAACTGAGAGAGCAAAACAGGCAGAAGAAAACTGGTTGGAAGGAGCAGGAAAAAATCATGTAATAAAGAAATGGTTGTGGGGAAGACAATGGGGCGGTACTGGGTTGGTTCCAAAATATTACTTAGAAGAAAATGGCCCCCCACTCTGTCCCCAATGCTGAAGGGCAGTGGAAGCACTTGCACTTAGCATCCAGAGACCAGCATCCGGATCCTGCTCCATCACTTACGTGCTGTGAACCCAGGTCAGTGACTTCACTCTGGGTCTTCACTATTCTTTTTTTTTTCTTTTTTTTTTTTGAGACGGAGTTTCACTCCTCTTTCGCCCAGGCTAGAATAAAGTGGCACAATCTCGGCTCACTGCAACCTCCACCCCCACCTCACCCCTACCCCCGGCTCAAGTGATTCTCCTGCCTCAGCCTTCCAAGTAGCTAGGATTATAGGCACCTACCACCAACACCTGGCAATTTTAGGTTTTTTGGCAGGAGGTGCAGTCTGAGACAGAGTTTCACTGTGGTTGCCCAGGCTGAAATGCAATGGCTCCATCTCGGCTCACTGCAACCTCTGTCTCCCAGGTTCAAGCGGTTCTCCTGCCTCAGCCTCCTGAGTAGCTGGATTACAGGCATGCACTACCATGACTGGCTAATTTTGTATTTTTAGTAGAGACAGGGTTTTACCATGTTGGTCAGGCTGCTTTTGAACTCCTGACCTCAGGTGATCCACCCACCTTGGCCTCCCAAAGTGCTGGGATTACAGGCATGTGCCCGGCCTAATTTTGTATTTTTAGTAGAGATGGGGTTTCGCCATGCTGGCCAGGAGAGTTTTGAACTCCTGACCTCAGGTAATCCATCCACCTTAGCCTCCCAAAGTGCTAAAATTACAGGTGTGAGCTACTGCGCCTGGCCCTCATTTCTTCTTTATTCATGATATAAAGAGATTGTCCTGGGTGACTTCTAAGATATTCTGGCTCTGACACTCAAGTATTCTGCTGGACTGGGATGACTGAATGTTAGATCTGATAATGTCCTAAGACTACTCAGAATATTCCACCCTGCTGTGGCTACTCTGTGATGGTCACCTATCCAAGTGTCTCCAAGTTTTGTTTTGGAATGCAATTGATAAATTGGCTCTAGGCTTTTAACCTCTGGGATTCCTGTTTCCTGGGAGTAAATGCATCCCTCGGTGTTTCTGTACCTAATGCTGTTAAATGTTATTTTGGTCACAAGCCTCAGCCACTGAATAGAAATCCTAACCAAAATAATTGTTTAGCAAAGTAAAAGGCCGTGTCCTGGAAAAAGTATCCAAGCAGTGATTGATATCCACGGAGGTTTTGCCTGCAGCCATGTGTGCTGCTGCTGGGGAAGCTTAGCAAAGCTTTCTGGGAAGAAGGAAGCACATTTGTGGGATTTTTATCTGTGCGATGGAGCAAAGCTGGGCATCTCTCCCTCACATTTGTCCACCATTTTGTATAGCTGAGAGAAGAAAGCATCTCCAGCCCACAGATAAAAGGTAAAGACTCACAAATGACACTTCCTTCTTCCAGTTACACAAAGTGGCAGCAGGCTTTACAACAGGGACAAATGGGCCGGGCGTAGTGGCTCACGCCTGTAATCCAAGCACTCTGGAGGCCAAGGCGGGCAGATCACCTGAGGTCAGGTGTTCAAGACCAGCGTGACCAACATGGTGAAACCCCGTTTTTAGAAAAAATAATAATAAAAAGAGAAGGAAAAAAAAAAAACAAAAAAAAAAAACAGGGACAAATGACCCTCTCCCTCACTTCTTCCATCAGTTATCTATTGCTACTTAAAAAAATCCCCCCCACCACTACTTAATGGAGTAAAACAACATTTATTATTTCACAATTTCTATGAGTCAGGAATTCAGAAGCAGCTTAGCTACATGTTCCTGGCTCAATTCAAGATCATGCCTGAGTTTGCAGCCAAGGTGGGCTACAGTCCTCTGAAGGCTTGGTTGGGGCTAAAGGATCTGCTTCTGTTTTAGCCTGTAAGCTCAGGCTGTCATAAAATGACACAGCCAGGCCAGGCACAGTGGCTCACACCTGTAATCCCAGCATTTTGGGAGGCTGAGGCAGGAGGATCAAAAAGTCAGGAGGATCACAAAGTCAGGAGTTCGAGACCAGTCTGGCCAACATGGTGAAACCCCATCTCTCCTAAAAGTACCAAAATTAGCTGGGCATGGTGGTGCACACCTGTGATCCCAGCTTCTTGGGAGGCTGAGACAGAAGAATTGCTTGAACCCTGGAGGTCGAGGTTGTGGCGAACCAAGAACGGGCCACTGCACTCCAGCCTGGGTGACAGAGCAAGACTCCATCTCAAAAAAAAAAAGACACAGGCTGGGTGACTTAAATAACAGACATTTATTTACTGGAAGTTAAAATTCATGATCAAAATGCCAACAAATTCAGTGTCAGGAGAGAGCTGTCTTCCTGGCTTGTAAATGGTTGCCTTCTTGTTGCATCCTCATGCAGCCATTCCTCAGTGCCTACGTGTGAGTGAAGAGAGAGAGAGAACAAGCTCTCTGGTGTCTCTTCTCATAAGGACACTAATCCTATTGGATCAGGGCCCCACCCATATGACCTCATTTAACCTTAATTACTTTCTTAGCAGCTCCATCTCCAAATATAGCCACATTGAGGGTCAGAACTTCAACATATGAATTTGCAAGCGGACATAAACACTCATTCTATCACAGTTCTTAAGATAGTATATTTACAGGTGTTGGTTGTTGGCAGAAAGCCTTGGTTCCTCCCCATGTGGGCCTCTCCATGGGCTGCTTTGTCATTCTCATGCCATGGCACCTGGCTTCCCACAGAGAGCAATTCAAGAGAGCGAAGGAGAAGCCAAAATGCATTTTATGACCAAGCCTTGAAAGTCACACACTATCATTTCTGCAAAATCCTACTGGTTACAAAGCTCAGTCTTATTCAATATGGGGCCTATACAAGGACAGGAATACCAGGAGGCAAGAGTCCCTGGGGACCATCTTGGAGGCTGGCTACCACATCTCTAGATGAAAAGACGTTATGGTATCAGAAAAAGAATACATGTTTCAAAAACCAGTAGACTTGAAACTAAAGTAAAATTCTACTTGTAAGCTATACAAAACTAACCCCTCTGAGCCTGTTTCTCCATCATTAAAATAATGTTACATTCCTCATAGGATGGGTGTAAGTACCAAATGAGAGAATGAATTTGCCGTGTCACAAATAGCAGTCATCCGGTAAACACTCTTTCCCTCTCCTGCCTTCCCTAGTCTCTCACCACCTCGTGGCACTTGCCCAGGCTTCAACACGTCCCCTGTGCAATGGTAATGCAAGTCAAGAATTCTAGAATGTCAGAGTTAGAAAGGTTTTCTGAGGTTGAGCATGGTGGCTCATGCCCATAATCTCAGCACTTTGAGAGGCTGAGGCAGGAGGATCCCTTCAGGCCAGAAGTTTGAGACCAGCCTGGTGAACATAGTAAAACCATATCTCTACAAAAAAAAATTTAATGTTAGCTGGGCATGGTGGCACACGCCTGTAGTCCCAGCTACTCAGGAGGCTAATGCAGGAGGATCATTTGAGCCCAGGAGATCGAGGCTGCAGTGAGCTGAGATCGTACCACTGCACTACAACCTGGGCAACAGAGTGAGATCCTGTCTCAAAAAACAAAGCGATTTCTGTATCATCTATTCTAGTTGTTCCTAACTTTTTAACTACCAAACCTCCGTTATTTTCCCCCCATATTTTGTCACAGTTTTGACCACCAAACAAATTACCATAACTACATATATCGTTTCCCATTACATTCATCAAAGTCATTATGTAACTGCCCATCAGAACATCTGATCAGTGAGTGAAAATCAGTGCTTTCACATGAATTATAATCATTTTGGTGAAAAGTAAAAAAGTTATTATTTTAGGAGCCCAGAAAAATGAGGCAGATTTATCCACGGTCATTCAGATTAGTTGCTGATAAAACTAGGGCTCAATCCTGGACCTCCTGACTCCAAATCAGTGATCATTCCCTGATCCTAAGTGGTCACCTTATGTATTTGACATGACATGCCATGTCGTGATATCGCTTATGTCATGATATCTGACATAAGAGACTCAAATCCCTTCTAGTCTAACAGTCTCAAACTCCAGAATAAAATATCTACCTTTTCAAGGCCCTACTTGCATGGCTAGCACAAATAGGCAAGCCCTCTGCACCCCTAAATATGGCTCGTAAACACCATAGGACAGGCCATTGCCTAGGTGGCCTCTATGCAGGGCTGTCCCCCCAGCCAATGTGCCTGTAGGTTCTACAGCTATTTAGTCAGAGCTTAGGATAGGGAGCAAGTTTCACAGGTTCAAGTTTTCTGGTCCATAATCCAGTCACAAAGAGAAACCAGCTTCTCATTGATGAGTAAGAGTCAAGTCGGGGTAGGGTGCAAGGAAGTCATCCTTGAGCCTATGTGCATGAAGGAGTGGGTGAGAGAGGACACGGTTTGGCCCTCTCTCCATCTTGCCTCCATCTTGCCATGGACAGCAAGAGCTGAGAAGCATGAATGCTCCATATTCATTCTGGTGTGGGCCATCGACCTCATGTTTTGGCTAGAAGGTCATCATTATGAGAGGCATCTAATCTCAATGCCTTCTATAAAGGGGAACAAAAAAGAACCAAACGAAGAGAAGCCTAAGAATTAACAGGGAGACCAGGAGCGGTGGCTCACGCCTATAATTCTAGCACTTTGGTAGGCTAAGGGGGGTGGGTCGCTTAAGCTCAAGAGTTCTAGACCAGCCTGGCCAACATGGTGAAACCCCACCTCTACAGAAAATACAAAAATTAGGCCGGGCACGGTGGCTCACACCTGTAATCCCAGCACTTTGGGAGGCCGAGGCGGGTGGATCACGAGGTCAAAAGATTGAGACCATCCTGATCAACACGGTGAAACCCCGTCTCTACTAAAACTACAAAAAATTAGCTGGGCATGGTGGTGCGTGCCTGTAATCCCAGCTACTCAGGAGGCTGAGGCAGGAGAATTGCCTGAACCCAGGAGGCGGAGGTTGCGGTGAGCCGAGATCGCGCCATTGCACTCCAGCCTGGGTAACAAGAGCGAAACTCAGCCTCAAAAAAAACAAACAAACAAACAAACAAACAAACAAAAATTAGCCAGGTGTGGTGGGACGCACCTGTAGTCCCAGTTACTGAGAAGGCTGAGGTGGGAGGATCACATGAACCCAAGACGGCGAGGCTCAAGTGAGCTGAGATGGTGCACTCCAGCCTGGGGGACAAAGTGAGGCCCTGTCTCAGAAAAAAATTAAAATTAAAATTAAAAAAATTAAAAGGCATTAAAAAGGAATCACTCCAGCCATGCAATGGAAATAATTAGTACCTATGAGTAAGTTAAGAGAGCCAGTTGTTTAAAAACCAATACTTCACAAAATTTGCATGCTCTGTATGTGTGTGTGTGTTTCGGGGAGGCCTTCCCTTTAGTTTGTAGTAGAGTTCCTTTTGAATGCTACAGCCCACCTCAGCTTTATTAAGGGGGACAAAGAAAGAGGATCTTGTCTTTTCCATACTTGGGGCAAAATTTTAGGCAGGAAAGGTAAATCTTTAGGGACAAAAATGGTCATGGCAATAGGACGCAAAGGGTAGAAGCTAGCAAAAGAGAAAACAAAATTCAGAGAAAAAGATTAGGTAAAAGTTTTCCATTGAGCCCCCCCTCTTGGAGAGAAAATATCTGAAACTTGTATTTGCTCAAACCCTGGAAGCTGTTCTGTGCCTGGGGGAGAGGAGAGGAGTTCAGTGTTCCAGACGACTGGCAAGCTTGAATGTCAGCATCACTGCAACACAGGCCCTGAAACCTCGGGAGCTCCATCAGCAGTGGTCCAGAGAGATGCTGTAATGTCAATTACATTTAATGTCACTGCTCTGTACTCACTCAGCCAGATGTGCTCCATGGCAAGAGATGCTGTTTCCTAAAGAAACCTTTAGAAAAAAAGAATAAACGTCCTCAACGAGCTTCCTTTGAGGGCAATTTGTATCCGTCAGTGGCTGAACCACTTGATCCCACATCCTTCTCTCCCTCCTGATATTTCCCACACACCTTCTGTGCTCAAGGTCCTTCACCAGACCCTACTGAGTATGTTTGGGACATATATGATATAAATAGGAAAAGATACAGGGGGCACTGTAGAGGCAAAGGGAAAAGGCAAACCTTTACCTAAACTGAGCTTGGAGCAAATCAAAAGTAACCTGCCCTTGAGGGCTGTATTTGCTCCCTGGGGGAGCCAAAACAAAGTACCTAACAAAACCTAACAAAGTACAGGCTGGGTGTCTGAAACAACAGAAATGTATTTTCTCACAATTCTGGAAGCTGGAAGTCTGAGATCAAGGTGTTGGTAGGGCTGGTTTTCTCTAAGGCCACTCTCCTTGGCACTTATTTTATTTATTTATTTATTTATTTGTTTATTTATTTATTTATTGAGACAGAGTCTCACTTTGTTGCCCAAGCTGGAGAGCAGTGGCACGATCTCGGCTCATTGAAACCTCCGCCTCCCGGCTTCAAGTGATTCTCCTGCCTCAGGCTCCTGAGTAGCTGGGATTACAGGTGCATGCCACCACACCCGGCTAATTTTTGTATTTTTACTAAAGACGGGATTTCACCATGTTGACCAGGCTGGTCTCGAACTCCTGACCTCAAGTGATCCGCCCACCTTGGCCTCCCAAAGTGCTGGGATTACAGGTGTGAGCAACCATACTTGGCCCCTCTCCTTGGCTTTTAATGGCTTTCTTCTCCCTGTGTCTTCACATGGTCTCCATGTATCTGTTTGTGGCCTAATCTCCTCTTCCAGGCCATATGACCACACTGGTCATATTAAACTAGGACCCAACCTAATGACCTCATTTTAACTTTGAAAAGACCCTGCCTCCAAATACATGAACTTCTGAGGCACTAGGAGTTAGGACGTCAACATATAAACGGGATTGGGGGCACAATCCAGCCCCTAACAAGGGGACTTCCGTTTAGAGGAGGTAGAAATTCCCACAAATGTGGAAACTCATTTAAAGCTATAACAAGGCTGTTGTGCTACAGGCCAGGTGTGTGGGACTCTGAGGAGGTACCTCAGGAGACAGAGAAACTGCCAACAGCCAGAGTGGGCGGAAGAAGGCTTTAAATAGAAGAGGTGGGAATGCAGTTAGCTAGAAAGGGAAGTAAGATCTGAGGAAGGTAGAGAGGGGAGTAGGGGAGAGAACATTCCGGGTGGGAGAACTAGTATGGAAAATATTCAGCTAAGGCTCTAAGAAGACATGCTCAGAGGATGTTGAACAGGTCAACCTTTTTTTTTTTTTTTTTTTGAGACGGAGTCTCGCTCTGTCGTCCAGGCTGGAGCACAGTGTCAGATCTCACTCGGCTCACTGCAGCCTCTGCCTTCCAGGTTCAAGCGATCCTCCTGCCTTACCCTCCCAAGTAGTTGGGACTACAGGTGCTCGGCACCACGCCAGACTAATTTTTGTATTTTTAGTAGAGACGGAGTTCAACCATGTTAGCCAGGCTGGTCTTGAACTCCTGACCTCAAGTGATCCGCCTGCCTTGGCCTCCCAAAGTGCTGGGATTACAGGTGTGAGCCACCACACCCAGCGAACAGGTCAATCTTATAAGGTTGGAGCATTCATTTTATAAAAGGGGAGAAGAGGCCAGGCGCGGTGGCTCATGCCTATAATCCTAGCAGTTTGAGAGGCAGAGGTGGGCGAATTGCCTAAAATCAGGAGTTTGAGACCTGTCTGGGCAACATGGTGAAACCCTGTCTCTACTAAAATACAAAAAAATTAGCTGGGTATCGTGGCACGCAGCTGTAGTCCCAACTATTTAGGAGGCTGAGATACAAGAATTGCTTTAACCCAGAGGCAGAGTTTGCAATGAGCCAAGATCGTGCCACTGCATCCAGGCAACAGTGCAAAACTCTGTCTCCCAAAAAAAAAAAAAAAAAGTAAAGGGAGAAGAGCAGAGCTTGAGAACGTGAGAAAGTGAGCTGAAACTAGAGGGTGGAGGGCTGGGCTCATAGACTTCCTCCCACAAACACTTTTCAGCTGGGTGGTGAACATAACAGTAATAATATATGTGTATAGCTCCTTATAATTATTAAGATTTTTCATAAACAATCTCAGTTTCATCACTACAAATACTCAGTGAAATCATCAGGGCATGATTTGAATCATTCTATAATGATTATTATAGGAAATTGAGGGAGAGAGAGTTTAAATTGCTTAACCAGCAGATTCAAGGGCTGCAGTCAGAACTGTGCTATAGGCAAATTCATCTGACAGGCTTGTGAAGAATGCTCTAGAGAGGGAAGAGGAAGGAGGCATGGAGCTACTCAAAATTAAAACAGGAGTGAAGTGATAAAGCCGAATTAGGGGAGTGGTACTAGAACTAGAAAAATTTCAACAGACATAAGATGTTGGCTTGGATAACAAACATGCTAAAAACGGACGTGCTATGAAATAAGCAAAAAGGCCCCTGGAAGGGTAACGCATTTGGTTCCTATCATAATTCATATCTCAGCATGAATTAATTGGTCAGATTCTTCCCTGCCTTTGCTAAGTAGGAACAGGAAGAAGGTGCAGCTCTGTTCCCACATCTTTCACAGGCATTTGGTATATTACCCTGTAAATCACATGTTCATATATTGTCTCCCCACTAGAGTATGAGTTCCTCCACTGGAAAAGTGGCAGTACAGCACTGTATTCATTTTTGTATACCTAATACCCAGCAAAATGCTTCTGTAGTTAGAAGTTCAATAAATACCTTTGGAATGAATGAATGAGTGGGCAGGTGAATGAGTGAGCATAAATAGCAGAGGCTAAGACCTTAAGGACAAGTGTCAGTGGCTTTACCGGTGTCCCCAGGACAGCTCCATGAGCCATCAGGTAAATGCACCCTGAAAGACATCTCTCTAAGACCCAGAAACCTAAAGCCAGGACTGAATACCAGGTCACTTTAGGCGACAGCCTTTTCCACATGTAGACTTTATCATAGGTAACTGACAGGGAAATGGCAAAGATGACTGAAATGACTTGTTCTACAGAATAGGTTTCTAGGCAGAAACCAATGGTTCCCTCTCTAAGGTCCTGCTCCGGTAGCGCTCCAGATGTCCTTTCCCGTAAGCTCGCGGTCGTCTTTCCTGCTGCCGTTCCCACGTCACTGCTCGGCACATAACAGGAGCCACCAAAACACCTGTTGAGTGAACAAGTCTGGCAGTATCGGAAAAGTGGTGAGATAAGATGGAAAGACCCAGGCCAGGCGCAGTGTGGTACATGCCTGCAATCCCAGCACTTTGGGAGGCCGAGGTGGGTGGATCACTTGAGGCCAGGAGTTCAAGACCAGCCTGACCAAGTTGGCAAAACCCTGTCTCTAATGCACCGGGAGTGGTGGTGCACTCCTGTAATTCCAGCTACTTGGGAGGTTGAGGCAGAAGAGCCGCTTGAACCCGGGAAGCAGAGGTTGCAGTAAGCCGAGATCACACCACTGCACTCTAGCCTGGGTAACGAAGTGAGCCTCTGTCTCAAAAAAGAAAAAAAAGAAAAGAAAAGAAAGAAAGGAAAAAGGAAGAAAAGATGGAAAGACCCCAAAACCCTAGGCTGACTTGGTACTCTTCATAACATGTCTATCAAGAAGTCCAGGTGGCCTGGAGTCCCTTGACCTACTGTTCTTTTATCCCCACCCCCAGCACCCCGTATGGAACTGCCATCAGGGACTCCTTAATCAGTTTGTTTGAATAAGTAAGTATTGTGAGAGCTACAAAGTCAGGTAACAGACAGTCTGTTTTGTTTGTTTGTTTATTTTTGGTTTTGTTTTTGGAGACAGAGTTTTGCTCTTGTTGCCCAGGCTGGAGTGCAAAGGTGGGATCTCAGTTCACCGCAACCTCTGCCACCCAGGTTCAAGCGATTCTCCTGCCTCAACCTCCCAAGTAGCTGGGATTATAGGTGCCTGCAACCACACCCAGCTAATTTTTGTATTTTTTGTAGAGATGGGGTTTCATCATGTTGGTCAGGCTGGTCTCAAACTCCTGACCTCAGGTGATCTGCCCACCTTGGCTTCCCAAATTGCTGGGATTACAGGTGTGAGCCACTGTGCCTGGCCTGGCCCATGCCCTTTCTACACTGAACAAATCCCGTTCTTATGCATGCAGGAAAAGTATGAAGGCTTTGAGAAGCTAAACATCACGTTCTTTTTCTTCCAGGTCCTTTCTTTCTAATTGATATAAAATATTCTAAATATTTATAGGGTACACGTAAGTTTTTGTTACGTTCATAGAATTTGTAATGATCAAGTTAGGGGTTTCATCCTCAAGGCTTTCCGCATTTAGACCCTTTCTGTCCCCTTTCTGGGTTGCTATCATAGCCTCCTGGAACGTTTATTTACTATTGAAAGTTGGCATCTGACTAGGACTCACCTGGGTAGCACTGCCGCTGTAAAAAAGAAAGAAGTTATGACTTCCAGAATGTGTGAGAGGGTGGGAAGGCATTCTATCACCAATCCACCTTCTGCCCACACCTTTCTTTTCCTTTTTCTGTCTTTCTTTCTTCTTTCTTTCTTTTTCTTTCCTTCTTCCTTCCTTCCTTCCTTCCTTCCTTCCTTCCTTTCTTTCTTTCTGTCTGTCTTCCTCATTTAACCTGCCCCTGTATCAAACCCCCACATTTTTCTGATTATGGAAGACCATCCTTGGAACTCCCAGTAACTAAAATTCTCACTCTTAGTCTATTGTTCTCAAGCCTATCTAGCTCCCCTGTCACTCACAGCCCTCTATGATCTAATCCCCGTGTGTGTGTGCGTGTGTGTGTGTCTGTGTGTGTACGTTCTCTGTGTAGCATTTTTTCCAACTACTTCTGATAATAACATCTCTCCTACTTTCACCTCCCTTCAGTTTTCCATCTGAGAAACCTTTGCGAGGCCAGGCCCAGTGGCTCATGCCTGTAATCCCAGCATTTTGGGAAGCTGAGACGGGAGGATCACCTGAGGCCAGGAATTCGAGACCAGCCTGGCCAACATGGTGAAACCCTGTCTCTACTAAAAATACAAAGATTAGCCAGGTGCGGTAGCAAGCACCTGTAATCCCAGCTACTTAGGAGGCAGGAGAATCATTTGAACCTGGGAAGCAGAGGTTGCAGTGAGCTCACATTGCGTCACTGCACTCCAGCCTGGATGATAGAGTGAGACTCTGCCTTAAAAAAAAAAATTTTTTAAGCACTCCATGCTTACGGTGACAGGAACTAGTTCAGCAATGGACATAGGACTCAAGATTGACCAAACCCAGGCTTTTTACAATTAAATTGGTCAAAGGTAAGCCTGGAGTTTATATTCTGGGACCATTTTGCTCCCCTTGGAAAGAGCTAACCTGAAATGAAGTAAACTCCAAGATAAACAGAACCCAGAGATGGTGACTGGTATATATCTGATGATATGATAAATATAAACACCTGCATCTAGCTATCCCTAAAACCAGAAATCTCTGGATTTTCAGGTAGAAAAAAGTATCAGTTTCCCAAGGCTGCTGCAATAAACCACCACAACCTGGGTGGCCTCAGACAACAGAAATGTATTCTGTCACAGTGCTGGAGGCCAGAAGTCTGAAATCAAGGTTCAGCAGAGTGGTGTTTCCTCCGAAGGCTCTAGGGAAGAATTCTTTCCTACCTCTTCCTAGATTCTGTCAACACTTTCTTATCATGGCTGAGTGGGCTCCGCAGACAAACACGTGGCTTGTACTTTACAGGCATCTCCTCTGGTGGTAATTTAGACACCCGCTTCCTGAAAATTCAGGGCCTTTCATATTTTGCCCACTCCTCACCACATCCCAGCCCATCTTTCTTCGCTTGAGCCCATGGTTTAACTAAACAGAAAACAGATTCTAATTCCTGTCTTGGAAAGCAATTAGTGAACTCTCTGTAAGGATGTAGCCATGACAGGGTAGAAGTGCATTCTGTGTGCTCTTCTAAAAGAGCCTGATGTTTCTAGAAGAAGCTAAGACATTAGGCACACCCTCGACCTCAGTCCTTATGAACTATAACCGAGGTGGCTGGGCGTGGTGGCTCATGCCTATAATCCCAGCACTTTGGGAGGTCGAGGCAGGCAGATTACAAGGTCAGGAGTTCAAGACCAGCCTGACCAACATGGATAAACCCTGTCTCTAGTAAAAATACAAAATTAGCTGGGCATGGTGGCACATGCTTGTAGTCCCAGCTACTGGGAGGCAGGATAATTACTTGAACCCGGGAGGCGGAGGTTGCAGTGAGCAGAGATTCAGCCTGGGCAACAGAGCAAGGCTCCATCAGAAAGAAAGAAAAGGAAGAAAGAAAGAGAAAGAAAAGAAAGAAGGAAGGAAGAGAAAGAAAGAAGAGAGAGAGAAAGAAAAAGGAAGAAAGAAAGAAAAGGTAGAAAGAAAGAGAAAGAAAAGAAAGAAGGA